>NC_132875.1:6575049-6885327 GCF_048164855.1 Canis lupus baileyi | reverse complement strand
AATCCTGTAAGGAATATGAAAGATTAATCTATTCTCGCAGGGATGGTCCAAGTCTACTTCCCCCTCTGGACATTTTGGTCTCAATGGATCCACATATTGTCCACAGCATGCATTTTGTGTGGGTAGTTAACTCTCTTCACCATCCTTTATCTTCTGTGGCTTTATTCTTCTGACCACAGAAGCCGTGGAGAGACAGCATGTAAGGACAGTTGTCTTGTGTGCTTTGGAGCCAGTCTCATTTAAAATTCTCTCACTTCCTACCTGTGCACAGTGTCAAGTCACCTGTTAGCTGGCGATTAGAGCACTGATGTGAGAATTAAGTGAGATAATGCATTTAGGCGCTTGGCACTGGGGTTGATGATCATCATACAAACCGGAGAATACAGAGAAGAGAAGAGAAAGGAAACTTGCCCATAATCCAACCACCGGGGTTGAAAATCACTGTCAAGATTTTGGCGTGTGCCCTTCCTTTATCAAGCTCTTCCGGGGGTCCAGATGTCTTAGAAATTTTGCCAACGCTATCGTTACGTCATTTGGGGTTTTTTTTGGATGTATAATATAATAAGACTTTCCCCACAGTACTTATTTACTTCAAATTCATGATTTTTAATAGCTGCAAACTGTCAGATGAGTTTATGTAACTTGGTTTGAGTCCTCCAAGATTATCCGATGTTTTATTTCCATTCTTCATTGTTATAAGCAATGTGGCAATGAATGTCTTTACATGTAAAAAACTTTGTGTGCCAGTGGCTGTGTGTGTGTGTGTGTGTGTGTGCGCGTGCACGCATGTGCTCATTGTTTTTTTGTGGCATGGTGGCTTTGAGGACAGAACTGGGCTCAAGGCCTGGCTCTATGACCCACTAGCTATGTGGCCTTGAGCAAGTACCTAACTTTTCTGAGCCTCAGTCCAGTTATCTGTAAAACAGTGATAATTAGAGTAGCTACTCATAGGCATGTTGAAAGGCTCGAATTGCTAATCCATGTAATGTGCTTAGCCAGATGCCTGACATGTACACAACATGAGCTACTGTGATCATTTTTTTGAAATAGAAGAATCAAAGTTTGGAAGGGATTTGAGTTAGCAAACATGGGATATCTTCATGGGAAATTTGGGAGTTTCTGTATAGAAAGGTTAAATCGAGCCCACAGCATCCAGAGCTCTAATAGGATTAGTGTAAACAGTACCCTGAGTAATTGTGGGTACCTGTCACCTTATCTGTGTTGTCTCATGGTGTCACTGAATGGAAATACGTCCTGGGAGGGTGAGGCAGAAATGTTTGAAAAGGAATTCCTTGGTGTTGTAGTTAGCTCTTGGTGTGCTTGCCTGGAAGAGCAAGTGTGAGGGTGCCCACGGGCTCCCCAGAAACCATGCTCGCCCTGTGTTGCAGGAGGGTGCCCCTGTTCAGCACAAAGCCTGATTCGGAGGCTCTGGAAAGAAACAGCCAGGACAGCACCTTAGTTCCTTAGGGTGAGGCTCAGTAAAGGAAAGGCTGAGAAGAGGTGCTTTTGTGGGTTGGGGCAGGTGGGAGCAGGGGTTTCCCCCTGGAGAAGTAGAGGCTGGGAGGCTGAAGGCGAGGAGGTCATTACGGTTAGGGTAGTGGGGCATCTACAGGTGTGCTGAAGCCGACCTGCCCTGCTCTCCACTTTGCCATCCCACTAAATACCATCTTCTATCCAGCTGCTCAGGCACTGATTCTCCACAGTCTGAGTGTCAGAAAGTCCTGCTGCCTCTCTCTCCAAAATGTATCTGGAGCCCTCTTCATCTGTCTCCATTTTCACTGTTGTAATCCTGGTTCCAGCCCCCAGCCTGTCACCTGAGGACTTTGACAGCTCCGGACAGGCCTCTCCACTTCCATTCTTGCCCCATCCCTCTTCCAGCTGTGTGCTCCACTGGGCTGCCAAAATAAAACAGACCCCGTCACTCTCCTGCGTATCCTCCAGTGACTGTCACTGCGATGACAGTGGTGTTGAACCCCGAACCCAGTCTTGCATTCACATCATCGGTCCCCCGCCTCTCTGGCCTCGCCTTCCCCTCGATGCTGGAGTCCAGCTGCCTTGCTTCCCTTTCTCCTTCCCATGGTGGGACTTTTGCATTAAGGGCTCTCTCTGATCGGAAGACTCCTCCCCCTGCTTTCCAGAGTATGCATTCTTTTTGGACATAAGTTTTCAGCATTATGTCCCCTTGGAGAGGCCTTGCCTGGTCATCCAAACTAAAGTATCCACCAAGCCATCCCCTTTTATATCCCTTTATTTTGATTTGCTGATACCACTTGTTATAATCTGGTATTTTTGCTCATTTTGCTTTCTGTCTCCCTCCACTGGAGTGGTGGCCTTGAAGGCAAGGACTCTTCCACTACTCGGTCACTGCTGAATCCTCAGGCCCTAGAAATAGTTCCCGGCACATAGTAGGTACCCAATAAACATTTGCTAGATACAGGCACCACAGCTGGTGAAATCTTGGTCAGATTTTGCCAAAGGGCTTGTTTCCATGTTGGTCTGGCCTGGAAATTCTCTTCTCTGTATCCTATTGTTATCCTCCTGCATCCCTCATTTCTATGCCAGTCTGTGTCTGTCTTGTATCAGGTTTGATAGACCAGGGGCAGAAAGTTCTCTTTCTGTTCATAATTACTCAGAGTTAGGCTTTATGTCTCATTATGCCAATAATCCATGGTTCTTTGATTCTAGAAGTTTCTTTTTATTTTTTTAAGATCTTATTTATTCATGAGAGACACACAGAGAGAGGCAGAGACACAGGCAGAGGGAGAAGCAGGCTCCCTCTAGGGAGCCTGATGCAGGACTCAATCCCAGAACCCCAGGATCATGCCCTGAGCCAAAGGCAGATGCTCAACCACGGAGCCACCCAGGTGTCCTGACTCTAGAAGTTTCTATTTCTATTATTATACATACATCTGTGTGTAAGGAGACATGGCTCTTCTTTGATGCCTACCTGAAAGAGATGCTGAATGTTATGTCCTGTGCTCATGCAGGAAGGCAAACCTTGTAAGGGTGCCTCGTTGTTCATGGGAAAGGAATTTCTAAGCTGAAGTTTTTGTAAACTGTTTCCACTAATTATTTGGAAATTCCCCATGTGTGGTTATGTTCAATGTTATCTTGTTAATTGCTGATGGGACCGAAATGGTCTACGTGCTTACATTTTCTGTGTATCATACCCACTCCTCAAGAAAGATTCTTTGATCAGCCACATGCATCCAAAGATGGAAAGGAGGACTTCCTTTCACTAGAGAGTTCCCACTAGAAAGAGAATCAAGGAGTATGATTTATACCCTGAATTGAGAGACTAAATTAGGCCCCCTGATGTTTCCTCCCCACTCTGGAATCCTGCATTTTCCCCTCATGAATAGAGCTACTTTCATAATCAAATTCATGAAATCTTTGTGGTTGCTTGTCTGTTTTTCAAGGAAAATTCTAGAGTCAGTATGGAGAATGGTTTGGAGAATGGTGTCAGCATTTTCATAGGGACAAGTGGGAGGCTCTTTTGATAGCACACATGTAGGTATGAGCACTGAGCTTCCAGAGTACTAGCAGGGATTTAGCCACTCTGAGGCTAGTCAGTAGGTCATGGAATGGATTTTCAGCCAATGCTCCTCTTGTGAATTCAGCACATTTAGTGGGAAGAAGATTGCTTCTTTTACAGAAGTAATGCTGTGGACATATCATCTGTGGTTCATCCACTGAGAGTTGCCACTTTCTTGTCTGAACCCTTGTAACTGGATCTTGCCTTTATATGATAGATGGGTATGGTGCGTGATCCAGTCTCTGGCTGTGGGATAGAGCCAGGCCAGGTGTTCATACAGAACCAATCTTGTAACTCTGTCCATATTGCATTATTCTCTATTCCACTAAGTTAAATGAATGTTTGCTAAACTAAAGAACGCTGAGTGAGGAGGAAGCGTGGATCCAGAATTAAATGACATACAAGAAGTGTAGCTTCCAATTGCCACTGTGGGACTCCAGGCAAATTTCTTCTTCCCCTATAGACCTCATTATCCATTTATCAACACAATATTGTTTGAGCCTTTTCTGTGCTAGAACTATGCTAGACATCCTCAGATGTCAGGTTGGCAAACAGATCAAAGATGATGTTGATAGACACACAAAAAATCATGTAGAAACAGTATGGGGTTCTATAGTTTCTATTTTTAAGAAATTAGAGAGAAAATGACAGTGGGAATTCATTTTAATTCAACAGATGTTTACCCAACACTGACTAGTCAATGAGCTAGGCACCATTGAGGATAGTAAGGACAGGGAGGGATAAACAAAGCTTAATAATGCAGGAGGTCTACCCTCCACAACTAGCTGAGGAAATAGTCATAGAAACAAGTTAAGGTAGAATGAGATGAGTGTTATCACACCAGTTGTTATGTATTTTTTGTTCTAGCTAAAGGGGTGACGGGGGGAATAGTATTTGAACCAAGCCTTGGCCAAAGGTCTGAAGGATGTGTTAGATCAATAGAAGGCAGCTGGAGGTCTCGGGCACCTGCCCAGTGTGGACCCATTTCCATTCTTAAGGAAAAGCTCTCCTTTTCTGTGTGAGGGTATGAACTAGTCTAGGGATACAATGTGAGGAAAACGGACCCAATCCCTCCTCTGACGTACCTCATCACTTAATAGTGAAGATCACATTCATGAAATAAGCCGGTACAAGCATACAATGGAAACATGGATATCACATTTCTATTTGCTCTTATCAATAAGAAGGTTTCTCTCCCTGCACCTACCCTGTGGCCCAAGGGAAGAGAGCAAAGTCTTGGAAGTGAGAAGTATGTGATTTAGGGAAATCTTGCTAGATCGGAGGAGACAGCGGAAAGCCTATTTTACTCATCTTAGTTGATTATAGAGAGAAGAGGGAGACAAGGAGAATGTAAACTGGTTGGACATGCAAATGCTGGCTTTCCTCCACTCAGACTAGAACCTAGTTAGTCTTTCTCCTCTTAGGAGAAAATGTGGTAGAAATATTCAGAGAGGGGGGAGGGCAATCATGATGCCTTCGAGGGTCCATGGGCTGGCAGCTCAGCCCATGAGTCCGTAGAGTCCAGGTGTTGCAGAATTGCAACAGACCGTAGAGTCCAGGTGCTTGTGGGACCCGGGTTGTGTTTAAGTATTTATTTAAAAAAAAAGAGTCATGTCTCTATTTGTACTTAAGCACTGTTCTCTTTTGCACAACCGAATATTTGCAATTATGTTTCATGTCAGGCATTCTGCTGCAAAACCATAAAAACTGGAACACAGAAAAAAAAAAGAAATATTCAGAGAGTGGGACATTAGGAGCCTTAGAAACCTTAGCAGATAGTTAATGATATGCTTCATTGAGTATAATGCCAGAGGTTCCACTGAGGTCATTTCCATCACAGCAAAGGAAGACAGAGTAGCATGTGCAGAGGTAAAACTGCTGTTGAAATTTTCATATACCCTAATAAGAGGGTATGAAGATGCTAAGAAATCCCCAAATCCTTATGGAATCAAGCAGGATAAGTGAGATTATTGTTTTGGACTGAATTGTGATTCCCCTAGAGTCATGTGTTGATGCTCATACGGTATTTGAAGAAGGGGCCCTTGGGAGGTGACTGAGCTTCAAGGAATTCATGAGGATGGGGTCCTTATGACGGGATTAGCGCCCTTATAAGAAGAGGCACCAGAGAGCTGGCTCTGTCTCTCTCTCTCATGTGAGGACACAGAGAGAAGGTGGCCACCTGCCAGGAAATGAATCAGCCAGCACTTTGATCTTGGACTTCCCAGACTCTGGAACTGTGAGCAAATAAATTTCTCTTGCTTATTATGCTACTCAGTCTATATTTTGTTATGGCAGTCGAGCAGACTAATCCAGTTATGCTGCTATAATAAATGACTCCCCCAGTCTCCAAGGCTTAGTGCCACAAAGATATATTTCCTGCTTGTGCAAAGGTAGCTGCAGTATTAAGCAATTCTACGGGCCAACTGCCCTCCATGTGAAGAAAGTAATCGGGTGCTTTTATCTGGCTGCCCCACCAGGTCGGCATGGGCAGCCACTGAAAGTAAAACCATTTCTGAAGATAGCTCCCCATCACAGGCTGTTCTGGGGTAGACTTCAGTTAATATAAGGTTTCAGAAGGCCAAGTACAGTCTGCAATGGGTAAAATGTTTATACATCCCAATGACCGAAGTGAGCCTCTGTCTCTATGGTGAACTTTTTTTCCCTGACAGGAGTAAATAATAGAGTATCTCTCCTCTTTCTCATTCACTGTCATGAATTTTTCTGCTGCTTATCCCTGATAACCTAGAGAGGATCACATCAGGGACAGTCAGATAAATATTCCTCCTTCTTTCTTCTTCCATTGCCCAAGTAAGTATGTGGGTCTTCTAAAAGGAACCAAAATCTCTTATTAAGATTTATATGTTATCTACATACCCAATAATTGTTGCAATTCTGCAAATTGGATTACAAAATAATTATAAACACCAAATGTGGTTCAAATTGCCTTTTACAGTCTCAGGCAAGCCAGAAGATGGTGTTAATTTGCTGCACTATTGCTCAGTGCATCTCCGGGGCCATTAAAATAAATGTTACATCACAACAGCACACAGCATCCTGAAATAGAGGGAATTCATAGCCATGAAAGTTTCAAAGAATATCACTTAGCGATTACATCACATAAGCCTCGCTTCGAGTCTCTGCAGTCATTGAGACCAGGAGGCCTGTGTTAATGGATGTTTGGGTTGTCAAGGGAAAAACATGACTCCAAGAATATAGATTCCTGAATTCCCATTACTAGTGGGTGGCCCAGTGTCTGCTCTCAAATAAGCAGAATTAAAGACAAAAGAGACCTTTCCTTTTCCCTGGAACTATGGTGTTTAAAATTAAAATTCAAACTTTAATATTGATGAATGACCCTTAGTGGAAATTGAGCAGAAGGATTAAGATGAAAATTTCCTGGTGCTGGCCTTTTCTCTAAGCTATAATCAGTTTTACTCCCCGGGAAGTGATGGAGACAGAAGTGATAGTGGAGGAATTAGAGCCTGGTAAGAAAAGCATGAAAATTTTAACGGTCCTTCTTTATTTGGCTAGCATTTTACAGTTTATAAATTATTTTTTAAAATATTTTATTTATTTATTTATTTGAGAGTGAGAGCAAGAGCATGAGCAGGTGGGAGGGGTAAGGAGGGGTGGAGAAGAAGACTCCCCACCAAGCAGGGAGCCCAACACAGGGCTCAATCCCAGGATCCTGAGACCATGACCTGACCCAACTGACTGAGCCATCCACGCACCCCTATAAATCACTTTCGTATACCTTATGAGGGTCTCAAAAATGTGAAGGTAGAAGAATTTTCCCTGTTTTTCAAAGGGGGAGACTAGAGTCCAGGGGAGTGAAGTAACCAACCCAATATCACATGGCTTATGAGAGGAGAACGAGGATGAGGCCTCCAGATACCTCAGCCATGCTCTTGCCATATTACCTCTCTTGCATCTCATTCACCAAATATATGAGTAAGAGGCCACTCACTCATGGGGCTAAATTCAAAAGACTGAGTATGTTTCCTTAAAATCCTCTGCTTTTCTGGCCATGCATGGAAAAGAAAAACAAAAGTTCTGATGAATATCATAAAAAGCCAGTGGTGAGTTTGGGGGGATAAGCTTATGGGTAAGAACACTTTTGAAGGAAAGTTGCCGGAGTGATGGCATCTGTGATGTTTTCCCAAGTCAGATACATTTGAGACCATGACTTCATATAGAAAAAGAACTTTCTAATAAATTTCTCCTTCTTATAAATAAAGAATTATCATGAGCTCTTCATTAGGAATATCCTTTAGTGAATTAATCATTTTCAAAGTGACCTTTGAAGCACTCTGGTGGCTGCTTTTGGGAAATCCAATAGGGTCATGAGGCTACCAATGGCACACTTTGTTCTGATTTTCACACAAAAGTAGCTGCCTTCAGGACCTGGGCTCAAAATAGAAGGAATGACCTGTGTTTTTCTGGCCTAACCCTTGGATCCTAAAAAAAAAAATGTGTTGAAAGAATCTTTCTTTTAGCAATACACTTTTTAGAAATAAATTTTTGAGACAGTCCACGTCCTTGATCATAGCCAGGAAGATAACATAAGTAAAAGTGTGGTGATGCCCAGGTAGCTGTGGACGCCATGCGTATGTTGCAGAATCTGTGGGTTGATGCAAGGCCCCTGCATCTTGTTTCCAAGGGCTGCTGCTTTAGCTTTTGGCCACTGACAATCGCCATTAGAGACAAGTCATTTTTTGGATGTAGATTAGGAGTTGCAGGAAGCAGAAATCTTGGAGACAGGGAAGAAGAGCAGTAGCTGGTCCTTGGTAGGCAGTGGCTAAGGGATATTGATGCAGGATGAAGACAGCAAAATGGGGAAGGGAGGGACTCTACTACAGCAGGAGTCATCGTCGGCCAGCCCCGTTCTCCAGGTGCCTCTTCCTTTCCAACTCACACCCAGGCCTAGTCTCTAATTTGGCTCATCAATATGCTGTCATCATTAACATCATCTGCACTATCAAGCTTCAAATGTTGATAAAAATAAATTGCTGCTTATAAGTCAGCTTTGTTAACACATTAGGAAGCCAGGGGAAAGCTTTTAGCCTGTTTGCATATGTCAGTGACAGCCGCCAAAATAAGCCCTTGGCTCAGTGCTCTGAGGCCTAGAGAAATCCTGGTGGGCCTAAGAAATTAGAACAAAGCCCTAAGTTCAATGACAAATCCCAAATCTTTCCTCTAAACTTTCTATTTCCTTTTTGTATGATATTCCTGTCCACGCACACCAAACTCTCAGATCGCTTTCTCTGGTGATGATGATGATGAGGAGGAGGATGGTGGCATTTAAATATAACTTGGTGTCCACCTTGTCTCTGCCAATGCATGAGCATCCTGGAAGAAGTTAGATATGTATACGTGATGCTTATTGAGGTCCAAATAAATACATAAAAGTGCATGTAGATATAAAACTCAATGAATTTTCACAAATGCAACATATCTATGTAACTAACACCAGATTCAAACAACAACTACATTACTGGCACCCAGAAGCCAATACCTTGCTCCTTGTAGGTCATGAGAACCTCTAAGGTGGCCACCATTTCACTCTGTATAATATGTACTTCATAAAAATTGCATTCTATAGATGTATGTTTTGTGTCTGACTTTTTCCCCTCAACATGAGGTTTATGAGATTTGTTGTTCTATGTGCTTTTTGGTTATTCATTCTCATTGCGGTGTAGAGTTTTATTGTGTGAATATACCATAAGGTGCTTACCCTATCGAATGTTGATGAGTATTTGGCCAATTTCCATTTTTTCCCTTTTGAGGGGACTATTATGCAAAGTACTGCTATGAGGATTCTTAAAAAATTTTGGGTGAAAATAAGCACCCATCACTTTTGGTTTATGCTTATGGATGGAACTGCTGGGTCACTGGGGGTATATGTGCTCAGCTTGAGTAGATGCTTACAGCTTTCCAGAATGAAAACACTGTTTGACATTAACTTCAGCACTAAACAGAGCTCCATTTGCTTCACATCTTCCCAACACTTAGGGTCTTCTATGTTAGCTATTTCAGGGGGTGTGTTCTGTTTAGATCTTTTGCCCATTTTTCTATTGAAATGACTTTTTTCTTTACTAATTTGTAGGTGTTCTTTATCCGATCTGAGTCATTTGTCAGATGTAAGTATTGTAAATATTTTCTTCCATCCCATGGGCTGACTTTTAACTATCTTAATGGAGTCCTTTGACAAAATAAGAATTTTAAAAATACTTTACAGAGAACTTACTACTGAGAGGCTTAAGACACTTCACTTGGCTCTCCAGAGAAAGACACAGACTCTGTGTAGCCCAGCCTGGAGAAGTAGAAGACAGAGGTTAATAATTTAGATAAGATAGTTAATGATGATGATGATGATGATGATGATGATGATATCAATCCTAGACTGATTGCTTATTGCATGTCTAGAGATTATGATTCATACATGGTCAAAGTTGAAACTTCTAACATCCCCATGAGATAAAAGCATTATTATCAGCCTCATTTTCAGACAGGAGATTGTGGCACAGAAAAGTAAAGTGACTTCAAACCCAGTGCAGCCTGTTCTAAACTTCTGCTCTTTTTTATTTTTAAAGATTTATTTATTTATCCATGAGAGACACAGACTGAGAGAGAGAGACAGAGACACAGGCAGAGGGAGAAGCAGGCTCCTCGCAAAGAGCCTGATGCGGGACTTGATCCCAGATCCCGGGATCATGACCTGAGCTGAAGGCAGGCACCCAAACGCTGAGCCACCCAGGTGTCCCTAAACTTCTGCTCTTGACCATGATGGTACACTATTTTTGTCAAGCCCACTTTAAAGCCTAAAATTAATAACATTTTCTGTTTAATAAGGACCTAGTCTAGCTAAATCTGGCCCTACAAGGTTTCTGGGTCAGAAGGAGGAGAGGCATTTGGGAAACAGTGAACAATCGTGGAAGGCGGTCTGATCTCATGGTTAACCCTGGGCAAGACCCATTCAGTTGGGGACAAGGATTCCAGAGGGATTCATTGAGAGCTGTTGGCTACCAGCATCCCCAGAAGCTGGGAAAACAAGTGCTTTGGTCCTGGGTGGGGGTACTGAGGGCTGCTGCATGGTACACAGTCCATTTCTTCTGCTGTCTGTACTCCCTTGCTTCATATATTACGTTCTGAGAAAAGCTCCACCAGGATTTTGTCAGGTCTCTTCTGATAGAAACTTTTTAGAGGAAGGTTAGTGCCATAAACCACAGGCCCTGCCACCGCAATTTGTCTTGAAGCTACAGTCTCCATTCATCATCTTCCTCTTCCATGCATCCCCTCAGCCCCTTCTAGAGATCCTTCACCCTTGATTTGTGCCTCTGTTAGTGAGTAGGGCTTACCTGTTATAATAACCCAGACCCTTATCCCGTTTCCATCCATGAGCAGGTGATCCAGTTCTGAAATCCCATAGTAGAGTTTCTCAGGATACTCCTGGTACCAACTGTTTGCAGGTTAGTTTCCCTGAGAAGTAGAGGTCTGGGATGAAACTGAGCATGCAGGAAAATGCTCTTGCCGTGATCACACGTGAGGGAGTAAAGGAAGCATCATGGTCAAAGGGAGAAGTTGAACTGCAGAGCAGTTGTAATAAAGCCCCTAGCCAATCCTACAGGAAGTTCTGGAGTTGGATGGTCCTTTAAAGTTATCCCCACATCAACCAGTCACTAGATATGGCTTGGCCCCAGTGGGGACACTGCTCTGTTCATCTGAGAGCTGCCGACCAACATTTGCAAGTGCTTCAGTGCTGGGGGAAGCCATCTGGGCAGACCACCCTGACATCCACTACAAAGATTAATGCCTTAGAGCTGAGTTACAGTCGTCCAGAAGAATAACATTTGCACTGGAAATTGTCGGGGGGTGGGGGTGACTAGGTGACGGGCACCGAGGTGGGCACTTGATGGGATGAGCACTGGGTGTTATTCTATATGTTGGCAAATTGAACACCAATAAAAAATAAATTTATAAGTAAAACAAATAAAAATAAAATAAAATAAAATAAATAAAATAAAATAAAATAAAGAAATTGTTGGGTGGCATTGGGAAGAGCAGCTTCCGGAAGGGATTTGGGGCTTACGTAGGTGGAGAGATACTTCCTTATTACGAGATTTCATCAGTTATAATCATCAAGATGTCAGTAATTATAAGATGGATTTCAATTTTATTATAAATTTATATATTACTGAAGCAATAAAAAATAACATCAATTAAATGATGAAATACAATGTCACATGTAAGAAGCATCTCAAGTTCAGAGTTGGGATGTGAATACACATGAATAAAAAAACCTCCTGCATCTTAGAATTGATGATATACGGTAAGTGTTAACGTGCATCCTCCCCTCAAACATACACACACAAGCACGCACAAGATAATTCAGTGCTTCCCATGGCGTTGGTGGACATTGCCAAGATGGCAGTGAAGAAGGAAAGGTAGGCTTGTTGGCGTCACCATTCTTAGTCGAGGGGCCCAGATAAAGCTTCAGTTGTGTGCTGCTTTTGCTGCCTTACACTGCACCTTGTATCTAGGTATATGGGGGGCAAGCAGCAGGCACATCCCTTTGGGTGACCAGTGGTTGTTGTTCACAAGAAGGAGAAACATTCAGGGAAAATACTCAGGCTGGAAGAGACCACACTCGCCCACTCAAGAACCTTACTCTGATCAAAGTTGGTTGTGTCTGCCTCTCCCATACTTCCACCCTAGGAGAGTAACAAGGATAAAGGGAGCTTTCATTCTCTCCCCTAACCCACCCCGTTTTCCCTGTCATCTCTAATGCCATGAGGACCAGCAGAGGGAAGAAATAAAGAGAGTATTGAGGAAGCATGATGTTCACCACTTCAAAGAAGGTTCCATTCATTCTCTCTCAGCCTACCTACACCTCAGGCTCTACCCTCCCACCCTCTCCCACTCACCCTACATCGAACAGTTCTTTCTCCAACCATCCAAACATTCTTGCAATGCCGCCTCCTTCATGTAACCTTATACAATGACTTGAAAGAGGAGTGACCTCCCAGATCTCTTCCTTTCTAAACTCCCACAGGGTGCTCTTCACTCGCATTTCCCACTTAAATACACTGGCGTCTTCACCTGAGCAATTATGGACTTTGTTTTATTGCAGCATTTGCCTTGGGCATATCCCTTACTGGCTGGCACATGACCACCGTGCCCCTCTCCCACCCTGCCAACCATGCAGAGAAAGAACTTGGTGGTGGAAAGCGGGTAGCAGACAGGGAGCCTCTAACCAGCCACTGCAGCTGCTGGTGGTGAAGAGTCGCAGATGGAAGATGTACAGTGAGGTCTCTAAGTGATTCCAAGGGGTGGATCTTAGATAAGGCAGCAGGGTTTTCCCAGCAGCCCTGGAGGGTGGGGCGATGCTCTGCTCAGGGCTGCTCAGATGGTTCAGAGGCGCTGGGGAGAACATGAGAGCATCAGCCTTCATCAGGCACTAGAGGGCGCCATAGTCTTGAGTGACTGAAGCATTTGTCTCTAAGCCGCACCTTGAAGCCCCAAGAAAGAGAAGCCCCAAAAGTCTCAAGTCCCAGAGCTGCACTGGACCTTAGGCCATCAACCAGCATTAGCGCATGCCTGCACTTTTGGATGGACCATTCCAAAATGTGCAATGGACCAGAATGTATGTCACTGCTGGAGATTTTCAAAGGCAATACCACCCTGATTAAAAAAATATATCTTTGGGGCACTTGGTGGCTCAGTGGGTTAAGTGTCTGCCTTTGGCTCAGGTCCTGATCCCCGGGTCCTGGGATGGAGCCCACACCAGGCTCCCTACTCAGTGGGAAGCCTGTTTCTTCCCCTCCTTCTGCTGCTTGCCCTGGTTAAGCTCTCTTGCTCTGTCAAATCAATCAATCAATCAATCAATCAATCAATCTTTTAAAAAATCTATCTTTAACAATAATAAAAGTTACCTATTTACATACTGTTTACTCTATGCCAAGCACTGTTGTAAGCACTTTATATGCATTAGCCTATTTAATTTCCCCAATAACCCTAAAAGGTTATATATAATGTACAATTAGAAAATGTAGGCAGAAATGTCCAAAGATTTGCCCAAGATCACGCAGCTAATAAGTGGAGGGGCCAGGATTCAAATCCAGGAATCCATCCTGGAGAACTACTCATAGAGATTATAGTCAACAATACTGACTGTAACAGTAATGCAATTGGAGTTGGCTCTTGAGCAACACCTGTTTGAATTGCCCAGGTCCACCTCTAGGCAGGTTTTTCTTTTCAATAAATACAGTACACCACTATAAATATACTTTTCCCATAGTTTGGCTATTGTGGATATTGCTGCTATAAACATTGGGGTGCAAGTGCCCCTTCGGATCACTACATTTATATATTTGGGGTAAATACCCAGTAATAGTGTAATTGCTGGGTCGTAGGGTTGCTCTATTTTCAACTTTCCGAAGAACCTCCATACTGTTTTCCAGAGTGGCTGCACCAGCTTGCATCCCCATCAACAGTGTAAGGGGGTTCCCCTTTCTCTGCATCCTCGCCAACATCTTTCATTTCCTGACTTGTTCGTTTTAGCCATTCTGACCCGTGTGAGGTGGTATCTCATTGTGGTTTAGATTTGCATTTCCCTGATGCTGAGTGATGTTGAGCATTTTCATGCGTCATTTGTATGTCTTCTTTGGAGAAATGTCTGTTCATGTCTTCTGCCCATTTCTTGATTATGTATTTGTTCTTTGGGTGTTAAGTTTGGTAAGTTAGTTATAGATTTGGATACTAGCCCCTTATTTGGTAAGACATTTGCAAATATCTTCTCCCATTCTGTCAGTTGTCTTTTGGTTTTGTCAACTGCTTCCTTTGCTGTGCAGAAACTTTTCATCTAAATGAAGTCCCAATAGATCATTCTTGCCTTTGTTTCCCTTGCCTTTGGATATGTGTCTAGCAAGAAGTTGCTGCAGCTGAAGTCACAGAGGTTGCTGCCTGTATTCCCCTAGGTGTTCCCCTCTAGGATTTTGACAGATTCCTGTCTCATATTTAGGTCTTTCATCCATTTTGAGTCTATTTTTTGTGGATGGTGTAAGAAAATAATCCAGTTTCATTCTTCTGCACGTGGCTGTCCACTTTTCCCAACATCATTTGTTAAAAAGAGCCCAGATGTCCATTGACAGATGAATGAAAAAGAAGATGTGATATATATACACAATGGACTACCTCTCAGCCATCAAAAAAAAAAAAAAAAGAAAGAAAGAAATCTTGCCATTTGCAACGACATGGTTGGAACTAGAGGGTATTATGCTAGATGAAATAAGTCAGTCAGAGAAAGACAATTACTTTATGATCTCACTCATATGTGAAATTTAAGAAACAGAACGGAGGATCATAGGGGAAGAGAGGGAAAAATAAACAAGATGAAAATAGGGAGACAAATCATAAGAGACTGAATCATAGGAAACAAACTGAGGGTTATTGGAGGGGAGGAGATGGGGAGGGGGGTCACTGGGTGACGGGTATTAAGGAAGGTATGTGATGGAAAGAGCACTGGGTGTTATATGCAACTGATGAATCACTGACCTCTACTTCTGAAACTAACAATACACTATATGTTAATTAATTGAACTTAAATTAAAAAAATAAAATTTCCAAATATAAAAAATATTAAAATACTTCTGTACTGATAAGTAAATAGCTATTGTCCTGAGCCAGTATTCTTTACTACTTCCAATAAATTTTGACAATCCATAAAGATGAAAAAAATGTATTTTTTTCTTCCTTATGATTTTCATAATACCATTTCTTTTCTCTAGCCCTACTTTATTGTAAGAATACAGCATATAATACATATGACATCTAAAATATATATTTACCGACTATGTTATTGGTAAGGCTTCCAGTGAAAAGATAGGCTACTAGTAGTTCAGTTTGGGGGGAATCAAGGTTATATGTGGATTTTTGTGTGGGGGTTGGCACCCCAACCTCTGCGTTGTTCAAGGATCAAATGTATTATCATTAATACATATCTTACATAATATAAATATTAGGTTAATATGCAATATATAGTGATTATATAATTATAAACCTCAAAGTTGCTAAGACACTAGATTTTGTTTTTAGGTTTTTTATTTATTCATGAGAGACACAGAGAGAGATAGAGAGAATGAGAGGGGCAGAGACAAGGCAGTGAGAGAAGCAGATTCCATGCAGGGAGCCCGACGCGGGACTCGATCCTGGGTCTCCAGGATCACACCCTGGGCCGAAGGCAGGAGCTAAACCACTGAGCCACCCAGGGATCCCCTAAGACACTAGATCTTAATTGTTCTCTTCACAAAAAGGATATAATAATTATGTGACATGATAGAGGTGTTAGCTATGCCATGGTGGTAATCATATTGCGGTACACAAATGTATCAAATCAACATGTTGTACACCTTAAGCTTCATAATGTATTGTCAATTATATCTCAGTTAAAAAAACCCCCAAATCTAAAAAACCAGCTTCAGAGTCTGTGCTAACCTACTCTATTCACATTTCAACACAGGCACTATGCACTCAATCGTCACATTTTTTGTCAGAAGTAAAAATAAATTTCCTCCAATTCCCCTCATTCAACAACCACCACCTTCTAACCAAAACTGCTTTCTTAGCACTCCCTGGATCCAGCCCTTCTCCTTCCTTTCTCCAACACCCTAGACTTCCTGACCATGCTGTGGAATTTTTACTGTGCCAGAGACAGTTTCCCCTCTCTTTTTTTTTTTTTTTGAGGTGGAGGAAGGGCAAAGGGAGAGAATCTCAAGCAGACTCCACCATCAGCACAGAGCCCGACGTGGCAACGTGGGGCTCTATCCCAGAACCCTGAAATCATGAGCTGAGCAAAAATGAAGTCAGATGCTTAACCGACTGAGCCACCCAGGTGCCCCTGACAGCTTCTGACTGCCATGCTTTTAAATACAATTGGTAACATCTCTTGGGTTTTGACAAACTATTGGTTCATGTTTCTTTAACTTCTGCTCTAAAGCAGTGGGAAAGGACTAACGCAGTGAAAGTGAAAATTCTACTCTATGACTTGGCATTGCACTTGAACTAATTAACTTCACAAAATTCTTGCCTTGCCTACATGGAATATTAGAGAAAGAATTAGATTTTAAATGAACCAGACATCATAATGTCCTGGGATCGTTTGTTTGTTTGTTTACCAAAAGATAGCATATTTAAATGTCTTCCCTCCTGTCTTTGTGGTTGGTGAGGATTTACTAAATGCATCCACAAGTCAATGAACTTGGGTTGAATCTAAACTTGATTCCCTTTTTGACTCTACCAATAGCACCTCACTGTGGGACCTCACCCTAGAGTTTCCTCTCTGCAAAGCAAGAGAGTTTCTTCTACTAGGAGACCTTTTCTGGAAAATCTGTTGGAAAATTAGACTTGGCAAATTAAATGCCATATTCAGTGCACTCGGAGGGAATCTTTTTATTGTGGGGAGCATTATGGTTGTAAAATGAAGAAAATTTGCTTTATTCTTATTGGTTGATTCCAGTGAATATGGAATTCTCTGATGATGTTTGAGCCAAGCTGATTCTCTGCAGGCACCTTAGTTCTAAGAAAGCCTAGTTATTTCTGAGACCAGGGGTGTATGACAAAGTATGACAACTGCGAGATCTAGGGAACTTGGCAGAGTCAGATCCTGACTCCAGTCCTGGCCAAGCTGTGAGACCTTGGGCCAGTTACTTACTCCTCTGTGCCTCAGTTTCCTCCTCTACAAAATGGGGGGGTAATCACAGTACCTACTTCATAGAAGTGCAGTGGTTATAAGAACCGAATGAGTTAACACATGCAAAGCATTTTTAACACTGTTATTGAATACACGCTCAATAAATATATGTGTCATTAGCTACGTTGCTTTTATACTGACCACCACGGCTGTTGCAATAGAGCCTGGTCGTCTTGGGGGAAGTGGGCGTAGGGGAACTCAAGTTTATGCTCTTAGAAGGTACAAGCAGAATCTGGAATAAAAGGAAAGCAGCTTTCTCAGAGTCCTTGTGCATAGCATCCTCACAGCCAGGTACCCAGCTGTGGCTCGGAACTCAAGTGAGAGCTGGTAAGGCAAAGTGAGAGAGAATGTTCCGTGACAGCAACAGGTTCCAAATGTTGCTTCTGAGTAGTAGTAAGGCCATTCCAGAGATGCTTGAAAAAGAAGTCCTGCTGTTTGCATCTAAACATTTTTTGGCAGCCTGGTCTCATTTTAGGGTCCAGACACCAGATGTGCTTGTACAGGAGCCACCACCAACCTGTGTGCTCTAAACAAGTGGTTTGTGGCGTCCAGTTCTGCCTAATGGAAACCATCGAGTACCCACGCATTCCTGTTAGTCTACTGAAAAGCCTGGGGGATGGTAGAAAGGAATTGAGACAATCACCGAAGTCATGAGTCACAAGCTTGTGGGTTATTTTCTCTACATCAAACTCAGTGAGAGCACCCCAAGAAGATAATTTGTTGAAATAGTGGGTACCTGGGAGAGGGGGGAAGAAGAGAGAGAAGGATGAATATCAAGGTAGGTCAAGTTGGTAGAGCAGCCTGTGTTTCCACCATAGGTCGCATGCAGATGCTGGAGAAGGAGGAAGGTTTGAAGAGGAAACTTGCTGTTACCCCAACTAAGAGGGCAGAGCTGCAGCTCAGACAGCCCTAGGAGCCGGAACTGCAGGACGTTCTTGGAAGATGCTGGATCAGAGTATGGAGAGCTAAGGGGTGGGCAGGCCCCTCACCCACCCCACTCCCAAGGGACTGCATTCAGGCCTGCTGCACACAGACAGGGCTTTTGGGGACAGTCAGTGTAAGCCCGAGGAGAAGCCACAGCCAGCCGAGGACTCTGACAGACGGCTGTCAAGGGCAGATTGGGTGCACAGGAAAGATTATTCAGAGGTTACTTTGACTTCGAAATTAATATTCCATTTATTAAAAAAATCCAGCTCTTTGTGCAACATTTAAATTCAGCTTACAGATCTTATTATTCTATTTATAGTTCTAGCAATCATTAACAATAGCTTTTTAAAAGGCCTTTGATTAACATTAGGTCTCATTTACAAACTTAGTCTAACTTCTTCTAATATTTTAAGTTGCATTTATATGTTAAATTATTAAATACACTTAATTTTCCCAGATGTTTGACTTAACAAAAATGCTTCTTCCCTATGTACTTGAGTAACACTGACAGATCTAATAAATTAAGCTTATAATAAAGGTAAAAATTAAGACTTCTTAAATACTCTAATACAAATATGATACCTAATAAGATTCCTAAAGTTTCAAGCTCAAATTAATTACTCAATTAACTGCTTTGAATTAGAATCACAAGATTGACCTACTATTTTTTCTAAGATTTTATTTTTAAGTAATCTCTTTACCCAACATGGGGTTTGAACTCACAACCCCAAGATCAAGAGTCACAAGCTCCACCAACTGAGCCAGCCAAGCACCCCTGACCATGTAGTCTTCTGGGCCAGATTCTTTTAAACAGTGAAAATACCTGGAATACAAATATGTATAGATTCCTTATTAAAAATATTGTACTATGGGTTTAATTTTCATGAACATTGGTATACTTGTGAATGTGCTCAAGGCTAAAAATGTGCTTCCTCACTAGATAATAATTGAATCATCCAACAACTTTGGAGGATGCCTTCTCAATTGTTAAGGGGGAAGGTGATCAGGCTTCAGGAAGAACATAACCATCTGAGCCCCTACCATCCAGGTCCCAGGCCACTGAGGGATGTCTGAATCCCCCCACCTCCCACCCCAGCTGCTTCTTTACTTGACTACACTTGTATTTACTTAGCCCTTGAGATACTTATATGCACTCCTGCCTAGCTCTTCCTCTTAGGCCACAAAATTCTTACATCTGTAAGAGCTAATCAAATGGGTTAATTAATTGGCATCCAATTGAATTCTGGATATCTCTTATGGTTTGGTCTGTCTCCAAACTCACCACCTCCAAGGTTTTTCTATGGGCAATGGCCAGCAACCTAGGAGGACCCTTGTCCTCTCTCTTATTCCTGCCTCTCAATCCCAATCCTCATTAAGCTGCAACTAGGAGAGGGAGGAGAGGGAGAGAGACGAAGGTTCTTCTCCCTCCTGGTTGTTGGGACTGTAGGTCGGGGCCAAGCTGGAGCAAAGGATGGGCCTCTTACATTGGACTTTGTTATAACTGAAAATAACTGGAAAACTATGGGGTTTGCCTGAGGCATTGGTAAAGGGAGGGAAAGGAGGACTGAGCAGAGGAGAGTTGAAGACAGTTGTTAGAAATAATCTTGTAAAAAAAAAAAAAAGAAATAATCTTGTTTGATGTTCCTGTGTCTTTCAGGTCAAATTGTTCAATGAACATGTAACAGTTGAGCAAAGACAGCTTACCTCTTATGAAGCCTTCAAAGCTGTCTGGCTCTAATTATTTCTGACTCTTGTTAGAATGTGTACCTCCTTGGGGTGCCTGGGTGTCAGTTAGGTGTCTGCCTTCGGCTCAGGTTATGGTTCCAGGGTCCTGGAATCGAGCCCCACATCCATCGGGCTCCCTGCTTCTCCTTCTCCCTCTGCTCTTCCCTCTTGCTTGTTTTCTCTGTCTCTCTTTCTCTCTCAAAATAAGTAAATAAAATCTTGAAATAACCATGTGTGGACCCTTGATCTTCCATGTCTTCTTCGAGTCCCAGCTGCTAATTCTGGAATGAAAAGAAAAATCCCATTATGCTTATCTTCTGAGTCATATTTTCCCCCCTTGAGAAACCCAAACAAATGTCCCTGTCCAGAATTTGCTGCTTCTCATGTCCTCTTCAGGTCATACTTGTGTCTTCATGCAGCTTCACCCTCATGGCCCTGTGTTCATGTCAGAATGAGTCCACCATATTTCTCAACTGCTAAACAAATATTTGGAAAGTATCTTGGATGTAGATCTCTTGCCAGGGCTTTTAAGAATATTGAAGCTACCATCATGCCTTCCTGTCTCTGAGAGCTTACTTTAACATTTTCTACTTCATTGTGGAGAGAGCACATACCACGATGAGAAAACAAGCTGGCCAGAATCCGGACAAACCACTGAGGCTCAGGGCTGAAGGCTGCTTTTATGATCTGTGCCCCAGGCTCTGGGACGGGAGTAGGCCCTCTACAGGCTCTAGACCCAAGTGAAGCCCCACTGTCCCACCAGAGCTGTGCATCCAAAATGAGGGACAAACTCAGGCAGGAAACCAAAATGGGGAGCCCAGGGGAGGAAATTAAAATCCTTTGGTTGTAGTGGATTAAGTCATTGCAGCACTCAGAGGCAGCCATTCATAGCATCCAGGAAGCCCTGAATAAATGTTTCAGTAATGAGGCATGCAGAAAGGAACTTGTCACCCTGTGATAGTCTTTCTGCAAAGAGTTTGATTTAAGGTTGGTATCAGAGCATGAACCATGTTAAAATACAATTACAAAAGAAACTGGAATTTCATTAGTGAATTTGCAAGGAACAGCTTGGAATTGAGGAGGCTGGTGAGAGCTGATAGGTGTTGTCAGAAAGGCAGAGGGGAGAGGAAGAGGCGGTGAGTGATGGGAGAAGCCACTTGTCCCTCTGGTGCCACACTGGGAAGGAAGGTAGAGACGGGGACTTCAGGGAAAGGGAGGGAGAACGTAATTTCCTCCTTTGATCTGAGATTCCTGACCCTCCAGGGGATCTGGAGCTTCTACCTTCTATGAGGGAGACCCCTGGAATACCCGCAACTGTAGGTCCCCTGTCTTGCCACCACCTCCTATTTCTTTCTTAAGAGGATCCTGATTAGCTGAAGAAAATCCCATTTCTGGGGAATTGGGGTAAAAGAGAACTGGATGGCTGGAGGATGAAGCCCCAGAGGTACCATTTATTATCAGTGTGACCACAAAGGTACCAGTAATTTATTAGCATGTCATGAAATTTCTTTCTGAATCTTAGTTTCCTTGTACGTGAAACAAAGGTATCTGGAACATAGCAGGTACCTGGGGAACAATACAAAGGCTGATCATTGCTTGGCTCTAAGTGGGTAGATTAAATAGTGGTCACAAATGTGGGGCGTGCATATAACCTCAAGGTGTGCAAGATGCCCCACAGGGGTATGAGAAGAAAATATTAGAATTTCTATAAATATGTACTTTTCATCTAAGACAATTAAAGCAAAAGTTAATTTTATTCATTTTTGTTTGATATATTAACAGCGATCTATCTACTAACCTAGGCTTAGGGAAGTGCCTAACATATAGCAAGCATTGTAGATGGTTTTGTTATAATTAGATAATTTGTGTATGTGTTGGGGAATGAGTGCTCAAAATTACTTTTTTCTTTCTAAATATCTTTTAAAGATTTTATTTATTTATTTGAGAGACAGAGAACAGAGCAGGGGGAGGGGCAGAGGGAGAGGGAGAAGCAGGCTTCCTGCTGCACACAGAGCCCCACAAAGGGCTCCATCCCAGGGCCCTGGGATCATGACCTGATCCAAACACAGACGCTGCTTAACTGACCAAGCCTCCCAGGCACCCTTAAAAATTGCTTTTAATTATAGAGATATATAATTAAAATTTTGAGACCACTGTCTAAGCATGGGCAGAGTAATAAAGAGAAGGAAATAGAGGGGAAGGATAGCAAAAGAATGAAAGAAGGAGAGATATCATTTGGATTGGAGTATCCACAAAGGACACTTAGTGTTTATTCAGAGAGACTTCTCTGCCTACTTCTCTCTTCGCTTGCTGACCAGAGCTTCTCAGCTGTGATATTTGTGGGGCAGATGCCACCTTTGCATCATTCTTCTAGTCTGAAAGCAGCCTGAGGATTTCTATTCCTTTAGAAAGCATGAGAGGCAGTTTCTTTCCTTTGGGAACAGAAGACATCTTCCACATGCCACTCCCTGCCCCTTCCCTCAGGTGGTAATTGTGGTGGTGGTAGGGCAGTTAGTGCATAGGTTTAGTTCCATATGGATGAGTATCTTTCAACCTGTAGCTTTGTACTAGGTATCTGACGGAAGCTCAGAATCAGACAGGATGCTGGCCAAAGTGAAGATGAAGTTAGCCTTCCACAGCCCATATCCCACTGATTATAGTGAAAAACTCTAAACGCAGTGAAAAAACCCAACTGCTTGAGGACTTTGAGAATTCACATTAGCATGGAGAAATAACATGAAGACTCCTAACTCTGGGAAATGAACTAGGGGTGGTAGAAGGGGAGGAGGGCAGGGGGTGGGGGTGAACGGGTGACGGGCACTGAGGGGGGCACTTGACAGGATGAAGACTGGGTGTTATTCTGTATGTTGGCAAATTGAACACCAATAAAAAATAAATTTATTATTAAAACAAAGCAAAACAAAACAGAAAACAAAAAAACAAAAACCCAACTGCTTGAGGACTTTGAGAGTTCACATTAGCATGCAAATTGAGTTGGGATGTCAAAGGGTGAAGAATAACTGGCAAGGGGAGATTTTGGGGATATCTGTCCTCTTTCGCTCACCTTTGAGCCAAGTGTAGCCTCCATTGTGGAACTGGGCAACAAGGATAAACAGCAAGAGCTGTAAGAGAAAACAACCCATCAAAATGTGTGGGATGGGGCAGCCTGGGTGGCTCAGTGGTTTAGCGCTGCCTTCAGCCCAGGGCATGATCCTTGAGTCCCAGGATCGAGTCCCATATCAGGCTCCCTGCATGGAGCCTGCTTCTCCCTCTGCCTGTGTCTCTGCCTCTCTTGCTCTGTCTCTCTGTGTCTCTCATGAATAAATAAATAAAATATTTTAAAAAATAGTTATATAGAAAAGAAGAAAAGTTTCAAATTATATAAGCTTATATTTTAAAAAAGCAGGGAAAAAAAGGATCAAATCGAACCCAAAGCAAAAAAGAGGGAAACAATAGAGACAAAAGCAGAAGTCAATGAAACTGAAATGAGAAAACCAACAGAAAGTATCAATGAAACTAAACACTAGTTCTTAAAAAGATGAACAAAATTGACAAACTTGTAGCCAGGCTGCACGAGATAAAAAGACAACACAAATTGCAAATATCAGGAGTGAAAGGGATGACGTCACTACAGATACCATGTACACTAAAAGAATAATAAGGGAAGATTGTGATAACTTCATATCCATAATTTTGAATCCTTAGCAGAAATGAAGCAATTATTTGAAAAATGCAAAACTCATTCAAAATAAATAACCTGAACAATTCTTACTCTATTAAAGAAATAGAATGTATAGTTAGACCTTTATAACAAAAAAACCTCCAGGCCTAGGTGGTTTACTCAATGAATCCTACCAAACATTTAGGGAAGATATTATACTAATTCCATATAATCCTTTCCAGAAATTTGAAGAGGTGAGAAATATTCCATCTCATATTATGAGGCCAGCATTATACTGATATCAAAACCAGACAAAAATATTTTAAGAAAACAGATTAATATATCTCGTGATCTGGCACACACACACACACACATACACACAAAAACCCTCAACAAAATAGTATCAAATCAATTCCAGTGATAAATGAAGGACGATATATCATGACCAGTGGAATTTACCCCAGGAATGCAAAACTGGCGCATCATTCAAAAAATCAAGCAATATGGTCCACCATATTAATAGACTAAGGAAGAAAAATCATGTGGTTATCTCAGTAGATGCAGAAAAACATTTGACAAAATTTATTACTTGTTTATAATAAAAATTCCCTGTGAACTATGAGTGGAAGGAAGCTTACTGAACTTGATAAATCAAATCTATAAAACACACCTACAATTAAGATAGTATATAACGATGAAAGGCTGAGTGCTTTCTCCCTAAGATCAGGAATAAGGAAAACATATCTGACTCTTATGACTCCTAGAGAGGCCTACAGATTGGAAAGGAAGAATTAAAACTCTATTTATAGATCACAGGATTAGATATACAGAAAGTCCCAAGTGATACACCAAAACACTCCTAGAGCTAATAGAGGAGTTCAGCAAGATCACAGAATACAAGATCAACATAAGAGAAGTCAATAGTGTTTCTATGTACCAACAACAAACATATGAAACTGAAATAAAAACACAATGCCAATTATAATCACTACAAAAACAGTGAAATTCTTAGGTATAAGTTGAACAAAACATGTACGGAGTCTGTGTGCTAAAAATTACAAAATACTGATGAAAAAAATCATGAAGGCTTAAGTAAATAGAGAAATACACTTCCTGCCTTTTATCAGAGTCTTTTTCCATGTTTGTCTCCCTCCCTCCACTTGGGGTCCATTGAAAGTGAAGAGGGTAGAAAGGGGAGACATGAGGGACCTCTAGCAATGCCATGTGTCTGTTTGCATCAGTGACAATTTACCTTAGATTCCACTAATCTTGTTCTTCCCACCCTAAACCATTTGTGAACTCATACATGGTACCGATAGCCTTTTCTAGTTAATGGTTCTGGAATTCATTAATTTAGTAAATACTTACTGGGAGTCGATCAGGAATGGTACACAATGCTATGGATACAGAAAAACAGACACGATGCCTCTCTCAAAAGATCCAATAATTTCTTTTTTAGATGATCCAGTGCCTATTACAAAAGATCTAATCTCATGACCTCAATAGAGATTAATAGAAGGAACCCCAGTTTAGGAAGATACAAGTGAAAAAGAATGTTTTCTAGAAAAATTAGCCAAAATCTCTGCTTTCTTCAGAGATCAATATATTTTGCAATGATAATCACACAAAAATGTGGCTGTTTCACAACCCTTTCCTTCTACATTGACTCTGAGACTTGCGGATTTGCTGTTCCTTCCTCAAGTAGCTTCCCATGGGTATTCCATGGTCTGTCTCAGGAGTCCCCTGAGAACCTACACACAGACTGGGGCAGGCCAGCTCAATAATATGCTGGCTCATTATCATTCTTTTCTGACCAATCAAATGATATGCCAAGGATATCATGGGAACACGGCCACCTTAGAGCAAATGCTGAGCCAAAATGTTACCCAGACCTGGCTCAGAATCTGTAGGATATGGGGCAAGGAGGATCAATTAGGTATTGACTCAAAAACCTCCTCTTACCTCCTCTGTGATTTGGTCCAGTTCTGTATGCCCCCTGGAACCTCCAATTCCTTTTCAAGGTGAGATTTAAAAGAAAAAAACAAAACAAAACAAAACATCTACTTTCATGGGGTTATGGGAACATTAAATAAGCTAAACACCAATCAGAGTTGTAGAGCATATCATATGGACTCAAGAAAGGTTAGATTCCTCCCTCCAACACTCAGCTTTTCAGAGATGGACAGGCTACTCAGGGACTCTTTGCCAAGATCAGACAGGTCCAAGCTTTCCCTGAAAGGCCCAGGGAGACCTTGCACCTCCAAAATTTCTCCTCAATCAGACTAGTTTAATAGAAAACAACCAATCTCATCTTAATCATTTCAACCCACTTCTCTCTTGAGCCCAATTAGTCCTCTGTGTCCTGCTCTCCCTGGACTCCTAACTTCTCCCAACTTCTCTAGTTCAGTACATGACATCCCAGTCAGCACCAGCATGGATGCCATATGCATGCCAAGGCTTTCCACTACTTCAGGGATGGTTCTAGGCCTGGGGGTGGGGACCATCTTCTAAGTTGCATCAAGTTACATGGTCTCTAGCAAAATATGGTGCCCATAAGTTCATTTAGTCTCCAGGTGAAAGGAAAGACCAGGCCATCAAGCTCTTAGACATAACTTCCCATGCGAGTTGTAGTAACTGTTCTTTGAAATAAATAAAAAAGCTACAGGACCCAAAGAGTTGTTCTCACCCTGTATCCAGCCCTAATTGGGCTAATTATTCCTTCTTTGTGTCCCATAGGCTCGTTCTGGGAAACTCTATCATTGCTAACTCCCTAGATCCTGGGTCTGTTTACCAACAGCTTATGCTACCCAGAGGAATGTGAGCCCCTCATGGCTGGGACAACAGCTTATGTGTTCAGTAGCCAGCATGTGCATGTCATGGATACCCCATTGATGTTTGTTAAATGAATGCAAAAGTCTCCCTAACTGAGTGAAAATCTCCTCCTGTAAGTGTGCTATCTAAACATTGTACCTCTGAGCTCACAGGCCCAGCATTTCCCCATGGTGCCATACATGGATGAGGCTGCCTGAATAATTCTACAGGATCAACTAGCTACCTTCTGGGCTTTTCTCTTAAATGCAGACTGCTATCAAGGCTGTTAATACTGTTTCCCTGGGTGTACCACAGAGGATGCCAAGTTTTATTAGTCTAAGGTGTTTGCTGCGTGTAACAACTTGCTTTTTAATGAGCTTGTTTATCTCACCATCTTGGATGCTAATATTGTTGGGAGTGAAGCCTGCTGATTGACTGCAAAGATGAGAATCTCCAAGGAGAGCATCAAATGCATGCTCCATGCTGACAATTAGTCAACAACCAGGCTCTCTTTCAAAAAAAAAGAAAAAAAAAAAAAAAAGGAAAAGAGAGAAGGAAAGAAAGGGAAAGGTATGGCTTTAAGATGAGCAATAGAAAAATAAGAAGTTGAGAGTTGTTTGGATATCCTTCCCTGAACCCACATCATAGTCTGTGAACTAAATCAATAATCTCAAAGTTGTCCTGGCAGTTTGGGCTCAGGGGCCTGCAGGCTGTGGGCTCACCTCTGAGCCACCCACTCTCTGCCCCCCAGAGGCTGACTCTGCACCACCTTGCCCAGGCTCCCTTCCCTCTGGCTTCTGCTGGATTGGCCAACAGTCAGCCTCAGGGGACCGGAGGGGTGCAAGGACAGAGCTTAGCTCCCCCTGCTTAGCTTCCCACTTCCAGGGCTGCAGCTCCCCTGCACTGCCCTGCCTCCTGGCTGCCTCTCCAGCTCCAGGGACACCAGCTCTTCGAGTCCTTGGGGACATAGCTGCCTCCCACTGTGGCTAATCTCTGGATGCCTCACCAGAGATGCCTCACCTCGTCTGTCGCTTGAACTCTGCCCACACCTCTTTAAATAGTCCTTTCATCCAAAGTTCTTATTTTGAGTCATTGGAGATGAATACCTGTACAGCGTACTGTCATAAATCAGAAGATGTGGCCCGCTGTATGGACAAGCAAGCTGAGACTCAGAGGCTCAGTCACTTATTTAAAGTCATAGAGCCTTCTTCCAAGGGGTGGGAGTGGGGGACCATATTGGAAAAATATCACATTGATCTGCTCTGAAACTAGAAAACTTATATAATTCTCTGTCCTCTTTTCTCTCAAACCTCTTGAGAAGATAAGAAGCATTGGGAACAAAGCATAGAAGGAGCGATAGAGCAGCTGTGTGTCCTCCATTGTGACAGGGCAGGGAGGCAGCATCCATGGCCACAGACACAGTAGTCTGGAAGAATCATCTGTTTGAGAATGACCTCGTTTTTTTTCTACCAAAGATATCTTTGAAGCAAGATCGTCAGCTGGGGGATGGTGGCAGAAATTGGAGGGAAAAAAGGAAGGCATAAAATAGTAATCTCAGAAAGTAGGAAGGTGAATTTCTACATTTAGAAAAATGTAGCTGGATTGTCTGGCCAATGTAGGGTATTCTTTTGAGATTTATGGTCATAAATTGGAAGAAGTTGAGCAAACAGAGTTGTATGTGTATTTTTCTTCTCTTTCTCCTTCCTTCCTTCCTTCCTTCCTTCCTTCCTTCCTTCCTTCCTTCCTTCCTTCCTTCCTTCCTTCCTCCCTCCTTTCCTTCCTTTTAATGATGCTCAGCTTCTCCACTAAGGGTGTAGAGTAGATGAACAGTTGGTTTTAACCAAGGTGGCACTTTGCCAGCTGATTAGCATAGAGGATGGGGAGTAAGTTAAGGGTTTTTTTAAAAAAAGATTTTATTTATTTATTTATTTATTTATTTATTTATTTATTCATGAGAGACACAGAGGGAGAAGGGAGCCTGATGTGGGACTCAATCCCAGGACCCTGGGATCAGGACCTGAACTGAAGGCAGATGCTCAAAGGCTGAGCCACCCAGGTGTCCCAGAAGTTAAGTTTTTATAAAGGAGTGGCAGCAACACCAGAATATGGAATTCAGGTGAAGAGGAAATGAACAGCTGAAGGTCAGTCAGATCAGTGGAAACCCTGGTATGGCCAATGGACTGGTGATCTTAATGGGGTCAAAGGTTAATACTTGAGTAAATTAGCTGAAAGGAGAGAACTTCGTGCTTGAAGTCAAGATTTTGAGTGTCCTTGTTATCACCAGTGTCTTATTCTTGTTTTTTAATCCTTAGCATTCAGCACAGTGCTTGGCCTATAGCCAGCAGCACTAGAATGAAGTGTGCAAAAGTAGATAAATCATCAGTCTCAGGAAAAGCCAAGATGTGAAAGGGGAAAGACATTTTGTCTCTGCTATCCATTTATTTAATAAGGATATTGTCAATCAGCCTTTTCTCCTTCCCATGTTCAATCTCTCTCTCTCTCTCTCTCTCTCTCTGTCTCCCTCCCCAGCCACCCTCCCATGGGCACACACACACACACACACACACACACACAAAATTTCAGCGATACTGCTCTGCTTTCCATTTCCCTGAACCTCTGACCTCCGCTGTCTTGTTTCAACCTACCCTCCTGGGCTGAAAATGCTGTCCCTCTACCCCTTGATCTGCCTGCTGTCAGGTCCCATTTCATCTTCTTAGTGAAAGTTTTCTGAAGTCCTTTAGCCAAAATAGCACTGTTTCCCCACCCCCGTCCCCATGCCCTATCATTGGTGCCCTTGTTACAGTGCCCTTGATAGGCCTGTATCATTGTTGCCATAATGACCTACATTAGCTATCTTTGCCACATGACCATTAGATCCTTGAGGGGAGTGTCCAAGTGTGATTAGGTTTTGTGTGCCCCACACTGTGTAGCACAGAGCAGAAACTCCACAAACCTTTATTGAATAAATAAATGAATAAATGGAGCTTTCTGAAGAAAGGCACCATCTAAGCAAATGATAAGTCAACCAGGTTCAGACTTGGGGTAAAGGAGATAATATAACTCAGAGAATCAAAGGAAATCCCTGTATTTATCAGCAGTGATGGAAATTGAAATTACTGACTTGAAGAATCCTTCTATTAGGTTAGCATCTCTGTGATGACAGAAGAGAAAAAGTCCTGGAACTCTGCTCCTCTCCATTTCTCCAGCTGCTTCTAGACCTCTGGTCATGACTAATCTACTCATGTTTGCTCAATATATTAAATCTGATAACAACAACAATAATGACAGCTGACACTTGTATAATGTTTAATCATTAGGTGCCTTTCACACTGGTCCCATTTGTTCCCATAATGCCGTGAAGTTTTATTTGTAATACCCATTTTTATAGGCAAACAGACTGAGGTAGGAAGGGATTGTGTTATCCGTCTAAGGATACACAGCTAGTAAATAGGTAAACAAAAATCTCAGTTGCAAATCATTCGAATCCAAACCTCATACACTTTTGATTTTTCATTATTTCCTAAAGAATCCCTAGTAGACTCCACAGCAAGATGGATCTTGGCCTGAACTCCAAACCAGAGTATTGGGAAATGGATGCCTTCAGGAATGTGGTTGACACAAATCCCGAGAGCCCAGGCCTTTTTGTCTCTCAACCCACAGCATCCTCCATGAAGACACAGCACTCCCCTGGGCAGTAAGATGGAGAACCCAACCATCTTTTCATCCTGAATCTTCTGTTCTTCATTAGCAAGAGGACCCATATCCAGAGTTATAGGCTAATCCACTGAAAATGGGCTCAGTTTGGAGAGCTATCAGTTCCACAGAGAAAGTGGCTCCTACTCAAAAATTGGTCACATAACAGAAATTCTTAGAAGAGAATCTTTTTGAGGTGAGAGGGGTAGGAGATATCCCAGCTTCTTGAGTCTGGAGGGTCCTGGGGATGAGAACTTTTAGTTTAGAAGTCTTACATGGGGTAGGAACAAAGAAATTTAAAAAGGATGGGGGCAGAAGTAGAGTCTTGAAATCTTGAACATTTTTCTTTTAAAGGAAGTATGTAAAAGGCCAGTGTGAAGAAGAAAAAACAGACAGATCTAAAAACTGATTTTCAAGAGGCAGATACCTGCACTTAAAGAAGTAAGACCAGGAGGTTCACTCAGTGTTTCAGTTCTGACATCTATAAAATGGGATGTGACTGTCTTTCTTTGCCTAAATGAGGGATTATTTTCAGGACCCAAGAAGATCACATGGTAATCTTAATATACTAAGGCAAACAGTAGTTGCCTGGGGACCAGTAGTAGCCATCTGTGCCATGGGTACCTGCTCCTGATTAATGTGACAGTCTCTCAAACCAGGGATCCAGGAATATTCTTGAGAATGTAAGTGATTTTAAAAATTTTCCCTTTATATTTTGATGATAATCTAAAACATATTAATTTAAGCATTCAAAACATTTTTTTTTTCTGAAGAAAACCTCATGACCTAATCCTGCCCCTTGAACTCTGTGTTCACATACGTAGGTTTTGCTGGTTCCTCCTCTTCTCTGACCTCTCAAAGTGGGAGTGTCCCTGTCCTTACGTTGTCAATGCCTCTGACTCTACTCCTTGGTCTTCTTCTCTTCTTCGTTTATACTCACTCCCCTAGTGATCTCACCCAATCACAGAACTTTAACTATCATATTTAAGTTGACAACCCCTAAATGTATAACTCTGGCCCAGACCTCTCTCCCGAACATCAGCCCACTGCCTACTCAACATTTCTACTTGGATGTTGGGTAGGATGGCTACATATCTTGGTCGGACTGGCTCAGTCCAGATGATTCCTGTTGTTCCACCATGATTGTTCATATTGTCTCCTTTCTCTTCCATACTCAAAAGTATCCTAGTTTGGACAATAAATTGTATGATCACCCTGCCAATGGGCCACCCACACTGAGCTGAACTCCTAATCTCCAAAAAACCTCCCTGCCCGCTTGTCCCTCTATTTCAGTTGGGGGAAACCAGCTAGATCCATTCAATTGCTCAAACCAGAGCCTCTGAGCTCTTCTCTTTCTCTCACACTCCACATTTAAACCAAGGGGAAATCCTTTGGCTCTTCAACACATTTGTGGAGACTGAGTACTCTCTTTACCTCTGCTGCTGCCATGCTGGTCTGAACCACCATCATCCTTTTTGCACATCGTTGCAAAAGTCTTCTGCTCCAGCCCCCGACCCCATAGCCCAACCTCAACTCTGGGAAACAGACTGAGGGTCGCTGAAGAAGGGAGGCGGGTGGGGGGATGGGGTAACTGGGTGACAGGCATTAAGGAGGACACACGATGTGATGAGTACTGGGCGTTACATGCAACTGATGAGTTATTGAACACTACATCTGAAAGTAGTGATGTACTGTATGTTGGCAGATTAAATTTAAATAAATAACCACATGCAAAATCATAATTTAAGTTGGTCCTATGGATCCACAGAAAGTTTTCTTCCTCTAAAAGACACCTGTATCGGATGCCTGAGTAACTCAGCGGTTGAGCCTCTGCCTTCGGCTCAGGGCGTGATCCTGGAGTCCCCCATCGGGCTTCTGCATGGAGCTTGCTTCTCCCTCTGCCTGTGTCTCTGCCTCTTTCTCTGTGTCTCTCGTGAATAAATAAATAAAATCTTTAAAAATAAATAAATAAAAGAGACCTATATAGCATTGAATTTTAGAAAAATATGGATCTAGAGCATACTTGAACGTTTTCGGGCTTCATGTATCATCTGCCTGGACGTGGGGCAGGCTCGACTCGCTCTCGGTCATTCGTTCTTCCAGGGCAGCCGAACCCTGTCACCGCTCTGGTCCCCTGCAGCTCAGTGATTTCCATCATTCACCCCTCAAAAGTAATCACACATCCACACTGTGCCGGTAGGGACCCAGGTGCAGAGATGCTGGGGGCCTGCTTCTTTTGGCCACTTCACCACTGTTGGCAGCACAGCCTCATTCCTGATGTGTCAACAGCGGTCTGCACTTGGCAAAGTGCTCCAGGGCACGGGCACCCTCCGAGGCCAGAACGCTGGACCTGGACACCGGCCTCCCAGAGAGGAGCTGACCTGTGCCAGGTCACATGGCTAATGATGTCAGCAGCCAGAACTCCAGCTCCAGGCTTTCCCTCTTGAGATGATAGCCTTCTCCAGACATAGCATCTTGGTTCCCAGGCCATGCTCTCTTACCCACCCCTCCCTCCACACTGTATTCCTAGCATTTCTGATGCTTCCTGCTTCCCAGCAGGAGCACCCCAAAGCCAGAACAGTGCTCCTTATAAGTCGTGGGCCCCTTCCTCCCTCACTGAGGTGTGAGGCTGCAAGAGAAAACCTCAGGTCTGTAGTCTGGCATGCAGCCAGGGCCCTTGTAATAATGGGGTTTCAAGTCTCGAGAGCTCTTGGTGCTCCGGGTCATGTAAATACAGCCATGCTTGTGTGTTCGAGAAAAGGCATATTATGGATCAGGGGGATGAATGCTGGGCTCCTCTCCTTCTAACAGCATCGCCTGGCGGGGTGAGGCCAAGACTGTGTTCTGGCTGCAGGATCCAGTCTGCGTCCCCTGCTCTGCTCTACACGCCCATCTGCTATCTGGACAGAGTGTCGCTCAGCATCCTCAGGGCATCCCAGCAGACTCGCTTCTTCCTGGCTTTAGCTGGTGCCAACCCTTGCCCCAGGAAAGCCCTGGGGGACCACTTCCCTTGGATGTAATGGTTTCAGGGCCTACAACGGTAGCAAGCACCCTTCCCCACAGTCAGGTGAGGCCTGGTCTCCTCTCTGCATCTCAAGTGGTTCTAATGTCTGTGTGGGGCAGCCTGGGTGGCTCAGCGGTTTAGCACTGCCTTCAGCCCAGGGCCTGATCCTGGAGACCCGGGATGGAGTCCCACTGCATGGAGCCTGCTTCTCCCTCTGCCTCTCTCTCTTTCTTTGTATCTCTCATTAATAAATACATTTTTAATTGAACACCAATTAAAAAAAAGAGGGAAAAAAATAAAAGAGATGAGGAGCCACTAAAGGTTACAAAAAAAAAAAGAAATTTAGTATAAGCTAAAACGGTATCTCTTATCGGTGGAGAGAGATGCCCATTCAATAAATGGTGTTCAAGCAATTGAGAAGCTCTGGGGAGAAAATATTACAGTTGGATTCAAACCTTTCACCTTCTGTCATGATAAATTCCAGATGGATAACATTTTTAGAAATAAGAAAGGGAAAGAAAATTCTGAGCATGGAAGAATAAATTGTTAGGTAATTTTTAAATATAATTTCAGAATAAGGTAGGCTCTGAAATATAAAATAAAAGCCAGAATCCATAAAAAAAAGATTGGTATATACATAAAATCCAGTACTTCCGTATGGCCAAACAACAACAAAACACTGGCAAAGTTGAAAGACAAAAAACAAACTTTAGGAAAAAATTGCAATTCAGATAACACGTAAAGGGTTCCTACAGATTAATATAAAAAATATCAACAGGAAAAAAGAGAGAGTTTTCAGAAAAAGAAATAAAATGAAGGAAGCTCTAGTTCACTCATATAAATATAGCATTTTCACCTGTCCGATTGGGCAAAATCAAGTTAAATTCGCTGTTGAAACAAGCATGGTTTACGTCACTCCAATTTTACTAATGAGAGGTTAAATTGTTCAACACCATCATGGGCAATCTGGCAATATACATCAAAATCATACATGGGCCTGTATTTTAATGCAACAATTTCAAGTCATCCTATATGTGTGCTCAAGCATGTGTGAAATAATGTGTGTACTAAGTTATTTAATACATAATTTTCTGTAATAGCAAAAGATTGGAAATAATCTAAATGCTTACCAATACGAAATTTGTTAAATTGGGCTACATCCCCATAGCAGAGCATTATGTAGCTGTTAAAAAAAGACAAGGAAGCCCTTTATATACTGATGTGAAGGGGTTTCCATGACCTATTGTAAAGTAAACAATAAACCAAAAACTGCAGTCATTAGTTGTCTCCAGAAACGAAACAACTGGGAAAGAGATTTTCTCTTCACACCCCTTTATCTTTGGAAATGTGAATGCTGTTAGTGTATTACTTAGTCCACAAACAAATAACATTTAAAAATGAATAAAAGCCCTTGCCACTTCGAAAAAAAAAATATATTTTTTTAAAAAATCTTTAAAAAAATGTCTGTGTGGATTGCTTTTCCTTGGGTGTTGCTCACCCACCAGCGCACTTGTTAAGAGCTGCTAAAAATCAACACTCCACTCACATCCATATCGGATTTTTTTTTTCCTGAATAATGCTTGGGGTCCAGATAGGACTTTTGTCCTGGAGCTTTCCCAGACAAGTTATCTTTGCCTTCATTTGCTAGATGGGAAAATGAGAAAGTGCTTTGTCTGATAATAATACGGTGAGTCAGGGTGGAACTTCCCAGGAACTATGGTATAAGATAAACCCTTCCATCCCAAGTGCAGGTTCAGAAGAGAGGGCACAGGGCATGGGGTTATCCACCATGAGGTTTATAGGAATTAAAAGAAGCAACCTCCAGTGACTGATTGCCATTGGCTGCCATGTGTTAGTTGCCCAATAAGCATTTGTGCTGTGACTGGTTGGCAAAATGCTGTCACGTACACTATCTGGTAACTATTCTCTCTGCGTAAAGTGGATCAGGTCTTTCCAATTCATAGACAAAACACTGAGGGGCCAGAGCAAAGGTTTCCAGCTACAAGACCATGGCTCTTAGCATTTATTCCATTGTTTATCAGCTGTATTGTTGAAATAACAGTTTTCTCTGCAGTAAATGGTAATATTAATAATCCTGTTTTTTGGAGTTTCAGTGAAAATTAGAGATAATCTCTGTAAAGATCCAGTATAATGGCTCAGAATAGAAAACTTTTAAATTTAGGAACCCTCTATCTTCAGCAGGGGAATTGGGGTGTGCAGAGTGATGTAAGTGAAGCCCATCACACAGAACTCATAAATGGCTTTGGTGCCCCATAGCAGAGGAAGCTGGGCCAATGGGAAGGCCGGAAGGGGAATGCCATTCCAGCCAGTCCTGGGCCAAATGGGGCATCCTTCAGTGTCCTGCCCTTTGGTGCTCCCTCTGACCGACATCCACCCACTTTGCAATTCCTTCTGTGGTATATGGGCCCTTCAGGGGCCCACGCTTTATCTGAGAATTATGTTAGCTTCCCATATCTCTTCCTCACACCTCACTCAACTGTCAGCAAGTGACCCTGGTCCTTGGTCTGGTCACCTACTAGGCTGACATCACACTGGGTTGATGAAGCTGGTGACCCTGAAGATCCATTACACGGAGAAGGAACCCAGAGTCATTTCACATCCATCAGGAAGTGTTGGTGTTGGGACTATAAAGATAGTGGAGATAGTACACCGACCTTGAGGAGAAAGATGAGTAAATCAACATTCAAGCATAACTTCTTGCTGTAGATAATTGAGATTAACAAAGCTTTGTGAAAGAGATTATTTGGAGCCACACCCACTGGCTGGTATTAATAAATTCAGATTTTGTTCTATTTTACAAGGGATATCTAGCTTGATCCTGACAACAACCTTGGAATCCTTTCCCATTTTAGAATTGAGGACACTAAGGTTTGGTGAGGCTGGCGAGCTTATCCAAGGTTGGACAGCTGGCTAGCAGCAAAGCAGAGAGCTAGACCTGCATCTCTTCCCTCTTTCTATTACGCTATTCCTGGAAGGATGATAAATGGCAGAGGGGGGAAGCGAGGTAGTTTCAGGCCCAAGAGCATAACTTGAGGGTACGGACTCTTAATCATCCTTTTTTTAAAAAAATATTTGTTTATTTATCTCAGCAGAGGGTGGGGGGAGAAGGAGAGAGAGAGAATCTCAAGCAGACTCCCCACTGGGCATGGAGCCTGACATAGGGCTCGATCTCATGACTTTCAAATGGAAAACACTTAACACAAGGCCAGACCAGTGGTAAATGCTCAACAAACACTCGGCATCTTATTGCAATAATTATTCTTACTATCTGCAGGGCCCCTTCTCTCAGGCATACTCATCATCTCCCTATTCCCCGAGCACGCCTGCGCTTACCCTCCCCAGGCCTTCAGCTCAGAGCTCCCTGCAACCAAACTGCACTTCGTTCTATCTCATCGAGTTTGGTTTTCTCCATCTAGACTACTCTTTACTGTTATGACATGTCATGGTACCCGGCACACGGGAAGTCCTCAATAACTGTCGTTTAGTTAAATATATGTTAATAACACTACTAAATACACGGTGAACGAGAGTTTATCCAAAACTCAATTAGCCATGCAAAAATCAAGATTTCTTATAGTGTTAGCAGATTGACTGCAAAATGCTGAAATGTTTTCTGAATCAAAGAAAATTTAAATTACGCTTCATCGAGTGAGAACGTGGCATGTTATCTTATAGTCTAGCCCTTTGAACATCAGTAATCAATTTACAAAATGTATGGCTTTCATCCTCCATCTTTTCTGCAAAAGAGGAAGCTAACTGGAATTAGTAGTGATACTATCACTTTGAGTTTGAACTTATAATTAACAATGATAACACATTTGAATTTTAGCTTTTCAAAACAGTCCCCCAGACATCAACTTTTATCTTTTCAAGTTTCTCAGCAGCACAGGCTCAGATGACTTCAGGACAGAGCCCAGTTGAGGAGGCGGGCAGCAGCTTGGAGTCCCGTTCAACAGCAAAAACAAAAACATCAGAAGAATAAAACCAAATGTTCAGAGCCCACCCACCCCTCCCAGAAACCGGGAAGGACCCTGCCTGGGTCTCCTCCCACCCAAGAAGACAGCACCCTCCAGTGGAAAGGATAAATGTTCTTCTTGACATTGACCTCTGTCCCTGTGAAGTTTCTGGGATGAGATCTAAGGTTTCACTAGACAACGTTCCCCCCTTTCAGGGTAGCCCTGGAAATGCTGTTTAAGTACCGTTCTTCACCATCTGTTTCTGAGACAGCTTTGAGAAAGCGCTGGTGAGCCCAGTGTGGGGGCCAGCACACCGCCTCCATCCCACCTCTGGAACTTGACTGAGGAGGACACTGCCACATTGGGGAAGAAGCCTGAGCCTTGGTCCTCACTTGGTTGGAAAGTCTCGGACAGCGCATCAGCAGCCAGATGTGATGCCCTTTCTCTTCAGCTTCTAACTTCAAGAAGCAAGAGTCAGCCCATGCTGCCTTCAAGTCACCTTCAGCAAAAAAACAATCTTAAATCTGTTGGAACTGCCACAACCCTGCAATCTTTGGCTCCGTATGTGTTTCTTTAAAATATGTGTATCCAGGGGCACATACCTGGGTGGCTCAGGTAGTTGGATTTCCAACTCTTGGTTTTGGCTCAGGTCGTGATGTCATGGGTCTTGAGATTGAGCTCTGGGCTCAGGAGAGAGTCTGCTTCTCTCCTTTTCCTTCTGTCTCTGTGCAGCACCTGCCCCCCCCCCCCCCGCCCCCACCACACATGTGTGCACACCCTCAAGAAAGCAAATCTTTAAAAAATAAAATAAAAATTTTATGTTACAGATCAAGCACTATGCTCACCTCTAGGATGGGGGGAGGGGAGAGAAGAGATGCTTATATCCTAACGGATGGATGGGGGAAGGCCCACACATCATATACTGGGAAATGCACAGAAAGAGATGGGAAATGTGGGGGATTTAAGTCACCAGTCAAATCCAAGTTTCCAAGTCGATGCCAATGCCAAGGGGTGAGGAGGACCTCTTAGAAGGAAATCCTACCCTCTCCTCTGTCCAGGCTGAGGGCAGATTCCGGGCAGGGAGAAGAAACTGGGAATTGACTGGGAACCATTCTATGCTGGCGGGAGCCCAGGAGGCAGCAAGGCCTGGCCCAGGACAAGCCCCATCCTTTCTAACCCATGAAGGGGAGCTCTATCCTGGCACTGGGACCCACTGAGGGACACATTTCATTTTTGTTTCAGGAGCAGTGTCCCTCTGATGGCTGGAAGCAAGAGGGGAAGCCAGTACAGTGTTCTCTTTGTCCTCACTCCTGCCTTAGGAGGACAGCATTGGGAAGGAAGCACATGGCTATAGTTGTTTCTCTTGGGAGATACCCTGTAGGGTAGACTTTGCCTTAGGGGAGAACATGGTTGCAGAAACCACTGGTCTGAGCTCTGTCCTGTAAGACCTTGCACTTCCTGAGATAATGGTTTTGCTCCTCCTATAAATGGTGTCCACTTCCTTCCGTCCTACATGAAGGTAAGTGCTTGCCTGCTTTTTCAGGTGCCCCTCTTGGAAGTCATGACAACCAGAAAGTGAGCTTCGAGGCACAGGGCAGGAGGGGGCAGCTTAGAAAGGAGTGTGTATAGCAGTGGATAGTCCCTGTGATTTTTGAGTTTGAAGAATCTTTGACAGCCTCTACTTGATCAAAAATCTCCCCAGGGATTCTAGCCACAGCTAGAACTCTCTGTGCTGAGAGGATTTTAGGATGTCTGTTGGAGTCACTGTGTTCCATGCACCGTGATTTCCTCTTGGCACAAGTCTATTACAAAAGTACCTAAGCATCTTGTGCTGCTAAACACCCGGTGTGATTGCAAGGGCCACTCAGCTGATACACTGACACACACCAGCTCCACAAACTATAAAATGTGCTGCACAGTTACTGCTCCAAGATCTGTGTGGTGGTAGGCAAGGGGAGTAATATTCCCACTAGCAATTCCAGGCAGCTTGCACATAGGGAAACTTTTAAGAGGCAAAAGAGGTTATGTGCAACTGTTACCAAGTGCTAGTGACAGTCTGCCCAGGTGATAACCTTCTCTTTCCAGCCCTTACAAACCTTTTACCCTGTTTGGGGAGGTTTGGTTGACCCACAGGGCTGCAGCCAGAAAAGAAGAACTAGGAGATGAATTCTTTTTCCTTTGCCCATGGATTTGTTTTTTCATTCAAGTAACAATTATGGAGTCTCTTATGCCCCCATTCTAGGGGCACCTGGGTGGCTCAGTGGTTGAGTCTTTGACTCAGGGTGTGATCCTGGGATCCTGGGATCGTGTCCCACATTGGGCTTCCCTCTGGGAGCCTGCTTCTCCCTCTGCCTCTTTCTATATCTCATGAAAAAAATAAATAAAATCTTTTAAAAAGAACCATTCTAGATACTGTGAACACATAGAAAATAAGACCTGGTCTCTTCTTTTAACTTGGGGCATTGCTGTCCGGGTGGGGTGGAGACGAAACAGTACATAAGTAATAACTCTAACACATTTAGAAGCTCACGAGTGTATGGAGCCCTCCGTGCTTTATTTCCACAGTCATAACAAGTCTGTGAGATAGGAACAAATAATTGTGTTGGAGTCCATCAGGCAAAGACCACTAGGAACACACTTGTAGTGAGTAAAGTGGATTACTATTTGCTACAGCAAGGGAAACTATACACCCCTGGGACCCCTGGGGTGTCTCCACAGAAAGGAGTCAGGAAAGAGGTCCTTTCAAAGGTCTTGGAAGCTCGTCACTCATAGGATGGGCATGGCAGGAATCAACGAGAAAGTTTCTGAAACAATCCGCAGCCTTGTCCTCGGAACACACACATCTGTTCAGGGTCACCATAAGATCAATGTGTCTGACGTTTGACGTTGGAACCCATGAGCCTGAATAGGTCAGTGTTAAAAGGGTTGAAGCTAGGGCTTGCGATGAACATCACAGGGTTCGATTTGGTACATGTGTCTGTTTTGCCAAATCAGAGTGTCAGTCCATTCTGACAAATCGTGGCTCCTTTTTCAACCCTTGGTACCCTCCCTCCACAGCCTAGCTGCCAGACGGGTCCTTTTTCTCTTTAGCAGCTGTTAATGATCGATTCTACAAGTGAAGATACTAAGAAGCAGGACTCACCAAGGCTACATCATCGGAAATCTCTGTGGGGGCCCAGCCAGACCCCGCTCTCCTGACTTTCACTGGGCACACAAACAGGTGCCTGTGACTCCAGCACTCTGTTCCAACCATAACTTTTCTCTTGCTTTCTATCTGTCTGGCTTTCCCTCTTGTCTGTCCTACAGTGTGAGTGGCGACCTGCCTCATATGTAGCACAGTAAATGAGAATGAATGGCTTAGCTTCGAAACCTGGGCCTATCTTCCTTGGCTGAGTGGCCCAAGGCAGGCTACCAAACTCTCTGTACCATGGTATTTCCTTGACTTTATAATAGAAATAATATTAGTATCTCCCTTGTAGGGTTATTGTGAGGACTTTTTTGAAAAGATGTTATGTATTTATTTGGGAGAGAGGGAGTGCGCACCAGCTGGGAGGAGGGGCAGAGGGAGAAGCAGACTCTCCCACGCAGGACTCAATCCCAGGATTTTGAGATCATGACCTGAGCTGAAGGCAGACATTTAACAGCCTGGGCAACCCCGGTGCCCCTATTGTGAGGCTTAAATGAGATAATATACCCAGGGCTTAGAGGACCGCTTGACATATAGAAAGTGTCTGGCCTGAAAATTGATTGTTTTCCCCTCTCCTCTCAACCCCTAGCCCAGCGCCATGCAAACTGACAGCTGGTGTGGAGAACAGCGCTCCTCAAATTTGTACCTGAGATCTGGAGATCTTGTCAAAATGCAGAGTCTCGGTCTACGGGTTAGAGATAGGACCCGAGATTCTGCATTCCTTGGGAGCTCATGGGCCATGCTTTGAACAGGAAGTAGTTCTCTGTCCAGCATCAGCATTTCCTGAGATATTATTGAAATGTAAATTTTTGGCCAACTTTCGCCTGAAGCCTATTTCAAACACTCTGGGATCGGGCCAGGAATCTAAGTTTGAATAAGATTCATTGGTGATTCTGATGCTCATCAATGTTTGAGAGCCACTAGTGTGGAGGGGGAATTAACTGGCCAAAGTCAAAAGTCTTGGGCTGCATTCTGGATTTGCCTTTGAACATTCATGTGGCCTTGGGCAGGTCACTTAATCTCTCTTCCCCTAGCACTGAAGCCTATCTTTCCCCTAAGCCCAGAATGTGACTGTGAATGACCCAAGGTTAAAACAGGGCTCCCAAGTGCACCCCTTCTCCTTTGCTTCTGTAAAATGGGACAAAGTATACTTACCTTGCTCAGCAGGCTGTTGTAAGGTCTTAATCAGAAAATGGGCACTTGACAGGATGAGCACTGGGTGTTATTCTATATGTTGGCAAATTGAACACCAATAAAAAATAAATTTATAAAAAAAAGAAAAGAAAATGTAAAAGTCTTTGAAAGCTATCAGATAATATGTAATTATGAAGGGCTCAAAACACATGATTATATCATGATTAAATGCAGAGGTGAGGTACTGTGTATATAACTAATATGCCTTTGGAAAGCCCAGAATGTTTCTCTACAAAAAAAGCCATTTGTAACTGGCACTGAATACAAATTTCCTGACTGGTTGTAGATTTTTTCCATCAGGAGCAGATGTCTGATCATGATTGCTTCATGAAGATGTAGGATATTTTATTTTAGCGCTATTAGTGGATCAAAGAGGAAAATGACTCTGCAGGTAAAATAGCCCATTCATTCCCGGGTGCAAGTAACTCAGATTATTAATATTTCTTCATCTTTTAAACCCTGTTACGTGGGGGGAATTTGCTGAGACACCCAAATTTGGCGGAGGCCGCCGTTTTAACCTTAACATCTGGCCCTTCCAACACACTGGGCATTTACGTGTGAGGCTTTTTATCTGGCTCTATCAATACACTCACCAGCTGGTACTGTATAATTAGGCAAACCAACTCATGAATATGACTCAGCCACTCCCACCCCAATCAGGAAATATTAATTGAGAAGGATAAGGGAAGTTTTATTTGTGTTTGTATGCTCAACAAATCCCCCCTCCACCACCACAATTTAACAACCATTACTGAATGACTCTTAAGTTCAAGCCACAATACTTTCTGTACACCTTCCTCTGGCCACAAATCTATCTGCGCAAACCCAAACCATGTGCCTCCCAGCCAAACTAGACTTCTCGCATTTGAGAATAATTTTCAAATATAGCCATCCTGTGCATGTAACCTTAACTAACCAACCCAAATCAAATAATCCCAGCAGAGGCAGCATATTATGGTGGAAATGACCTTGAATCAATCAACAGGAGACCTGCTACTAACCAGCTCCATGGATTTCCCCCCCCCGAGAGGGCCATTTGCCTCCAAAGTCTCATTTCTATTTTCCGCAAAGTGTGAATGTTGAGAGGATCTTATAACATCTCCTCCATGTTTGGTGCCCACATACACACTCTGGTAAATGTAGCACTGGCACTGCTCTTACGTCACTCTTCTGTGTGTTTACTTACCCCATCTCTTTTTCTCATCACTTACACCACATGCCAATGTCTTGAAGGTAGATGCTATATTGCCTTTGAAATATCTTCTGCAGGACACAGCCTCAGGGAGCTCTCACTTTCTATAGCTGGCACCTGGCAAACTCTCTTTCCATTTCTAACAAACCCAAGAAACCAACATTTGCTCCTGCTAAGCATCTGTGTTGCCTTATGGCTTGATCTCACTAGTCTAACAGGTCTGTGTTATAGACCCATCATGAGGCGAGGAAGACTCTGAGAAGAGTCCTGCCACTATTTTCAGGGAAAAGCCATCTTTTCCCATCTCACAGACAGATCTGTCCTCAGGTAAAGAAAACAGGAGAGGAAGTGGTGCTGAGCCCCATCTCACTCTTCAGCGACAGAGTTGGTTGTTGATGACATCACTCACATCAACGCTAGTGTCCACATGTACAATCACAGCGTGTCTGCCTATCACAGAAATTCCCACGTAGCCTCCTTCCCCCTTAGGAAGAAATCAAAGCCCTGATAGCGTAAGAGATATGTCCAAGGTCATCTATCTGGTTAGGGGCACGGCATCTAGTATCTACCCATCCCTCCTTCCCCTTCTCACCATTATGAGAGTTTGAATTCCAAGCACAGAGAGAAAATGTGGAAATACCAGACACTGGTGGCGAAGACAGCTGTTTGAAGAGCTTTACTCTAAGACATCTCTGTTAGGAAGCGGATGCATCATGTTACAAGGTTGACAGCATAGAAACATTATCAGACACAAAGAGCGAACTTGGATGAGGACTAGTGCCATGGAGAACACCCAGGGAAGGCTGCCCAAATATAATACGCTGCAGAAATATTATACACAATGGAATATTCTGACTTGTTATGTGCACACCCAGCAGAGAAATATTATAGTCTTAGAGGTTCAGAAACTGAACATGAGTCAGCAGTGCGGCGATATTGTTTAATAAAGCAAGAATGGAATTCGGAAGCAGACAGAGGCATAGAACATTATACTCAGCACATTTGAGTGTTCTCGCTCTTTTTTATTATTCTCTAATTGTATCTTGCATCTAAGTCCTGTCTCCCCAATGAGATTAAAGGCTCCCGAAGGACAGAGGCTAGGTTTGATTTTTCCCTTGTATCTTTTTACCACTAGCGAGAAAATATGAGGAAAGGGTGGTAGGGCAGGGAGGGAGAGAGTCTGAAATCTTAAGAGAGATCTGATGATGTTCTGGAACTCTCTAAATTCCAGATGGAATTTGCTTATAAGACAGAAACGTGGAAAAATGGGGATGTAAAACCAATATTAAAGGTTCGTTTAACATGAGCCTGCAAAGGAGATGAAAGAAAGGTGTAGACAAGTGGTGGCTGGCCTTCCTGGAGTTCTATCATCCTTACAATGACCCTGCAGACAGGTTTTGGTAGCCCCATCTCACGACTAGGAAAACTAAGACTCAGGGAACTTACCTCTGCTCCTGATCATAAAACCACTAAGACACTGAATTATAATTAGAACCCTAGACTGCCTGGCTCTGAATTCCATGGCCTTCCCACAGGCATGTACATCATCCAGAGAATGGAGAACATGTGTATCCTATCTCTCCTGGGACCAAGAAACAGCCCTCACATAGCAAGAGGACCTCCAGCCACGTGGAGGTGATACCTTTCCAGTGAGGCGAGTGTCCTAGATGGTGCAAGCTGCTTGGTCTCACAGCTGTGGAGGTTGTGGTGTGAGCACATGGGATTTAGTGCAGAAAGAGTCAGAGTGGCTGGGCCTCAGGCACCTTTGTCTGACATCCAAGAGTCAGAGGAAGGTGTCCCAGAGAGGTCCAACTGCATATCTGTTGGTGTGCCTTCTGTGTCATTTCACCAGCTCATCCTGCTGCTTTCCGTGATGGAGCTTAGTTGCTGTCCTTCCTGTGGTCATGAAATAAGAGATCTGAGGACAAGCTTCCCCTCTGTAAGTTGTTAAGAGAAACAAGCAAGGAAAATCCCTGTTATAGCAAAAAGAGTGGGAAAAGAACAAAATGCTAAGTATGGGACTTGTTTTCTTTCTCTTTTTTAAAAAAAAATGTTATTTATTTATTCATGAGAGACACACAGAGAGAGGCAGAGACACAGGCAGAGGGAGAAGCCGGCTACCTGCGAGGAGCCTGATGTGGGACTCGATCCCAGGACCCCAGGATCATGACCTGAGCCAAAGGCAGATGCTCAACTGCTGAGCCACCCAGGTGCCCCGGGACTTGTTTTTTTGTTACTTCCCCTACAATTCTCTGAATTTTCCAGATTTTTTAAAAATTTTTTAATTTATTTATGATAGTCACACACAGAGAGAGAGAGAGAGAGGCAGAGACACAGGCAGAGGGAGAAGCAGGCTCCATGCACCGGGAGCCCGACGTGGGATTCGATCCCGGGTCTCCAGGATCGAGCCCTGGGCCAAAGGCAGGCGCCAAACCACTGCGCCACCCAGGGATCCCAATTTTCCAGATTTTTAAAATAAAAAAGCTCTTCTTTCATAACTAGATGAAATATTGCACACATTTAAAATAAAGATGGAAAAATAACAGACAAATGTAGAAATAAAGAAAATACCCAGGAGAATTTTCTAGGAAAACACAGAAAATTGTTATTTCTGTCCAATTACCACCTTTTCAAGTGCTCCCCATGGGTGACTAATCCTCATAATTTGATTGGAAACATCGTTCTGTCACACCATATATTAAAACCAACAAGTGAACATAAAAACATTTTTAAAAAGATTTATTTTATTTATTTGAGAGAAAAAAAGAGAGTGCAAGGAGGGAGGGAAGAGGGAGAGAGAGAATCTCAAGCAGATTTCTCCCCTCCCCCACTGAGTGTAGAGCCCAACATGGGACTCCACCTCACCACTCTGAGATTGTGACCTGAGCCAAAACCAAGAGCAAAGGCTTAACCTACTGCCTCACCCAGGTGCTCCCAGGGAAAAAATTTTTTTTAAAACGTCAACAAAGTGCACAAGAAGTAAAGTTGGCTAACATAGCAGTAGCCTTTGGAATACAAAACAGAAAGCATACAAAGTGATGATCACAGAGATAGTGTGTCAGGCAGTCAGCTCCTCCCCCTGGAATGTGAGCCAGATGGGCTAGGCCGCCGGCACACCCAGGAGAGCAGTCTTAAGATTCCATTTTGCTGGGGTACTGGGAACTCTGGGGCAGAAGTGTCGTACCTCTACACCATTAACACAAAGCACAGAGCAACCCTCCAGGCCACAAGAGATGCAGATGTAGCCAAATAAACTCCTCTCATTTCCCTCATTTCTCAGCTATGCGAATCTGGCTTTGGCAGGATCTTTTCCAGTGGAACCAATTTCTCATTCAACCCCAAATTCCTAGAAGATGTTTTTAGAGAAATTTCGTAGATGCCCTTCACAACCACCCATCTGAGGAAGGGGTGAAGAGGAAGCTCTGGTTGGTTCTCTGAGATGGAAGGGTCATGGGCCATGAAATCATGGAGAACTCTCACTGAAAGGAATCTTAGAGTAGAACTTCTCGAACTTCCATAGTCATAAGAATTACCCAAGCATGTAAAGGTGCAGATTCTGATGCTGTAGGTCTATGATGGGACAGAAATTCTACCTCCAGAAGAGATGGATGATGCTGGTCTGAGGGACTACGTTTTAAGCAGCGAGGTACTGGAGATCATCTAATTCTCCCATGGTAAGTACACTTCTTCTTGAGTGTCCCTCTTTGATTGAGACTGATGGATGGTGGAGGTAGAGACCGTTTTGAGACAGCGAAGAATATGAAGCAGCCTTCAGAACCCAGAGACAAGGTTCTATAATCAGTGATGCCTGGTACGAGTGACAAAGGGCCAGTTTCGTGACCCTGGAGCTATTTCTGTTCCTCGTTCCTAGAACAGTCGACACAGACATTTTCCTGCAATAAATATCACCCAGATATTTCCTGGAAGGTGAGCTAGAGGTAGCTGTGGTGTTATGAAAAAGAGAACTTATCTTGGAGCCTGAAGTCCTGGATATGGCCCCCGGTTGACCTTTCTGAGCCTCTCTGGGCCTCAATTTCTTCTTCTATGAAGTAAAGATACTAAATCCTCCTTGGCAGGCCGTTAGGCAGATTCAATTTAATTAGAGACCATGTAAACTCCATGAAACTACACAAGTAAAAGTTACTATTTTATATCCTGTGATTTACTGAGTAGAGGTTCAATGTGCCTCGCAGCACCAGAGGCCAGGAGGCAAATCTGGAAACTATGGTATATAATATGGCTTTGATAGTCTAGTCTGAGAGATGGAGCATAGATAGGTAGAAGGCCTTAGCCGTGTTGTTATGTTAAAAGAATATAGTGTGAACTAGGTATTTGATTGTTAAAGAGATTCCAAGAGCTAGTTGGAATTGGGTGGAAATAATCCATGCAAACTTGTCCGGGGTTAGCATGGAGCTAGGACGTGAAAGAAAGGAGGGACACAGACTGATAGGAAGGATGCACGAATTGCTCATGGGATCGAAGTCACTCTTTCTCGGCTATAAAATGGAGATTAAAATAAAACCTCACAGGGCTTTTGTGAGGATTAAATGATGATGTATTTACAAGTTTAGCTCACTGTCTTACACATAGTAAATACTCACTGCTTGATTTTTTTAACCCTTACTTTTTAAAAAAATTATTTAAATGGGTACTATAAACTCATGATTCAAAAAACCAAGCCAATGTAATATGTGTTGGCAAGTGTTCTCATCCCTCTTCCCTTCCCCATAGGAGGCTATACTTAGCAACTTACGTATCTTTTCAGTGTTTCCTTATGCAGATACAAGCCCATACAAATATCTATTTGGATTGCCCCCCCATTTTTTTTCCCAAAATGCAATGTAGGATATACACTATGCTACATTGGAGATGTTCATTTTCTTCTTTTCATAGAAATAATTAGAGAACTTTTTCTGTTTAAAAAAAAAAAACAGGGGGATCCCTGGGTGGCGCAGCGGTTTGGCGCCTGCCTTTGGCCCAGGGCGCGATCCTGGAGACCCGGGATCGAGTCCCACGTCGGGCTCCCGGTGCATGGAGCCTGCTTCTCCCTCTGCCTGTGTCTCTGCCTCTCTCTCTCTCTGTGTGACTATCATAAATAAATTTAAAAAAAAATTAAAAAAAAAACAGAGTTGAATAGTATTTTACTGTGTGGGCTTATCATAATTTATTTATCCAGTGTCCCAGTTATGGGAACTTGGATTTCTTCTCATAAACATGCTGCAACAAATCCCTTTTGAACACCCATCATTTTGTCTGTATGCACTTAAATGTATAGGTTAAATTCCCAGAAGTGGAGTAAATGCATTTATAATTTTGATAAATAGTAGCAAATTTCCATTCATGGGATGGGAGTTTGCACTATTCGGCATTCCCGTCTGTCTTGCCAACAGAGTGTGCAGTCAAAATCTGAATGTTGATATCACATTCACTACTTACTCCCCTAAATCCTTTTGTTAATCAGATCTATTTTCCAACTTTCTGGTTTGTGTTATGGCCTGTTGGTCTATTCAGGTGTCATGATCACTCTTTTTGATACAGAGATTGAATGACATACATTATATCGACAGGAGCCGATTCTTCATCACTCCTGGTTTTCAGATTTTTCTCTTCTTCTTTTTTTAAAAAGATTTTATTTATTTACTTGTGAGACACACAGAGACAGAGGCAGAGACATATGCAGAGGGAGAAGCAGGCTCCCTGCGGGGACCCCAATAGGGGTGTCGATTCTAGGACCCTGGGATCAAGATCTGAGCCAAAGACAGATAGATTTAACCTGCCCCACTTCAAGGAAGGAGAAGGGGAAGGTCTTGGTTATTTCTTTAGGATGCTCCATCTTCCCATGCAAGCGCATAGTGCACCTTTCCATTTGCTGAGTTTCACTTTTGTGTTGTGACACTATTGAGCATATTTTACACTGAGTAACTGAGTAGCTAAAAGACAAGAGGACAAAAGCTAACAAGTTCTGATGGCAAAAAGCAAACATATTAACCTGTCCAAAAGCAAAAGAGCCGTAATTCTGAATACTGGCAAAGTGGTAAGAGGCAGGATTAAGTCAGAGGGAAAAAGTGGGAGAAATCACTTTATTAATTATTAGTGCTTTCTATCAGTTGTCTCACTGAGTCCTCATTTCACAGATCATAACAATCATAATAATGAGACCTGTCCCCTAGGATTATTTTATCCAAGAGAGAACACATGCAAAGCACCTGGCGTAGTGTGAGCTACAGAGAAAGAACTCCACAAATGTCAGAGATTATAATGCTGCTGGGGATGAAGGAGGAGGAGGGCTAATTGAAGCTCTGACATAGGAAATAATTTGCCAGAATTCTTACAGATCCATAATTCAAACACAGGTCAGCCGGTTTCTAAAGTCTGTGTTCTTTTCACTGTACCATTCTGCCTCTAGGGGAGTTAATTTAATTCAGTTTAATAGGTATTTATTAAGTATCTGCTAAAGACAACTTGAATATTATGTTCCATTTCAGAGGTCACACTGGTGACAGCTCACTCATTTAAAAATAATAGAAGCAAGTTCAACCTCTCTTACATAGAAAATGTCTAAAGAAAGTATTCATCAGATAATGTAGCCAGTTATGGAAAGGGCTAGAATAAGATTGGCCTCAAGGAGAGGCAGATTCACAAGTTTGGATGCTCTGTGAGGTTGATCTCTTTCTTCTCTGTCTGTCTCTCTCTCTCTTCCCTCTTGTCCTGGTTTGGTCCCCTGGCCGGTCCCTTCTGTGTCTGCTTCCCCATGCTTTCTGCTTTCAGCCTGGCTGTCCCAGAAGTCTGGGCTCACATCACTGCTTTCCAGGCTTACATCATCACATCAAGCCCTCTGGTCCAGCCCCAGTCAGAGAACTTCCTGGGAACATCTGGTTGCCCAACTGCTCAGGGCTCTGGCCAGAGGGTGAGTGTGGGATTGGCCGCCCCCACCTGACTCACACGGCTGCCCAGCTGCCCGCGTGAGCATCTCTCAGGAGGCTCTTCCCAAGAATATGGGAGCTTAGGGCAGAGAGAACAGCAAATGACGATGACAAAAGTAAATTACAGTGCAGCCACCCGGTTGGGCTATCATGCAGCCCTTCCAGAGTCCGTTTAGTTTGAATGTGATGTAAGAACCTGGGATAATGTTTATGCCAAGAGAATAGATAGAGAACAGCACAGCTCTGCAAAAGCCCGAAACAAGAACCTGCTCGTGGAGACCAAATAAATAAATAATGGCACCGAACTAATGGCACTGAACATGTATCCGTGTGGTGTGACCACCAGTGATTTTTCTCCCACCTACTGTTTTTGTTTTGTCATGGTTCCTCGGTGGTAGCAGTTTATATTTGGCCCCCAAATGCTTCCTTCTTGCTAAGTTGTTTATTTCATGTTTACCAAACGAGTGTCCTGGACCCCCCTCCCGTACCTACCAACTACCCTGAGTGCCCCGGCCCCCGTCCAGACACGTCACTTGGAACTCTCCTGTTTCTTTATTTTTTTTTTTTTTGAATTTTATTTATTTATTCATGAGAGAAACAGAGAGGCAGAGACATAGACAGAGAAAGAAACAGGCTCCATGCAGGGAGCCTGATGTGGGACTCGATCCCAGGACTCCAGGATCATGCCCTGGGCTGAAGGCAGGCTCTTAACCACTAAGCCACCCAGGCATCCCTCCTGTTTCTTTTAAATAACATTTTTAGATAATATATTTCTATGTCCTGGTTTACACAGGTCAGACAACGTCCTTTCATTTCCTTCCCTAGTAGTTGAAGATTTAACTCTCTAAAGTCATCCAGACATACTTACGAGAACCTCCTTCCCGCCCTTGCCCTTACATAATGACATGGAAATGATTATCTAAGTAAGTGGAGGGAGATTATATTATTCTGATGTGAAGGCAGTTTACTGGGAGGTCAAGCAACATCTCTCTTTCTTGATTTACTCACTTCCTTTGCTGCAAAACATCTTCAAGCAGCTACTTGAAAGATGCGTGGGGATAAATACTTAGAGTCTTTATAGATCTAAAAATGTCTTCTACCCACATCCTTAATGAATACTTTGATTAGATATAGAATTCTAAATTGAAAGCCGTTGAAGAAATTCCCCCAGTGATGTCCAGGATCCACGATTACTATCGAGAAATCCAGTGTCATCCTTGACTTTGGGATCCGTAGCTTCCCTCTCTTTAGAAGCCTCTCTTTATCTCTGATGCTCTAAAATTCAAAATGATATGTCTTCCTCCCTCTTTTATTATGTTGGCACTTAATGAGCCCATTCAAACTGGAGACACTTGCCCTTCAATTCTGAGAAATTTCTGTATTTGTCGGATAATTTCTTTCCATTTTTCCTCTGCTCTGTCCTCTTGAAATCTTATGAAAATAAAAAACAGTTTGGGTCAATCCTGTAAGTTTATGTTTTATTCCTGTTATTGCCCATTTCTTTCACATTTTATAGTACGTGAAAATATAAAATATAGTACTCTGGAATATTTTTAAGGGCCTTTCTACTGCTTTAAATTTTTTTATTGTAATATTTTTAATTTCTAGAAGCTCTTACTGCTTTTCTGTTCTTTTATCATAGCATCCTGTATTTGGCTTATGATTACAGTATCTTATCTTTATGAAAATATTCCGTGGTTTTGTTTGTTGAGGTCTTTCTGTTCCCTGGAGAACTATTTATTTTCTCCAGGAGGGTTCTTTCTCTCATTTGTATTTTTGCTGTTTCCTGCCGCTTCTTTTATGTTTAAAGCTTCCTTCAAATATCAATGATCTTTAATTTTATGTTCATATTTAATTTGGAGGTAGAAGTGATTGTCAACTGTTGAGTTTCTGCATAAGGTGACCAAGGGGTGAGGCAGGCTTTTCACTGGGGGACTTTCAAACGTTAGGATTTTCTCCCAAGAATTCTTCAATTTCCTGCCTAGGGACAGGGAGCAAAGGATAAAGCAGGGCTTAGTGTGTTCTGGGAAGGAAGAGTAAGTGATGCTGAGAGTTACAGGGTTCAATAGGCAGATTCACTCTTTCTCTCTTTGGCCTCCACCCCTCCCCTTGGGATCTCCCACTTCCTGGGAGAGGGGTAGTTTGCAAGGAGATATGTAGTCACCTGGCTGGTAAGGGTGGGAAGGGAATTTGGGGGAGGTCTAACCTGTCTGCAAAATAGCTCACAGCCATTGTCTTCTCTTAGGCATACTCTCTGGAGTATCTGTTGGGTGGATCGTTCCTCAGACTCCTCTCTGCAGATGCTGGAGTCTAACTTCTCCATTCTGCTTGGGCAATGAGTTCTCCTCCATCTATGAAAACTTGTTGATTTCTGCTCTTTTTATCCTTCCAGATTAATTCTTTTTTTTTTTTTTTTAATTACCTCACAATCACTCTGGTGGACTTTCTGGAGGAAATAAAACAAATTCAGTCAATTTACCTGATTAATGTGAAGCATTGCTTTCTATCTTTGTTTCAAAATGAGCATATATGGTGTTTCTAATGGAGAAAATACCCTTTAATTATTTTGAGAGGAAAATTTAAAATCAATAAGGGAAAAGAAAGACCAACAACTACATAGAAAATGAACAAAAGAATTGACAGGAGGTTCACATTTAAAGTTTACAAGTGGTCCTTAAAAGTGAAAAGATGCCCAATTTTACTCATAACAGGAGAACTGCAATTAAAACTACACCTAGATACCATTTCCCCACCATTTTCTCACTGGAAACATCTCACCAACATATAAGAGAACAACTGTGGACAAGGATATGGATTAACAGGAACACTCATGTGTTGATAGTAGGGATGCAAAATTTATAAAATCTTATGAAATGCTTTGGTGGTCTCTTAAACAATGTTAAATATAAATGTGCCACAAGACCCGGTAATTCTACTCATAGGAACCTACCCAAGAGAAATAAAAATATACGACTATTCAACAACTTACATGTGAGTGCTCAAAGCAGCATTATTCATAATAGCCCAAAAGAGAACAAACCAAATGTCCATCAACCAGTGAGTGGATAAACCAGATGCAATAGGTCCATGTGAAAGAATACTCTCATCAGAGAGTATAGGAACAATAAAAAGGAACAAAGTACTGGGGCACCTGGGTGGCTCAGTCAGTTAAGCTACAGCCTTCGGCTCAGATCGTGATCCCGGGGTCCTAGGATCAAGCCCAATGTGAGCTCCATATGAGCCCCACATCAGGCTTCCTGCTCAGCGGGGAGTCTGCTTCTCCCTCTCTCTGACTCTGGTCAATCTCTCTCTCTCTCTCTCCCTCTCTCTCCCTCTCTCTCCCTCTCTCTCTTTCTCTCTCTCTCAAATAAATAAATAAAATCTTTAGAAAAGAAAGGAACAAAGTACTGATAAATGCCACAATGTGGGCGGACATCAAAAATGTTATGCCAAGTGAAAGAATCCAGACACAATAAACCACATATTATATGATTCCATTTATGTGAAATTTCAAAAAAAAAAAAAAGGGCAAGTGTCTAGAGATAAAAGGTAGAGGAATATTTGGCTGTGGCTAGGAGTGCAAATGGAACCTGGCTGCACACAGGCACGCAGTTCCTTTTTGGGGTGATGGAAACGTTGTAAAATGAGGTTGTGGCAAGAGTTGCACAACACTGAAAACCTACTTAGGATCACTGAATCTTGCATATAAAACAGGTGCATTTTATGGTATGTAAATTAGATCTCAATAAAAGGATGAAAGGAAGAAAGGGAGGGAGGGAAGGAGGGTAAAAAAAAAAAAATCCCTGAATTTAGCACTCTAAAAAGCCAGGAATCCAACCACAAAAGTCACTGCAGATCTAAAGTTTCTGGCTTGAGAAGAAACAAAGAACTAAACAGAAAGAGAAAAAAGAAGTGTTAAATATGCATACTCCGGGGTTTCAGAGAGGAGAGAGGCCTGGGTTTCTCTTGTTTTGGTCCCCAGGGAATGGATTTATTTAAAATAAAATATAATACAAAATCATGTTTGGCTAAATTATAGCAACACAGTAGAATATGCATAATTCAGATTAAACCAGCCCCAGTGTGAGTCAGATAACAAACCAGGGGAATTATTATGCTGGCAAATAAAAAAGATGAATGGTATAAGAAGCGTCCTTTTTATTCATTTTGAAATAGATCACAGACTAACTCCCAGGGAACTAAATGAAATTTTAGAGCTGATTATTGCAATCTATACATGTGGAAGGTACTGTGTAATCAGAGGCTGATTTGACTTTGCCCCCTCTTTGGGGGAGAGGTTTTGAGGAAACTGATAAGCCAACCTTGGCTTGAAATATTATAACAGAAAAAAAATGTAGGAAGTTACTTAGCAATCTAAAGGACGGAAAACCTTCTTGAAAGAATACACTTTGCAGAGAATCTGAGAGACTGGTTAGCACAATGATTGCTCTCTGATGCTTATCTCGGCACAACCAGAAGAAATCATCCTGCTGGCCAGCTCCCACTGCTTTTACGAGAGGTCCACATCATGACAGGGTCTCTCCTAGATCCCCGTTAGGAATGATGTCGCCATCTGATTTTCCTGTTCCGTTAAAACTAGAACTTTTTCTTGAGCTTCTCAAATCCACCAAACGGCATCAATAGTTAAGACCTGGGCCTCTCATGTCTGATGACTGGATTCTCATCCAGCTGCACTCCTTACGAGCTGCATGTCTTCAAGGCAGCTACTGACCTTCCAGTTTTTTCATCTATAACATGGGGAGGGACACAAAAGCACCTTCTCATTGGAGTCGGGGGATGGTTTTCGAGGTTAAATGAGAAAAAGCAGGCAAAGTATATAGACAGGCACCTGGCACCTAGTAGGGATTTGGCAGTATAGGCTAGGATTTCTCCCCAAAGAAAATCATTAGCGATGGCTAATATTTATCACTCACTACTGTGTGACAGGCATTGTGCTAGGCACACATCGGTCACTTAATCTGCCTGACGACCCACAGAGGTGTTTCAATCTCTGTTTTCAGAGGAGAAAACAGGATCAAGGAAGTTAAGTGATTCACCGTAGCTCACCAAGTGAGTACAGACAAGCGATTTGACCCCAGGTCTGTTTTAGACCAAGGGCTAGCACACCTCTTAAAGAGAGAATTAAAAATTTAGTCATTAGCAGCCAAACCTGACCTCACAGGACTCTCCAGTAGGAGAATGTAATCCAATAAGGTAGGATATTTTTGTGGAAGCCCTTTGATGAATCAAGCACCGGAAAATACAATGATGACCCGACATAGACCCGTGACCTCAATTCGGAGTATCTGAGTGGGTTGCAGGAAAGAGGCATGTAAACATATCATGTTTGGGGGAGGCAGAGCAGAAATATGTGCTAAAGAGAAGCGCGAGAAAGGGCCGTGGGAGCACAGAGGAGGAAGCAATTAATTCTGGCAGAGAGATAAGGGAGGACCTCAGGGAGAAGCTGCAAATGAGCCTTGCCAGGAAGCTTGCATGGATTTTGATTAGTGGAGGAAGTAACAGGCATTCTAGGCCAAACAAAGGTGAGGCATGAATGTCCTGGGTGTTTGGGGGATCTAGCAGGTGGTTGGTGAAGGAGACTACCAGAAACCTGGACCGATGTAATAGAAATCGAGGCCAGAAAACTGGCAGGGGTTAGGGTAACTCATGAGGTCCCCGAATGCCTGTTTAAAAGATTGAACTTTATTAAGAGGTCAACAGGGAGCCACTGAAAGTTTTATGAAGACAAGTCTACCATCGCTGCCTCGGAGGTGGTCGGTAAGGCAGATTGATGGAGGCAGGTGGGGGAGAGACTGCAAGGAAACAGCACACCTCGTGCTTCCAGGCAGCTCTGTGCTAAACAATCCCCAACACAAACATTCATGTGCATCGCAGACTAAACATTATTTTCCTGGCTTCCTCAACGGAAGCTGCTGGGGAGGGAGTGGAGATGTGGGTTGGAGTCTCTGTCCTTCCTAAAAGCCTCCAGGGCAGGGATCTTCTTGCCATTTTTTGCAGAGCGTGGCTGCTCCGCAGAGAGAAGGCCAGGTGGGGGCAGATCTGAGGTTCCTGCCCTTTCAACCAGAGCCACTGCCTTCGGTAGGACAGTGAGGACCGCTCAGGTCTGTGTCTTCCATTGACCGCTGTGTCCTCAACCCAACACAGCGTCTGGCACAACGGTAGGGGCTCCACATTTGTTCAATGAGTGAACAGATGGGTGGAATTGCTTCTGAGATTTTATTTCGAAACAAAGACTCAGTGGAAAGAGGAAGAAGGGGAGGAGACAGGAGAAGGTTTGAAATGCCTCTTCCAAATGAAAATATTTGCCAACTTTCCAGTGATCCCATGATAGTTTTTGATGAACCTGAGAGGAAGTCCTTTCTTGTATCTGACCTAAGTATTTTATTCCAGAGCATAAGCCCTTTCCCACCCCCTTTCCCTGCTCTTGGTAGAGACAAAGAAGAAATCATCACAATAATCTTTTGCTTAGTGGAGGCAAATTATAAACGTGTTTCTTGTCATTGTTATTGCTTTTGTCTTTATCAAACTACTCTAGTTTATCAAACTACCCAGAGCATGCATTGTATTCTACGAGCATGATCATTTCCTCCAGGAAAAGATGCTGGGAGAGTGGTGGGGTGGGAGGTACCATGAGGCCAACCTAATTAGAAATTAAGACAACATGGTGTATTGGAAAGAGTGCTGCCTGAGTAGCTGGTTCAGCCTGCAGTCCAGATCAATCCATTCCACCTATCTGACCTTGACTAATTTACTTAACTTTCCTAAACATCTGTTTCCTCTACTATTAAATGAGAATACTAAATAACGCCTACTTTGTATGATTGTCTTGGAGAGTAAAGCTAAGGTACGTCAGGCACATAGAGGTTCTTACTAAATGGTAGTCATTCTTCTAGTGAGCACAGGACACCAGAATGGTCATATCTCTTCCCATCAAAATTAATTTAAAATATTAGTAAAATGTTATTGAAAAATAACAAGTGATTTAAAACAGGAACAATTGTCCTACACACACACACACACACACACACATGATTTGTAAACTCAAAATTTGGAAGAAATTTTGGTTGTCTTAGAACACCTAAGAATCATTATTTGGCAGCACCCATGGAAACCTAGAAGGTAGGGATTGAAAATGAAAATGGAAATCCTATGGCAAGTGGGTTCCTAATTTTAGCCTCTGGAGATACACTACAGTAATTGCCTCATTACCCAAACTCTTAAAGGAGGGCCAAGGAATGTTGAAGTCATGGTAGCATTCATTCTCTCATTCATTCTTCTGAGTACTTACCCAGGGCCAGTCTGATGAACCACGATGTTCCTGAAAAGTGAGAGGCCCCCAGGAAGAAGAGAGCCCAACTACCAAGGGAGCTCTAACTATTTCAAATGAAGGAGAAACTGTAGAGGATGAAGAACCATCTAAAGCAGCCAACATTCTAGGTAAAATTGTAAAACTCTGGCAGTCAGTGTGCATTTCTGTTCCTGTTCTTTTTGTGGTACTCTGTGGCAGATTGAATAAGTGGCCCCAATCTCTACCCCTCCATGTGTCCATGGCACTTGTCAGTGTCCTCTCAATCAGACATAAGCATGGCAGAGACTTGAAAAGCACTTGCAAGCTAAGGCTTCCTATTGAAAGGTAAGAGAAGAAATGGCTCAGACTGGTCCCAGACCAGCCTGCTGGTCCCAGAAAGATGACACACGACAGAGCAACGTTGGCTCCAGCAGATACCCACTGTGAATTACAACCAACCAAATTTGGCATAGTCATCCAGACCAGTGCAGCCTAGATCGGCCAACATGCAGGTCAATGAGGACAGATGACTGTTGTCCTATAAATTTGAAGGCAATTAGTTATACACTGTGGTTTGTGGCAATTGTTGACATGTACACACGACCATTCACTTAAGAGAAATTCTGCTCTGCAGAAAAATCTCTGCAATGCATTCAAATTCCAGCTTGAAACATGTCTGCTAAAGCTTAAAAAATACCCCACATAAAAGCTACACATTTAAACTGGGATCAATGAATTTAGTTAGAGCAGTGACTTTCTTTACGTGTGTGTGTGTGTGTGTGTGTGTGTGTGTGTGTGTGTGTGAAGGATGCCAGGAGGGGTACGCAGCCCAGAACCCTCTCCTTTCTTTAAAAAAAAAAAAGTATATATATATATATATATATATATATATATATATATATATATATATATATTCATGAGACACACACACACACAGAGGGAGAGACACAGGCAGAGGGAGAAGCAGGCTCCATGCAGGGAGCCTGATGTGGGACTTGATCCCGGGACTCCAGGATCACACCCTGAACCAAAGGCAGACACTTACCCGCTGAGCCACCCAGGTATCCCCAGAACCCTCTCCTTAAAGGGATTCTTCCCTAGAACCTCAATGTGAAAAACTGATTTTAAAAATACCAGAAATTTGCTTGAAGATGAGATATCCTCCCCAGGCCCCTGAGGTACAGTCTCCAAACTCTAGAGCAGTATGAGGATAGTTGTAAAAGCATAAGCCTAAGTGAGATTTTTATTTGAATTTTTAATGGTAGAAGAATCATCAGCTCTGATTGGGTAATGCAGGATGAGGCTTTAGAGGGTTTTGAGATCTGAATCTGTTGGACATACCATCTGGACTGCAAGAAGCATGAAGGTGAGGCAGGGGGTGGGTTCTGGTTCTCAAGAGACCTGGCATAGTATATCTATAGTGATGGGTTGTTAATTAAAACAGAACTGGCGAGTTTCTATAGTTATAAGGAACAAGTTCGGTCTTCAGGCCACCTTATTCTATAACTGGTTAAGTGATTAAGTGAACAAGCTATTTCTTATAACAAATATGTTTTATAAGACTGTGTAACAAACTCCATTACTGAAGGTTATATCCCTCGTGGTTAAGCGAAAACTTTGTAGTTAAAACTTAGTGACTGCTGTCCCTCTAACTCTTCCTCTTTGTTTTTATCCACCCCTGACCCTCTATTCAGTACTAATGCTCTGGATGCCACTCAATGGAGCAGAGCCAGGTAGGCATTCATGCTGGAGGGGCCTAAGGGTAGACTTCAGAAATCCAGAGTCAGATGTCAAATCTCAAACAGTGTGTCCATACAGGGAAGTGTCCTGGCATGAGGTGTGGAAGCCCAAGTAGGGGGAGAAGGACATTCATGCATGGGGATAGCCTGCCATGAGGTATCAGAACCCAAGGAGAAAGAGGAGATCATCAATCCAGAAGGGCAGCATCATGTGGAGTGGCAGGGCCACCCTGCTCGTGAGTATGGTGACAAGGGTATCAACACCTGGAGGAAGTTGAGTGTATGTAGGTTGTCAAGAAGTGGACTGGAGTAAAAGTTTAGAACCATTGAGAACAGTGTCCAGATACTTGGCTTAGGGATTCAGAAGCCATCCACATGAAAGGCAAGGAAACAGTCTAATGTTGAAATCCAGAGTCCAAGTGGTGAGGAGGTCAGTGTCCCCATGAGATGGGGGAGGAGCCAGGATGAATCAGTCTGAGCAGGGTAAGGAGGGCCTCCAAGAAGAGGGACACCTGGCATGGCGTGTCAGAACCCAAAACAAGTAAGAAAAGCATTTATGCTTGGGGGCAGCCTCAGCAAAGGCAAGATGGTGTCGATATCCATGTAAGGAGGTGGCCTAGCATGGAGGGTCATAGCCCCCAAAGGGTGAGGAGGATGTCAAAGGGGATGTAGTCTAGCACAGGATTTCTGAATTCAAACTAAAGAGGACATCTTTATGGGAAAGATGAGTGGGATGAGGGGGGCAGCAGAGTGGGAAAAATAATACAAGAAGGGGAGTTGATGAAGGGCGCCTGGTGACGCAGTCCATCGAGTGTCCAACTCTTGGTTTCAGCTCAGGTCATGATCTCAGGATCATGGGATCAAGACCCACCTAGGGCTCTGCACTCAGTGTGGAGTCGGCTTGGGACTCTCCCTCTCCCTCTGTCCCTCTCCTCCGTGCACGCACACTTGCTCTCTCTCTAAAAAATAAATGAATAAATCTTGGGAAACAAAAGGGAGTTGATGAGATAAGTAGCTATATTAAAGGTCATGGCAGCCAGGTTTCCATTGTTGATGGAGGGAGTTATAGGGTAGTGGAAGGAGGAAAAGTAAAAATCAACTCCATAGTGTATGATGGGATTTAGAGTTATTCAGATGCACAGAAGTATTTTAATAAATGAAAATAGTTATAGAAATAAGTATGAAAGAGAATGTGAGTAGAGATGTATATATTAACATACATATATCCCTTCTATCTGTCCTCAGAAGGGACCTGGGATCAGTGATACCCCAATTGCAATGAATACGTCTGGTACCCAGAACTTGATTTCTAAAAACTGTTCTCCACCAGAAGGAACCAGAACAATGAAAACATGACAAGAGGATGCAGAAGTGGGCTTGGAGGGATTTGCACCATCAAATTGAGGACAATTTGTACATTAAAATAAATATGGGTCTTGATGGATTACAACTGATTGAATATCATAGTTTTCCATGTACAGATATAAATAATCAGATCCTTTGAAAGATGATGAGAAATGAGATATTTACATGGTTTTGTAGTTTTCCCCTACTAAATGCTTAATAAGTTTAAAAGGGGGAAAGGATAACTTCTCAGTGGAGAAGTCTGGCAGACACTGCCTTAATCAATGATTAGAGTAACTCACTAGCAATGGAACAGATAAAAATCGTCTGCCACTGGATGAGAAAATGCAATATGAACACAGCATCACTTCTGTGATATTCATGCCAAAAATACATAATCTGAATCTAGGTGTGAAGGATCATCAGATCTAAATTGAAGGTTATGCTCCGATTGGCCTATTCCCTGGGTGGCTCAGTTGGTTAACGGTCTGCCTTCGGCTCAGGTCCTGATCCCAGGGTCCTGGGTTCAAGCCCCGTGTCAGGCTCCCTGCTCAGTGGGGAGTCTGCTTCTCCCTCTCTCTGAGCCCCTCCACCCTGCTTGTGCTCTCTTCATTCTCTCCCTGCCTCTCAAATAAATGAATAAAAATATTTTAGAGAAATTTAAGGATCTGAATGTCAGGAAAAGGCTAAGGAACTGTTCTAGACAGAAAGCTAAAAAAAAAAAATCCATGATGATCAAATGCAGTGTGTAATTCTGAACTGGACGCTCTCACTGTAAATGACATTACTGAGCATCTGGGAAGCTGAGGGCTAGATGGTAATATATTAATGTTCATTTCCTTATTTGGCTGATTGAATTAAGGTTTTATAGAGTATGTTCATTTGTGGGAGATACTTGAGTAATTGGACGTGATGGGGCAACAGATTAGCGATTTCCTTTCAAACAGTTCAGGTAGGAAATGTCCTTTATTCTTTGTGTGATTAGTGTTCCAAAATAAGAAACATTGAACACAACTTCATGGTTAGGTATGATGGAGAATCTCCTACTGCGGGTCAGTAAAAGTTAAAGAGAGGAGTCAGAATCACCGAAACATCATTGAAAAGAAGACCCTCGCCCCCACTGGCTTTTGGCAAGAGTCTCTCAGGGCTTTTTGTTTTCTCTGCTTCCCCACTCACCAGACTGTAAATATCCTCCATCCTGCCCTTGTTCATATCACCAAGATAGCACTCGCTGTCTGTCTCCGTATCCCTAACAAACAAAACAAAACAGAAACAGACCCATAGATCCAGGAAACAAGCTGTCTGTTACCCAAGCGGGGAGTGGGGCGGGGGGGGGTGGCGCTTTGGGGTGGGCAAAAGAGGTGAAAGAGATTAAAAGGTGCAAACTTCCAGTGATAAAATAAAGAAGTTATGGGGGTGTAATGTGCAGCATAGGGGATAGAGTCAATAATATTGTTACAACTTTGCATGGCGACAGATGGTAACTAGACTTCCATGGGGATCGTTTCCTAACGGATGAAAATATCGAACGCTGTGATCTACACCTAACACTGATGGGATATTGTATGTCAGTTACACTTCAATTTTTTAAAAAACGCATATATTTACCGACTCAGCCCTTAAAATTCTTATTTTTTTCCCCAAAGACTTATTTATTTATTTTAGAGGTGGAGGGAGGGACAGAAAGTCAAGCAGACTCTGTGCTGAGTGCGGAGCCTGATGCAGGACCCTGAGATTATACCCGAGCTAAAACCCAAAGGTCAGGCCTTAAGCCACTGAGCCACCCGTGGGTCCCTTAAAATTCTTTTTGTTGATGTTCCCTGACATTATGTGGATGTGGGGGAGGTGTGGGGAGTGGGCTGCTGAATTGTAAGGTCAGAGTCATTCCTGAGAAGCTTGGCACCAAATCTCAAGGGAGAAGAAAGACGGGTGAATAGTAAGGTGGGTGCCCTGGAGTTGGGAGAGAGGCATGGCAACGCAGACAAGGGCAGGAGGTGAGTTCGGGCCTCTGCCCGTCACCACAGCTTAGCTGCACTCCCTCTCGCAGAGTCAGGTGTGAGATGCAGACCGGGGCTGAGCTGCTTCAATGAGTCACATCGGGCCAAAGTGCTGTGTTGAAGATACATTTGAAAAAATAAAATGTCGAAATAACCATTTCTCTTGAACAGAAAGGATGACGTCATGTAGCCTAGTCCAGTTTGGTCTCAGCCTCCAGGAAGTCTGAATTCAGAGTTATAGCCAGTGGGCCCTCCCGTCACCTGGCCTCGACCTCTTCTTTACAGACGCAGAGAAAAGCCAGAGGACAAGCACTTCGAATCCTCCCCAGTTCCTGTTCCCCTCATCTCCACCCAGGAGATTTTCTTCATATGTGCCTCCTTCTTGGCTGCCCCCTTGTCGTCTAACATGAAGTCCTCCACCTGGGTTCGGAATCACCTCTACTTCAACTGTCGCCTCATTTCCTAGCAGCCTGTGTGTGGTCTGGTGGCCACTGCTTTTCCACATTTAAATTTCTCCCTTTTGCTAAACTGAATGAGTATTTTTTTTTTCACTTGCCTTTTCTAGAGTTTTATATTATCATGTTCTCCTTGAATCTCTTTACCTTGACTTTCACCTGTCCTCACTACTCGATGGATGGTTTAGCTCCTTGTCCTAGAGCTCCTCCTCCTTACTCAAGGCTATATTCTCATCTTGTCTTGCTCCATCCAGATTCCATGCACATGCTTTGGTCCCTAAGGGATCTACAGTTGGACTCCAAGTGAGCTGTGTATCCCCTGAAAGTATATGTAGATATTTGTATATATATGCATTTTCTGATGAAGATGGCTTTTCTCGTAGTCTCTAAGGGGTCCATGAAAACACAAAGTTAAGAATTCTAGAATGTGCTAATGGCCCACCATTTAGATTTTCAGGTCAGACTCCTCACAGAGACCCATACATACATCCAGCAGGCATCTCTAAAGCAACATGCCCCAAATGGAACTCATTCGCTTCCTATCCAAAACCCTCCCAGGTCCCCTTATCTCAGTGAACAGCACTATCACCGACTCAGTTGTCCCAGTAAAACATCTTAGTGTCACTTTGGACTTTTCTCCCTCTCTCTCTCTCTCTCTCTCTCTCTCTCACCATTCCCACATCCAGTCGAGCTCCAGGGCTCAACGTTTCTTCCTCCTCAATACCTCTTCCATCAATCTGCTTCTCCTCATCCCTTGGACATAAGTTCATGTCTCTCCTGATTCTGAGTCACTATAGCAGCCTCCTATTTGCTCCTGCCACCAGGTTTGTCCCTCTGAACAGTATCATACTACAACCAGAGTGACCTTTCTAAAATGCAAATGAGCTCATTTTCTTCCTGCTGTTTGCAACTCTTTCCCCTCCTTTTTTCTAACTTCATTTATATATATATATATATATATATATATATATATATATATATATATGACTTTGTGTGAGTTGAAGGCATACAACAAAATGATTGATACACATATATGTTGTAACATGATGACCCCAAATATGGTTAGTGTACCCATCCATCACTTCACACACTTGCCTTTAAGTGTCTCCGTGTGTGTGGTGAGAACATCCAAGATTTACCATCTTAGCAACTTTAAGTTATACAAGACAGTATTTTTTTTTACTTTTTTAAAATTTAAATTCAAGTTGCCAACACATAGTATAACACCCAGTGTTCATCCCATCAAGTGTCTTCCTCAGTGCCCATCGCCCCATCCTCCTCCCACCTTCCCTTCCGCTAACCCTTTGTGTGTTTCCCAGAGTTAGGAGTCTCTCATGGTTTGTCTCCCTCTCTAATTTTTCCCACTCTGTTCCTCTCCTTTCCTTTACAATCCCTTTCATGATTCCTTATATTCCACGTATGAGTGAAACCATATGATGATTGCAACTCTTTAAAGTAGTACTTTCTCTGGGATCCTGAGTGGCTCAGTTGGTTAAGCATCTGCCTTTAGCTCAGATTATGATCCCAGGGTCCTGGGATTGGGCCCCACATCAGGATCCCTGCTCAGTGAGGAGTCTGCTTCTCCCTCTGCCCCTGCTTGTGCTCTCTTGCTCGCTCACTTTCCCTCAAATAAATAAATACAATCTTTAAAAAAGATAAAGTAGTACTTTCTCATAAGATAATGTCTAAAGTTCCTACTGTGATAGACATCACAAAATAATGTGGCCCCAGGCATCATTTCATCTCCCATCCCTTCACCACCCTCACTCACCATTTTGGGCTCTATGGCCCAATCATGCTCAGCCATTTATAGATTCCCAAAAGATGCTGTCATGTTGCTAAATTCTGGGACTTCGCACACATTTTTGTTTAATGTCTTTATTTCATATTAGTTTTTTTTAAGTAGGCTCCATGCCCAACATGGGGCTCGAACTCGCGACCCTGACTGAGATCAAGAGTCACATACTCTACTGACTGAGCCAGCCTGGTGCCCCAATTCACACATATTAACCTCCCAGGACGTCCTGGACCTCTGCCTTCACACCCAGTGCCTAGCGCAGTGCCTAGAATGTTGATAGGCTGTGGCGGCTTAATACCGTGTCACCTTGGCTCAGCTGGAATGATCTTCCCCAGACTTCATCTCTGTATGGCTCCAGGTTAGAGTTGGACAAAAGAGAATTTACACATTTGTAAGGCAGAAGTGCAGCAGCAGCAGTTTTGCTCCAAAGGTTACCGTGAGATGCTGACTGTGAGGTGTGGACGGAGCCCAGTGTGCCCTGCTCTTCTCCTCACCACACACCACGCTCTTCCTCCCAACTTCCATCCTGCCGACCAGTGGCAATCCAGGCCTACATCAGGCTGTGAGTTCACAGATACTAGAAGACAGCCTTCCAGAAACACCAGCTTCCTCTTATGGTCCCACTGCATGAGCGGGATGCGCCTCACATGGAGATTTCTCTGCAAGCTCTGACTTACCCATTCACACAGGCACCCCAGGAGGGCGGATGAATAACTTCTCTCTGGACCTCCGAGTCTGCTTTTCTGACCTTTACTACCCCCCTCTCCCTCCACATGTGTGCAACAACTAATCCTCCAGTAAGTAAGTTCCTCATTTCTTAATGAGCTCCTTTGGCCCTGCTCCTTTGATTGGACCCACGATTTTGTTGAATAGTTAGCCTGGGTACATCCTGGAGTTTGTCCTCTCTGCCGAGAGGACTCTCTCACTTGGCAACAGTAAGGGTCTCAGTGAGGACGAAGAATTCAGAGACTCTTCGTGGCTACCCCCTTGTGCTCACCCTATAAGGTGCACTCCTGCATCTCTGCCCCAAGTGAGGAAAAACCTGTTCTGATTCTCGGTGTTCTTTATAAGGAGAGGATCTGCGTGGCCACCTGGACTCCTTACCATCTCCTGACTCTGCCCTGCAGATAGCTTGTCACTCCCTAGGAACTCCCCACACCTCTACCCTGCAGGCTGGGGAAAGAAGAGACATGGTTGTGCTGGAGACCATTTTCTTGTCTGAAACTACCCTGGGGAGATACACTTCAGGTCCAGGTGGGTTCCCAGAATATTGTTTTTGGGAAGATTTGGCCAGCACCCAACCTCCTTGTGGGTAAGACAAGGTATCCACTCGGAGCTGGGGATGGGTCCTGCCTTCAAGCCAAGATGAGATTCTTTAACCCTAGAGGCAAGCCTTAGGCATGCATGCCCTGCAGGAGTGGAAGGTTCTGCTGGCTCCCACCGCAGAGGCTCAGTTCTATGCCCTCTAACGCCCCAGTGCCAGCTCAGCTGAGGGAGTAAGTAACTCATCCTCCCCTCCAGAAGCATCTCTGCTTGCTTGTGAACCTCTCACCCCCACTCTGCCCATGGTAGCTTCCACAGATGGTACCCACTAGGCCACCATGCTTATGAAGGCACTGTTAGAGATCGTGAGCTCCTTGAGGGCTGGGGCTATGCCTGAGGGCCCCTTGTTTTCCTCCCAGCTCTGGGGAGGAGATAAGGCAAAGATGCGAGAGAATAAAAACTGGTTGGAGATGCTGGAATAGAAACAGAATGGACAAAACAGCAGGGAATCCTAAAACCATTAAGTGATGTCTGGAGACATTTGAATGCACTATCTCTTGATGAAAGCAGATGTTCTGTATGATTTGGCGATCCACTGGGTGTTTTTGAAAATGAGTAATAGACTTCAAGAAGAAGTGTTTCTCAATTGGAAAAAAAGTCCAGCAGAGCTTTTGGGTTTTATCTGAACCCTACAGGGGTAAAGTGAATACAAACTGTCCCCTACCTCATCTTTCCCATCTCTAAAATAGGTTAATTCTTATCTATTGTCAATTAGTGCAGTGAGGCCATGATTTCAGTTTTATCATTTTAAACTAAGTTTGACAGCAGCATGCACACAAACCCTTTGTTTCCCCACCACAGCATTGTGATGCCTTCATTGTCTCTCACCACCAGCAACGAGCCTCTCAGGTTCGAGAATCCCAGAATAAGCTCAAAATTTTTTTTAAAGATTTTATTTATTTATTCATGAGAGAGAGAGAGAGAGAGAGAAGCAGACTCCGTGCAGGGAGCCTGACGTGGGACTCGATTCTGGGTCTCCAGGATCATACCCCGGACTGAAGGCAGTGCTAAACCGCTGGGCCACTGGGGCTGCCCAAGCTCAAAATTAACATTCAAGGTGGAATGCTCTAGTAAAAAGCATATTAATATTGAAACCAGAAGAATCCATTGAATAGAAAAAACTGGAAACAGTACTCTAAAATTCCATGCAGCCTTGTCTAAAAAAATGATGTGTCACAACATGGAAGTATATTCATGGTATTTGTTGAGCAAGAAAAAACAAAAATAAGCGGATAGAAAAAATAAAAAACAAGTCATGGAATACTATGTCTGGTACGAGCCCATCTTTGAAAAGAACGAAAAAAGAAAAGAAACAGAAAGCGCCATACATTACATAAATATAGAGAAAAGTTCAGAAGTTTACGTATTAAACTGTAAAGTGGGAGAGATTAGTTTTTAGTTTTACATTTTTTTGTATCTTCGAATTGTATAAAAATATGTACAATTTTTAAGCATATCATTAAAAATGAAAAAAAAAAATGAAGTTTTTGGGAAGGGGGTAGAAGGGCAGGCAAAGGCCACAGAATTTTGCAGGGCGGCAAGTTCAAAGAAGACAAAGTGCTTCCATCAAAGAGAAGGGCTGACAGCCGAGGCCGGTTTGCAAAGAATGGCAGCCCTTGAGGGACGACCAGCGACCAAGACCTTGTTCCCGGCTCCCAGGGTCCAATAATGAAAATCAGTAACGTGTTTTGAGTGCCGCCACATGCCAGGAACTGTGCTAAGTGCGTTTGAACATCATTTCATTCCGTTGTCATGGCAATCCTATAAGCTAACAATACTAGCCGAGGCCACACTTAGAAAGTGAAACCTGGTTGAAATCAATTAAAAGAAAGCTCGCTTTGGCAGAAGGTGAGCAAGCACTGGCTCCCTAAGAGATGATTTCCAGTGGAGCCTCGGCAAATACCTAAGTGCTATCAAGGTGCTGGGAGGGGGTGGTACTTGGGAGATGAGTGGGTTCCCACACACAGGGAGAGCCAAATCAGCAGTGGGGTAACCTGAGTGAAGGGTGTGGGCTGCATGACGACTGAAAAGGAGGGGTAGGCAGAGTGGGTTGCTCCAGTTCTAGCCGCAAGGTGGAAGGCCTAAAAGGGATAGTCACCTGTGATGTGGTCGCTCAGAGGAGCACTGTAAGGGGAGCAGTGAGAGATAGTAAAACTGTCTACATTATAGTTTTTATTTATGTGGGAATCACATTAACTATCATTGCATTTTCTGAACAATAAGAAACAATAAGGGCTACTCTAAGTTAGGCTCTGATTGATGCTAGAGGGCTTTTAACAGATTTTTACATTAAAAAAAAAGATTTATTTATTAGAATGAGAAGGAGATAGAGCACACACAAGTGTGGGGGAGAGGTAGAGGGAGAAACAGACACCCCACTAAGCAGGGAGCCGGACCCGGGGCTCGATCCCAGGACCTTGGGCTCATGACCTATGCCGAAGGCAGACGCTCAACTGACTGAGCCACCAGGGTGCCCCAGATTTTTACATTTAACCTCTACAATAACCTTATGCTACAGGACTGTTACTATCCATATTTTATGATGGAAAAATCAGTCCCTAGAGAATTTTCTAAGCCAGCGGGTCTGGTGAGTGAGGGATACAGGATTGGACGGCAGGCCTGTCTGCCTCGGGGGCCCTGGCCTGAGCTACTGCGCTCTCCCGCCTCCCTACCCTGCTCATCCGTCCGCAGATAGGAAATCAGCTGACTGTCCTTTCTCACCTGGCATAAATCTTACTCTCCTGGATGACTAGGAGATTGCTTTACTCAGCATGAGACACTGGCCTGCAGGATTTATAGACAGAGGTTGCTTCCCAGCTCTTGTCTGATTTTGTTGCCCCAGATATCCCCAGGTCAACCTCATTCTCATGTTTGTCTCCTCTGCAATTCTAACTCACACAGCTGGACGGACAGAAATGGCTCAGGATTCCAGTCCTGTATTAAAGTGTGCACAAGTGCCTGAAAATGAGCTTTAAGTGCGATACCAAGGCAGCCTATTATTCTGGAAGGAACCACCATTCCTCAGCCATCCGACAGCAGTGCTCATGAGCCACCTGCATACCCTGGAGCAAAAGGCTCATTTGCTGAACCTACAAAACCCTTAGATCTTCTAGTGCCCAGAGGAGTTACCAAAGAGACTGGCAGGTTCTTTGTGTGTAGTGGTGGTGGTGGTGGTCGTGGTGATGGAGGGGCTCAGTTAGGAGCAGGGAGAGGGTCAGGAGATCCTGAATCCACACACAGCAAAGCTAGAAGGGCCTTGGGCAGTGTCTGAGCTGGGGGTTCTCAGTGGCAGGGACAGGCCTGCCTAGACTGAAATTACCAGGGGGCACCTGGGTGGCTCATTGGTTGAGCATCTGCCTTCCACTCAAGTTGTGATCCTGGGACCGAGTCCCCACATTGGACTCCTTGCAGGGAGCCTGCCTTCTCCCTCTGCCTATGTCTCTGCCTCTCTCTCTGTGTCTCTAGTGAATAAATAAATAAAATCTTAAAAAAAAAAAAAAAAGAAAAAGAAAAATCACCAAGCCACAGCTTAAAAAAGCCAGTTTGCTGGGCCCCTCCATCAGGGGAATTTGAATTAGTAGGTCTGGATAGGTCTCTGGAATCTGCATTTTTAACATGCCTCCCAGCCTCCTCTAATGTACAACCAGGTTTGGAAAATGCTGATCTAATCTAAATCTCCCTTATTACAAAGGAGTCTGCTGCCTGCAGAAGTGATGAGTATGACTTAGGAAAGTGAGAGATTAAGGAGCAGTTGTCCGATCAAAATATTACCCACAGCCAAGGCATTAGCATAAATATTCCCCACATCACCAGAAAAGAATGTTCACGTGACGGACAAATGGGGACAAATGGGGGAAGAAAAGCCAGCTGCCCCGAATTCATGCTCCCGCTACGTTTCAAGGCTCACAGCACAAGAGACGGAGGCTAGAAATCAAGTCTGTCAATTTGCAAGGGCAGAAATGAGTCCTGCCAATTTATTTAAATGTCCTCTGTCCTGAACTACAGGCTGTTTCTGTGTGCTCGTCAAACACCTCTAGCTCTTGTTTGGTACAAACGGGGGAAAGCCTTTTTGTGTTGCCATGGCACCACCACAATAAGCTGTTTTCAAGTGTTAGATGTTCTGAAATGACAGGCTCTGTTTCGAGAAACGAGAATGCTGAAGAGGTCAGTACAAATCGTCAACCTCCATGTATCAAGGGGCTGTCATGAATCAGTACTGTCACTGCCCCAGGAATTTATTCCTGAGACATATGTTTTGACAACCCATCCCAAGCCTGGGTCCCGAGTACATGTGAGGACAGTTCTTTTTTGGCCAGGCACCTGCTGAGAGGCCTCAGCCACTCCTGACACTTACCCATGCCTGCTGCACACGAATCCTGCTTGTGTGTACTCTGGGATGGAGGGGGGATGTTCACGGGCTTGGGTCATGGAGGCAACGCTGGTCCAATGGAAAATAACCAAGCATGGATGTTCTTCCTTTGTTTATTTGTTTGCTTGCTTGGATGCATCTCCCCCTCTCTGAAATGGAACACAAATTAACCTCACACCTGCCCTTCCTGGGACAGGATGGACAAATCGCAGTTAAACTCTAACACCGGTGTTCTAGGCACAAACTCGAGGCAGGCTAGCTTTTCAGCCTCATTTTGGCTCATAGCCTTGACCTCTCATTAAGTGTGGGATGCCTGTGTGTGCCATCCTCTCTGTATTGTCAACTCAAGGACAGGGGTCATGGTCTGTTCCTCTCTACATCTACCACGGTGTCTGGCACATACTAAGTATTCATTAATATTTGTTTGCTGTTCAAATACTAAATTAAAAAAAGAGGTGTGCATGTGCACACACGTGTGTGTGTGCACATGTGTGCTCTGGGTGATAGGAACCTTGCTTAGCAAGAGGACTGTGGGAATGGAAAAGAAGAGAAATCTTTTTTTTTTTTAAAGATTTTATTTATTTATTCATGAGAGACACACACACACACACAGAGGCAGAGACACAGGCAGAGGGAGAAGCAGGCTCCATGCAGAGAGCAGATGCAGGACTCCATCCAGGACCCCAGGATCATGCCCTGAGCCGAAAGCAGACAGTCAACCACTGAGCCACCCAGGCACCCAAGAAGGGAAATTTTAAAGCTGTTTTAGAGGTTTCTCCAAACCTAGTGTTAGCAAACTTAGAGTGACTTCGTAAGCTCCTAAGAGTTCATTTAAACCACAGATTTCATGTCCCCATGCCTGGAATTTCTCATTCAGCTGGGCTGGCAAAAGACCCAGGGATCTTTTGAAGGCAGGTTCCTGGAGGCATTCTGATGCCCATGAAAGAGTCTAGTAGATTAAGATGGAAGCATGAAGGATGCCTAACCATTGTCTACCTGTAAGTAATTTAAAGCATGAGTCAGGAGCGCAAAGCTGCACTTACAAAACAATTAAGGACACAGTAGAAGAGAGTACACAGGAGGATGCAAAACAATCCACCCGATAACCCGATACCCAAATTTGAGAGTCAGATACTAAGTACTTGTGATTCTCAGATACCACCAGGGAAGATTTCAGGGCAGGGTAAGGCCTGAAATGGAAATGTGCATAGAAGAGCAGTTGGGGCTGTCCTGGCAGAGATGGAGGGGGCGCTGCAGGGCAGTGAGTTCCTCGTCACTACCATATTTTGAAATTCTGGAAGGTTCACGAGCAATATGGCAACCCAGTGAGGATACAGAATAGGTGGAGATGATATAAAGGATAGATGGACATGACATAGAATAGTTGTGGATGATACAGTTCTAGAATAAATGCAGATGATCTCGTTATAGGGTAGATGTAGATATTCAGCATCAAATGCAAAGAGAAGCACCCATCGTGTAGGCTCCCTATGTTCCCGTCTCTGTCCTTTAAAGTCACACTTGGGTATGAACACGAGGGTTCTTTTAAAACTAATGTCAGATGAATGGAAGCAGGAGCTTGAGAAAAATAGGAAAAAACCTGCATGGCTTTGCAAATAAAGCATCTGCTAGCAAGGGGTTAAGCAACCATTTGTACTTAGGAAAATCGAAAGGGAGCAAGGTAAGAATCTGCTGTGTCAGTAAAAGCTTACAAAGGAAGATAAGGATGGGGAGGGGGAGGCACCATGGCCAGGAGGGATTAGGAGAACAATAGGGTTTTTTGGTACACTTGCCCCAGCATAGAAGGAAAGAAGTGTGCAGAGGTAAACTACTGAAAAATGGGAGGTGTGCAAAATAAACAATTCGTACAAAGTGATTCACACGCTAAGCTTCACTCACAGAGAAAAAGAAAGACAGGTAGCCCTAAGACAATTAAGAGCTACTGGGATAGGATCAGAGAGCTGTAGGGGGCAGTGGCTGCCAGAAAGGGGGCCGGGCTTGGGCAGCTGGGAGGCAGGCAGATTAACAGGGCCCTGAGTCCCAGAGAGCCCAGGAAATCAGTAATGAACTTGGACCTGCCTGGGCTGACTCATCAGGGGCAACAGCAGGGTGGGGTCCCAGGAGGTGCAGAGAGCAAAAGCACAACTCCAAATTTCTCAGGAGGCCCCAGGAAATTAGTGGTCAGTGCCAGGAAATAATAGCATCAGTTCGTATCTATAGGAGGGCACAGTCCTTGGCAGATATATGTACGTACATTCCACCTGCACGTTAACGGCAGCCTAAAGCAAGGCTCATCTGTTTAAATTAAGCCACACGGAAACACATAGGTAGGATACAGCGCACCAGTCATTGTTGGTATATTTATATAATTAGAGTGATGACAAATATGAACAAGTCCTTTATCAGAACTCACGGGGCTATTATTATTATTACTAGGGTCCCTGAGAACAGTTACCTATAATTGATCACATCGCATATGCCAGATGCTAGTGCTAAGTATTTGACATAATATGCTCATTTAACCCTCAGAACATCCTGATGATGTAAGTTTGTTCTCATTTGACAAGTATGGAAACTGAAGCGCAAGGAGATTTAAATAGATGGTCCAAACTCACATCACTAGGGCGCGGGGAAGGAAGGACGACCCAGATCTGCCGGCTGCTTAGCGATCCCAGTGCCAGCAGCCAGGTCACGGTGGAGCCCGGACTAGCCCCTTCATCTCCTCTAGACTTGGGCTTTTCCTCTGTGCTGTCAGGTGGGGTGGGGTGTCACTGGACGTTGCTTCATGGTCGATGGGTGGCATCTATGGTAGAAAGAACGAAGGCTTAGAATTTGGATAGAGCTGAGTTTAGATGCCTCTAGCACCAGGATGCTGGATTACCTATCAGAGTCACATATAAATAAGGAAATTCACCCCTCGCTTCCGGGGCTACTGAGGGATTCAGTGAGTTACCCCAGTAAGTGCCCCGTCGCACTCATGGTCTGCAACTTTTTTCTACTTGTCAACCAACTTGACCGTAATTACGTGAAAACCGAGAGATAAAACTGTCATTCCTGAAAGATTTCAGAAAAATCTTCTAAAAATTAATGTAATAAGTTAAATTTATTGAAAAATTATTAGTTTCTAAGTGTGTGAGATAGTGTGAGATGCTATAATAATAAGTTTGTTTAAAGGGCATGTTCAGTCTTTGATCTTCTGTAATTTAGAAAGAAAAGTTATGAGGGTTTTATTCCCTTAAGTCACTCAAAATTGAATTCTGAATCTAACAGCAGATTCTAGAGCCTCTGAGGATAATGAGGAAATTATCTTCTAAAGGGAATCTGTTTTCAATGAAGTTAGCTATCTCATTACCCAGCCACTTCCAATAAAGGGAGTGAATTCATGTAATCGAAATATTTGGGGAAATTTATGCCATTTTATCCAAAGACAATGAATTTCTATTTTTTTCTAGCTGCAGAGCACGTTTAACTTTGTAACTTCTTTCCCCCCTCCCAATTTTAAATCCTTTATTAGTCATCTTTTACTTCAAGAGAGCAGATGAAGTCACAAATTGAATGTAAGTAGTTTTTGATGTCCTTTATTATCTTTGATTTGGTCCAAATCTGTCCTCCCTTCATCAGTTGTTGTGAAATCCTTGCAAGGAGACAAACAGGAAGTGCCAGGTGGCTGAATGGGAACAAAACCAGAACTTCATTCCCCCACCCAAAGCGTAGAAATGAAGGAAATGATAAAGGAGTCTTCAAGAATAATGATGGCGGCTGATAGTCACTGAGCATGTCATATGAAGGAGTTTTTCTAAGATTTAGGATTCAGAGTGCTCAAATGCATCAGTACATTTGATGCTCAGAACAACCCTGTGAAGGGCCCCTGGGTGGCTCAGAGGTTGAAGGGCCCCTGGGTGGCTCAGAGGTTGAGCTCAGAGGTTGAAGGGCCCCTGGGTAGCTCAGGTCCTGACCCTGGGGTCCTGGGATTGAGTTCCACCTCAGGCTCCCCACAGGGAGCATCCTTCTCCCTCTCCCTGTGTCGCTGCCATTCTCTCTCTGTGTCTCTCATGAATAAAATAAAATCTAAAAAAAAAAAAAAAAACCCAACCCTGTGAAGCAAAGGGTAACTCTCATACTCATTTTATAGCTGCAGAGGTGGAAGCAGAGAGAGGTAAGTAGTTTCCTGGGCTTCAACAATCTGTGGCAGAGGAGGATTTTAACCCAGGCAGGCAGTCCTGCTCTGGAGCTCACACTTTCAACCACTGTGCCACACCTGGGCTACCTCCTGGGTGCTCGGGTTTAGCTCCCATCCTGGCGTGGCCATAGAGATACCGTGAGTCGTCATGGTAAAGGGCCTCTCCAAGATTTTAATTACCATTTTATCAAATGGTTTTATTAACAGTGCCAGTGCTCATATTTGTGTACCCTATTACTGCTCACAAGCATTTGACATACACCTTGGACCCTCAAGACATAAGCAGGGACAAACACGATGAATTTCAGATGAGGAACTAGGCTCAAGGAGATGAAATGACTTCCCAGCGTCACCCAGCTTAGCAGCGGCACAGAAAGGATTGAAATCCAGAAATTCTGACTCCCACTCCAGTGCTCCTTCTGCTATCATAGCCTTTCCTGGAGGGAAAAAAAAATCAAACCCTGGAATCTGGTGGTGGTTGTGTGGCCACCAGGAACCAGTACTTCATAGCGCTTCTGGGACAGCAAGACTGATAGATACTCACTGAGCACTTCTTTTGTGCCCGGAATAATGGAAAGCATTTTATTGTATTAATCTCTCTTTTTAAAAAGATTTTATTTATCTATTTGAGATAGAGATAGAGAGAGCACTAGCAGAGTCAGGGACTGAGGGACAAGCAGACATCCCGCCGATGCAGGACTCAACATGGGGCTCGATGCCAGGACCCCGAGATTGTGACCTGAGCAGAAGGCAGACGCACAACTGACTGAGCCACCCAGGTGCCCCATTTTATTAATCTCTTTTAAGCCTTCTGCTCACCAATAGAATATGAGTCCAGTTAACACTCATATTTAAAAATTGAAAAAACCAAAGCTCAAGTAGATTAAGCAACTCATCCTGGGCCACACAGCTCCTGATTGACCTAACAGCCTCATAACTCAAGGTGGGCCTGGTACCTGAACACACATCTATTTGATTGCAAAATTAATGTTCTTCAACACAAAACCATGAGCCTCATGTGGTGCTCTTCTAGAGCCTACAGAACTGCTGGCCGTGGTCTGTTTCTAACACAGACTGGACATGCTGTATTAGTTATCTACTGATGTGTGACAATACCACAACAAACTCAGTAGCTAAAGCAACACACGTTTTTTGTCTCAGTTTCTGTGGGTCAGAAATCTGGATACAGATCAACTGGGTTCTTAGCAAGGTTGTACTGAAGATGTCTGCCAGGACTGTGGTCTCATCTCAACGCCTGATTAAGGAAAGAGTCATTTTTCTTTTTCTTTTTATAGCTCCAAGGTTTATTCATTTATTTAACTTAAAAAAATTAAATTCAATTAATTAACATATAATGTATTATTAGCTTCAGAGGTAGAAGTCAGTGATTCATCATTTCTTATATGATACCCAGTGCTCATGACATCACATGCCCACCTTAATGCCCATCACCCAGTTACCCTCTCCCACCACCCCCCTGACAACTCTCAGCTTTTTTCCTGTGATTAAGAGTCTCTTATGGTTTGTCTCCCTCTCTGATTTCATCTTGTTTTATTTTTCCCTCTCTTCCCCTATGATTGTGTTTTGTTTCTTAAATTCCACATATGAGTAAGATCATATGATAAATGTCTTTCTCTGATTGATTTATTTCACCTAGCATAATACCCTCTAGTTCCATCCACATCATTGTACATGGCAAGATAGCATTTTTTTGATAGCCGAATAACGTTCCATTGTATATATGTACACCACATCTTTTTTATTCTTCATCTGTCAGTGGACTTCTAGGATCTTTCCATAGTTTGGCTATTGGGGATATTGCTACTATAAACATTGGGGTGCAGGTGCCCCTTCGGATCACTACACTCGTATCTTTGGGGTAAATCCCTAGTTGTGCAATTGCTGGTCATAGGGTAGCTCTATTTTAAAATTTTTTAAGTTGAAAATACTCTTCCAGAGCAGCTGCACCAGCTTGCATTCCCACCAACAGTGTATGAGAGTTCCCTTTTCTCTGTATTCTAGCCAACATTTCTCATTTCCTGACTTGGTAATTTTAGCCATTCTGATTGGTGTGAGGTGGTATCTCACTGTGGTTTTGATTTGTATTTCCCTGATGCCAAGTGATGTTGAGCATTTTTTCATGTGTCTGTTGGTCATTTGTATGTCTTCTTTGGAGAAATGTCCTTTCATGTCTTTTGAGGAAAGAGCCATTTTCAAGTTCACGTGGTTGCTGGCAGGATTCAGGTCCTTCTGGGTTATAGGACTGAGGGCTTCAGTTTCTTGCCAGCTATTGACCCAAGGCTACTCTCAGTTCCTAGATGCTTTTTGGCTAGAATCTGTTCTCAGTTCCTTGCCTCATGGGCCTCTAATGCATGGTCTCTTGCTTCATCAAGCACAGCAAGGGTCTCCTAGCATGATAGTTTATAATATTATGTAACATAATCTTGGAAATAACATCCTATCATCTCTGCCATATTATTTTTGTGAAAGCAAGTCATAGGTCATACCCTGATCAAAAAGGGAATTGCACAAAGTGCGAATACCAGAGGCAAAGATAATTGGGATCATCCCAGAGCCTGGCTAGGACCCATCCCTTCTGGAGGCCAAACACATAAGTCTGCTTTGAAGATCATTTCTGGCTTGAAGAGATCCCCTCTTCATAAGAAACCTTGAAAAAGCAAACAAGAGAGTTTCTGCCTCTTGGATGAAATTAGGAGATATAACCCAAATCACAAGATAGAGGAAAGTTCCCAAATTACAGGAAAGTTCTCACAAGGGTGTATGAAGGCCTGAGGGAAGATGCCCATGGCTTCAGAATTTTGGTAATGCCAGCAGAAAAGAGCTCTGAAAACATGGGTCCAGAATTAGGGGCAAACCACAGTGTGGCAGTAGGATTTTCCATAAATTCTTTTTGGTACAAAGGCTTGAGAAGTTGGAAAGGTGGAGCTAAATGAGGAATCACACAGGCATGCCATATTTGCAAGAAGTAGTATACCAGGATGGCAGGAGAAAAGAGAGAGTCTCTAAATTGGGAAGATCCTGCTGTGCCAACCTAGTTTGGCTGGAAGAAAGCGGTCACGCTGACACAGTGCTGTCAGAGGCAAGATTCCTGTGGCTTGGAGGGAGCTCTGGCCCTCTCGGCCACGAATCATCTGCCAACAGCTGGCCCAGAAAGGACCCCACTAATTCAAAGATGATTATTAACTTAAAGAAGTGATTACAAGACTGTAAGGAACTACAAGGGGGAGAAGGGGCAAATGCAATAGGAAAGGCAAAAGCAGTTGAAAACACTTGCACAAGAAAGCTGTTGTACTAGAACATATGAAAAATCTGACTGAAAATAATAACCAAGTGATTGCTTCTCTATAAACAAGCCTTTAGAGCAGAGGTGGAAAAGTCTGGAGGAGACACGGCAAGAAATAGAAGTGGATAAAATATGATTTGGTAAAGAAAAAAAAAGTAAGAACTATCACAAAAGGAAAACCAAATTGAAAGTATCACAAATGTGAAAAACCCTGTTGAAAACAGAGCAAGGACATGAGGAGCAGGACAGAGAAAGAGCAAACAAAAATGGAATGGAAATTTTTAAAAATGAAATCAGAGTACATGAAATACTTACAGAGGACCGGAGACGAAAAAATATGACAGATCCACCTAATTTGTGCTCCAAAAGAATATAATCCAAATAAAGGAACAAACACAGGTCTAGTTAAAGGTATAATTAATAAAACTTTATAATAATTAGAGAAATTTGACTCCCCTTATTGAGAAGGCAGACTGTCCCATAACCAACAGCAGAGATAATCTGATAAAATTATAAGCCTTTAAAAATAAGGAATATTTTGGGCAGCTAGACAAGAAGATTGTATCACGAAACAGAATAAAACTGGTTGCGTAGAGAGCAGACTAAGCAGTAAACGGTCTAAGCAATAGAAAAGCAAGCAAACAAAACAGGTGCTCAATAAATACTTTTGAAGTCCTTGAGGAATAATGTGACCTGAGAATTTTATACCCTGATAAAATAAGTTCAACTGTAAAGCCAGAAGGAAAATCTGCTAGAACTCAGAAAATGCTTACCTTGAACCTGCTAGCACTCAGAAAATACTTACCTTGAGTCCTTCTTGAGGAACATATGAGAAATTCAGAAACAAATGGAAAAACTGGCCCAAAAGCCAATCATGAGCAATGAATCTTTACCTTTAAGCCAGAGTCCTAACTAGATGTGGACAGCAGAGTTACAGAGCAGACTGAAATGTCCCAAACCCTTACAGCGCAGGCACAAAAAACCAGGAATGAGGCTCAGGGAGGACACGTGGTATGAGATAATGTAAGAATTGATTACCTTGTCTTTTGCAGTTAGGTTAAAAAAAATAAAAAGTTATTTAAAGCTGCCAAACCAAGCCATAGCCATATAAATATTTGAAAAATAGGAAGTTAAACACAAAGAAAAGCTATATAGTCAATGGAAATTGGATGATGTGGAAGAGGTAGGGAAAGAGAAGAAAGAGGAAGTACTCTAATGCAATTTGCTCATTGAAGATCATCAAGATACTACATATAGACATAGAAGATTGGTGTATTATATGAAGACGTGGATATAAAAGTGACTACTAGAATAAAATATATAAAACTCTAATACACACAGTTATATATACTATATATATATTTGTGATGATTACTTTTATGTGTCAACCTGGCTGGGCCACAGTGCCCGATATGTGGTCAAAAATTATTCTGGATAGGGATCCCTGGGTGGTGCAGCGGTTTGGCGCCTGCCTTTGGCCCAGGGCGTGATCCTGGGGACCCGGGATCGAGTCCCACATCGGGCTCCCGGTGCATGGAGCCTGCTTCTCCCTCTGCCTGTGTCTCTGCGCCTCTCTCTTTCTCGTGACTATCATAAATAAAAAAAAAAAAATTATTCTGGATGTTTCTGTAAAGGTATTTTGTGGATGAGATTACCATTTAAATCAGTTGACTCTGAGGAAAGCAGATTACCTCCAAAATGTGGGTGGGTCTCATCCAATTAGCTGAAGGCCTCGATAGACAAAAACTGACCTCCCCTGACCAAAAAGGAATCCGGCCAGCAGGCAGTCCTGGGACCCAGGCTGGGACTCTTGTATGGTCTCCAGCCTGCCCCCTGCCCTGCAGATTTGGGACTTGCCAAACCTCCACAATCACATGAGCTGATTCCTTAAAATAAGTCTCTCTTTCTTTGTTTCCCTGGAGAGCCCTGACTAAAATAATAGTGTGTGTGTGTGTATCTCTGTGTGTGTGTGTGTGTGTGTGTGTGTAAATTTTTAGAGTTATATGAGTCATATATAGTACAGAATTCTAACATATGTACAACTTGGTGAAAACTGAGACTGTATTTTTGTTCAAGATCCCAAGAAATGTTTTTAAAAGTCAACTATTTGTTAAGCCCAAAGAAAGTCTCCAAATATTACAAAATGTGGATGAGTATAGTCAATATTTTCTGATTACAATGCAATGGACTAGAAGTCAATTAGCAAAATTGGAAAAAAAAAAAAGTCTTCCTCTTATACAATTCTTAGTTCAGAGAAGAAAAGTGAAATCACATTTCATCAGCAAAATAACAATAATTAAAACATTGTCAGAATCTATGAGTAGTACTCAGCAAATCTACATTTATCATAATAAACGAAGAAAATTGGGCCTATATAATAGTTTAATAGAGAAACAAGGAAATGTACTTTAAAAGTGATGTTAATAAATATGAAATAAAAAAATAAATATGAAATAATAAAAGTAAAGTAAATCAAGAAGGCATAGAAAGGGGGGGCACCTGGGTGGCTTAAGTGGTTAAGCATCTGCCTTTAGATCAGGTCATGATCTCAGGGTCCTGGGATTGAGCCCTGAGCCCCACAGCGGCTTCCTGCTCAGTGGCCCCTCCCCCTTCTCAACCTTTCTCTCAAACAAATAAGATCTTTTTAAAAATCTAAAAATTTTAAAAATTTAAAACGAAGGTTAAGGGGGATCCCTGGATGGCTCAGTGGTGGCTCAGCGCCTGCCTTTGGCCCAAGGCATGATCCTGGATTTCCGGGATCGAGTCCTGCATCGGGCTCCCTGCATGGAGCCTGCCTCTCCCTCTGCCTGTGTCTCTGCCTCTCTCTGTGTTTCTCTCATGAATAAATAAATAAAATCTAAAAAAAAAGAAGATACTATAAATATTAATAATTTAGATTAATAATTTAGAAAATGAATTGCTTGGCCTGATTCATAAAAGAATTGAAAATTGAAACAATAATGTTTTTCTTTTTTAACAACTAGATGATATAAGGTCAGAATGTTTGAAAACATTAAATTGGCAACAATGTAGAATAGCAGGTACAACAATGCAGAGTAGCAGTACAGAGCTGGTGAGAATGTAAATTCTGGTGAAAATCTCTATTGAAACCACTTGGGCAAAGTCTAACAAAATGATAAAGCATATACCTTTTTATGCAGCAATTCTCCTTTTAGAACTTTATCCCACATACGTACCAGCACTTGCATGAGTGATGCGTACACAGTTATTCCTGGTAGCATTGTTTGTAAAAGCAACCTGTCGGAATCTATTTATGCAGACTTTTAAAGGAATTATGATGCATTTTTATAATTCAGGACTTCATGGGGGCGGCTGAGTGGCTCAGTTGGTTAAGCATCTGACTCTTGATTTTGGCTCAAGTCATGATCTCAAGGTCACTGAGCGGGGAGGCTGCTTGGGACTCTCTCCTCTCTCTTTCTGCCTTCCCTCACCCCCAACCGCCTCACCCCCATGCCCCACCCTCCATGGCCACTCATGGTCTCTGTTTCTCTAAAAATAATAATTAGGGATCCCTGGGTGGCGCAGCGGTTTGGCGCCTGCCTTTGGCCCAGGGCACGATCCTGGAGACCCGGGATCGAGTCCCACATCGGGCTCCTGGTGCACAGAGCCTGCTTCTCCCTCTGCCTGTGTCTCTGCCTCTTTCTCTCTCTCTATCATAAATAAATAAAAATTAAAAAAATGAAAATAATAATAATAATTAATTAGTTAATTAATTAATTTAAAAATCGTACTGTATGGCTATTAAAGAAAGCCCTGAGACTGCTCTGTGTGGATTGACATGAACTAATCTCCAGGATACTTTATACTGTTAAATGAAGAAGATCAGAGTGTAAAAGAGTCTGATCTTTTGCACTTTTAGAGAATAAGAAGCATATACACATGTTTTTGCCTATGCATAGATAATGACCAGCAGGACCCACGGGGAAAGGGTCACACCCATCACCTCGGGAGAAGGAAAGTAGGCAGGGGCTGCAAGAATGGGAGACAATCTCACCTTTTACCATCAGCCTTTTTGAATATTTTTACTTTTGTGCCATTCATATATTATTTCCTTAAAAATAAATGCCCAAGGGGGCTCCTGGGTGGCTCAGTTGGTTAGGCCTGGGACTCTTGATCTTAGTTCAGGTGTTAATCTCTGGGTTGTGGGTTCAAGCCCCACAGGGGGCTCTGTGCTGGGCATGGAGTCTACTTTAAAAAAATTTTTGATAGATAGATAGATAGATAGATAGATAGATAGATAGATAGATAGATGATAGATGCCAAAGTGTTAAGAAGAAGGAAACTGATCTGAGTGCTGGCAAAGGGATTTGAGTTCTAAGCATGATGCCCAACTTACTTCCCACCACACCTCCTCGCCCCAGCCGTCTTGCCCCCACTGCTGCAGATCAACAGCCACTGCCCTGATTCTTGAGGATTTAAAAATCAGCCCAGTGTAGCTTTGGGATATGCCAGTTGGTCAGCTCTGCGGGTATTTAACTTAAGCCCCATCAGTTCTGAGGCCAGTAGGGTATTACCGACCCGGTTAATACCAAGGATCTATGGAAATAAGGACACACCATTGAGCAGCTGAGGAGAGGATGTGGAGAATGGGGAGGTCTGAGGATGTGCGGCAGATAGGTTTTCTTGAGAGACTGCTTAGCAGCCTGCCCCACCCTCGCAGGAGAAGGGGATGCCTCCCATTTCTCACCCCTCCCACTGAGCTCAACCACCCTGAAACAGATGGAAGTAAGCAGGTCCGAATACAAGGACTAAGGCAACGTCCTTTCTCCAGGGCAGTAAACATCATTTATTTGAGTTTTCCCTGTTCCAAGATGCATTGTCTCCTGAAATCCAATTTGCCATGTGCCCTAAACTTATTTGGGGCTCGATGGAACACAAATTAGTGCAAGGTTGCAGAATCTCCACGCAGGCCCAAACAGGAGATGAGTCAATCTTAATAACCTCACTCATGATGAGAAGGAGCAAGCTTAGTGTGCAGGAGAACAGACAGCCTGGTTGGGAATGGGGGGAAACATCCCTCTGCTTTTTTTTTCTCACGTTATTAGCACCCAGTGCTTTTTTTTTTTTTTTCTTCTTCTTCTTTTTGATGGAATTTAAACCCGTGACTGTTAACCTTTTTTATCCTTTTCTTTCAGAGGCTGCCATCAGCTCCGATAAAGGGAACATGATTTCCACAGAGCAGAGAGACTTGCAGGTACAGGGAGAGAACAGTTCAAGTGGGCGGGAGGGAATGCGGCAAGGTCTCCATCAGATTCTAGGATCCTAATCTCTGGGTCAGAGCAACTTGGTTGGCTAGGAATAAGTTTTCCCATATAAACTGTGTTTTGTTTGCCTGTTCCTCAGGGCCAGGAGAAGGTATACCCCTGAGCTGGTGTTGCAGAAAATGTAAAAGAAGTTCAATCTTCCTTCTTCCTGCATAGAATACTTACTAAACACATATTGAGCACAGGCAAGTGAAAGAGAGGAGGCCTCTGGCACAAAATAAATGAGAAGCTCATCCCTGCCCACCAAGAATTTACAGTCTTATCGGCAAGATATAAAGAACACACATAAAAAGAACCCGGGAAGATATGAATTTGCACTTGATTCTTAATTGACTTCACACATCCACCTTCAAAGGCTGACAGGTTTCTGAGCCTTCAGAGCTCTGCTGGAAGGGTCTCTAGAAGTCTGGGGCCGAGGGGACCGTTCCAAAAGCATGACCTTCCTCATCCAGGCTGCAACATAGTTTTCAAAAGAGCTTGAGTTCCCTTGAAACCCAGAGAGAAAGGGGAAACTAAGAGCTCAGAGCAGTGGCTTGTTTGTCAGCGTGCTGGGTGTCGGCTAGTACCTACTGTCCAGAGGGGGGCAAGTTAATTTCAGGTCAGGGTGTCAAGAATGGGGAAAATGATGGTCAAGCACAGTCTCTACTTACCCTCACTGTTGCTTTGGATTTCTGATAACTGAAACCTGCAATGATGTGCTTTTGAGCTTTCTTTCTGCATAATACAAACTGTAAGACTCCCCACTTCTGGAGGCAAAGCAGAGATATGGTGGAGAAAAAAGCCGGGCTGGGCTGGGGTCTCTGTGGAAGACTGTCTGGCAAGGGGTGGGGGTGTGAGCTGAACCCAGAGGCTAAAAGGAGAGGCCTGGGAAGGACACTGATGACAAGCTAGTGGTGTGACCCAGCCTCTGGAGGCTGGCAGTTACCTGACCTAGGAGGAAAGTCCAAGAGGGTCCGAGGCAGCTATTTGTCCCGGAGAGTGCCTTGAGAGGTCTCCTCAGTTAGAGGCCAATTCTGGAGCCACCCTTGGGGCTCCTGCGCTGCCTTTAGTTACAAAGCTCATTTCCATCTCGAATTCTGAATGTGGCAGTGGCCTGCAGCCACTAGGAAGCATCTGGAACCCAAGGCTCAAGTCACACAGAGCGGAGTCAGAATTTTCTACAGCACTTCTGGCCCCGTGTTGTTGACAAGTTACCCAGTTCTTCTCTGGTCTTTATTTTTTTAAGATTTTATTTTTAAGTGGGGCGCCTGGTGGCCTAGTCAGTTGAGCAGCTGCCTCTGGATTTCGGCTCAAGGCATGACCTTGAGGTCATGAGATGGAGCCCCATGTTGGACTCTGTTCAACAGGGAGTCTGCTTGAGATTTTCTCCCTCTGCCTCTCTCCCTGCTTGTACTCTCTCTCTCTCTCTTTCTCAATCTCAAATAAATAAATAAATAATAAACAAAGAAATCTTAAAATTTTTTATAATTTTTTTAAATCTTATTTTTAAGTAATCTCTGCCCAGTGTGGGACTCAAACTCACAACCCTGAGATGAAGGGTCACATGTTCCACCAACTGAGCCAGCCAAGCGCCCCTTTTCTGGTCTTTAAAATAAAAATGTTAGTGATACTTTGCAGCATTTTTGTATTATTTAGATATAATTTATGGAATGGGTATGACACCCAGCAGGAGCCCCAAAATGGGAGTCACTAGTAGTACATCAGGTTAATGCACTTTTCAAGAAAAGCTAGAGGAAGAAAGCAGACTCTCCATATGCCAACAGGCACTGCTCATAGAGGGAAGGAGACCGATGCCTAGTACGTGCCTCAGTGTCTGATATTCAAATACTGGATTAATAAGTAGGCTCTACTTGCCGGTTTGGTCTACTTCTCACATGATTTTATTATCATCTTAAAGGTCATTATTAAATTATAAGATTGTCTTTTAGGGCTTAAATTACATACATTTTAAAATTTAAATTCATGCAAATGAGGAAGAAAATCCTATATTGGAATTTGTAACTTGATTTTTGCTTTGAATGGTGGTCAGTTTACTCATAACCCTGGTTTCTCCAACATAGACGAATCAGAGTTTCTAATGGCTCCTGCCGGCAGAATGTTGCTGGCTTCCAAAAGCCTCAGAGTGTGGTTGCTGAAGGCCAGGAACCCATGCTTAGAGCCAGAGGGGAAACCTTCTGAAACCCGCAGGTGCAAGATGTTCCTCGCAAGTGACAGGTGTCCCCAGCCCAGAGGCTGGTGGCCTGCAAAGTTGGCCTTGGGCCTTGCTAGCTTTAGCTTAGGACAAAAGAAATGTAACCCTTTAGTTTCTGTGTCCCTAAAGGTTTATTTAAGAGCACTTCTAAATTACAAACTAACCCAACTAGGCACACTTGTCATCATGGGCACTTCCTCCATAAAAAAAATCATCTTAAATTATATTCTATGTGTTGGTATAAAGATTAATATATTAATACTGTATATTAAAATATTTTCTTTGACCTAAGAGTTCTTTTATCCTGAGTTTTAGAAAAGATTTAATTTATTTATTTTAGAGAGAGAAAGTGTGTGTGCACCCTCAAGAGTGGGGAGGGGCAGGGAGAAAGGCAGCCAGAATCCCAAGCAGGGTTTGCATTGAGCGCAGAGCCTGACACAGGACTCAATCTTATAAACCTGAGATCATGACCAAAGCTGAAATCAAGAGTTGGATGCTAAATCGACTAAGTCACCCAGGCATCTCTCTCTTTTTTCTGATTTTTTTAGAAGATTTTATTTATTTATTCATGAGAGACACAGAAAGAGGCAGAGACATAGGCAGAGGGAGAAGTAGGCTCCCTGTAGGGACTTGATCCCAGGACCCCAGGATCACGACCTGAGCCGAAGGCAGATGCCTAACCACTGAGCCACCCAGGTATCCCTTTTTTTCTGATTTTAAAATAAATTAAAACAGTTCTGTGAGACTTAGGCACTGTGCCTGCCTGTACTTACCGGGTAATTTGACCCTGATGGGGTTAAGAATTAAATTAAAAGGTGCTGGTGGGGAAGAAAGAATTGGAAATATGAAAAAAAAAATCACTAAGGACCACAGAGTGGTAAGATAAAGCAGCAAATAAGGAGCCATATTTTGTCAAGGTCCCCAGATAGTTTCTCCTTTCAGAGGTTAAAGTCTCCAGGTCTTAGAATTCACTCATTTTACATTCAGGCTGATTACAGTTTAATGCAAAGCACCAGGGTGATCACTTTTCAGGAGCAATGTTTTTCTGATTACTTTGCATTTGTGTATCTAAAACTGGTATTTCGTGAATGCTAACTGCAGCAATTTGAGTTTCTGATTGAATTGTCAAGTAGTGACTTTGTTCTCTCACTTGTAAACTTCCATGTAATGTTCTTAGTTTCTTCAGCATTTCTCCTTTCCAGTAATCTTGAAGTATGTTAGGAAGCTGTCATTCCCTGCCAGTAGACCTGAAAAGGGCTCCACAAAGCCCTGGGAGAATTATGGAAAAACTCATATAGTGCTGTCAGAAATTTCACTCTTAACCTGTTTTTAGACCTATGTTCTCCAGGCCTGAGATGTGAATACAAGCGACACACCTGGCAGACAGAGCCACTAGGACCTCCCTGGAAATAGTCAGTAAACCCACAGTGTAGGCACCCAGTCACTCAGCCACTCCAAGGTAGGAGGAGGGCTACCATTTGAGATACTCCTTGTCACTGGGATGTAAAGGTAAATTATTTTTCTAATGATCTCAATATGCAACAGCCCCCTCCACCACCACATGCTTCCTACAGGGAAGGAAGGCACGCTTCCAACATACATTAGTGCCATAGTTTCTGCCTCATATGAAACGGTGCTCCTGCCCTGTGCTATTTACTTCAATGTCGGCACCTGCTCTGAATTGTTTTCCCATTTGTGGAAACAAAGTTACATTGATTTATCCCCTATCTTTTAACCAGTTAGCACTTCAGTCACCTATTGCTTTGGGATTGTTTTCCTCTAAGGAGAAGGATTGATATTTATTCAGCACTTACTATTTGCTTAGCTTGGTTCTTTCCCATGCCTCCTCTCATTTAACCCTCACACCTCTCGGAGGTAGAAGTAATAGTCCTTGATAGATGAGGAAATTGAGGCTCAGAGAGGCAAAGATATTGATAGAACTCAATCATAAAAATGAGAGGAAACAAAAGTATGAAAGACAAAATGCACCAGACAATTAAGGGTATGATTTTATTCAGGCTATTGGAATAAGGACAATGTTTATTAATGAGGAATAACTGAAAGAAAAGGGAGGGGACCTAGGGTTTATAGAAACATAATAAAGAGTCATCTATGAGACTTACAGGATTTCTGAGGGAGGATGGAGATGGATCTTGACATATGCAAGGGCAGGGTGGTTCTTTGTGGTTAGCTGCTCCTGGGACACAGAATGATGGTAGATTTCTTAACTGTCACAACTTCCTGGAAGCACAGGCTCAGAAATAGTTCAACATTGTCAGTTCCCCTCATTTGTTCAAGACAAATAGCATTCATTTCTGAATAACTCAAAGGTGATCATAAACCTCCTGAGAAGGTGAGATGAGGTCTAAGAAAGTCTCATGAGGAGTCTTGTTAGTGTTGTTCTTATAAAACCCATTGAATTGCCTGGTGAGAAGTGGTGACAAAGATCAGTTGTTTGGGGGTTCCAGAGACTAGGTATCTCAAAACAAGAATTCCTAAAATTAAAAGGGAAATATTAACATTACGTAAAGAACCAGAAGCTGAATTCTGAAGATAAGCAGTTCAATGCATCCCAAGAAGTTGGTGGAGAAAGTTCATGGTCATTCAGCACTACTCTGAGTTTCTTGAAGCTCTCCAGTTTAGACACTGATGTTCTTGCTGATGTCACTCACTATGTTGGTTACCTCTTGAACAGGAGTATGTATGACCCAGCATTTCACTGGACTCCTTTAGTGGTGCAGATGCAGAATTCTGGCCCATGAATTGTTGGCTGTAGTGGTGAGCCTTTGGAGGCTTATATCAAGTTTCTGGGATCCAGTTTGCAGGGCTTTTTCAGATCCTACCAGAAGGGGCCAGTGGCAAGGCAAACTTGAGTCTTGATAGGGATCTGGGCAGCCAGGTTTTAGTTCTGAGTGATGTCAAATCAGGTGGGAGGGAGAAAAATTGGAAAAGTTTGTTTGGAATTATAGCCAGATATTGAAGATAACTAAAAGGATTAAAAATTTTGGTAAAGATTGACAATTTACTCAAGGTAACAGGATTCAGTCTATTTTTGGTACAAGCAACAGGGGTTTTTCCAGGAGAGTGTTGAGGGGCAATTAAATCTCTAACCAGATAAGACAAAGTTTGCATATTTGCCACTTACTTGTGACTTTCAAAAGTAAAAGACTTCATAAGTGTTCATGTAGGCATAACACAAGTGACAATGGAGTTTGTTTCTGTGCAAAACAAGATAAAATATCTATGAATATGATGATTAACCCTATTTTCAATTTGTGGATATTATGTATAATTTATAAACATGGAAGAACACAATCTTTACAAAGAGAAAACATCATACTTAACGTATTATAATTCTAGGACATAATATACCACAAAGATTTCAAACATACAGGTAGAAAACATCAAGAATACATCATCGAGTTTTATTAAGGTATAGAGTTAATAAAACTCCATAGGTAACTGATGTTAATAAAACTCCATAGATAGTAAAACTCCACTTGAAAACTACAGTCCTGGAAGATGCTAGATTTAAATTAAAGAAATAAACTCGCAACACAGGTAACATTAAAACAATTCTAAGATATGACTTATGCTGAACTTTGTCTAATATTAGGCAAAGAATAGCCAGGACTTTCATAAATCTGTCATATTGTAAACAGTGAGGGCATGACAAATTTGTAGGTACTTCCCACATGACATGCAGTTCTGAAATATTTGTATTAATAACATTACCCACAGCAATTTAACCCAGGGAAAGCTAAACATCTCTTTTGATTTGACAATTCTTTGCTTGCAATTAATCAATAATAACATATCAAATAAACATTATTTCTAGCACCTTTTCTCCTTTTACAAAGTGAAAGAAATGAATCCTCTTTGATTTTCCAGGGACCCTCTGGGAAATCTCAAAGATGATTTTAGGTGCAAAAAAGCATCACTTAAAATTGGATTTTGGAAAAAAAAAAAGCAAAGGTTGTTAGGAGATCTGAACATCTAAGTTAGGAATTGGATCATGGGTACTTACAGCACACATTTTACTTTCTATTTCAAAGCAACAATAAAGCATAAAAATAAACATAGAAGGTAATATGATTTTAAATAATCTTAGCTCATTCCTAAGTGAGAAGCTTTTGTTTTCTTAAACCATCAAGGACATAATAAAAACCAACATAAAAACATAGAAGGTGACTTTGTTAAAACACAGAATCTTTGCTATCTTGGCAGATTACACAGAAGGTAAAGAATAACATTTTTAAAACCTCATATTAAGAGCAGAGTAATGATCTAAGAAAATTTTGTCATTTTAACAAAGATAAAAGCAAATTCTAGTTTTGCATCAGCATAATATCTGATACTAAAGTCCTTTTCATAGTCTAATAAATAAGCTCACCAAATCTTAGTGAGCTTTGACCACAACAAATAAAAGTGCCTTTCCACAAATCTTCCGTAAGATTTTATATCCACTTAGATTTGGTCCTCCTCTTCCTTCTTTCTTATTTTGCAACCATCAGTCATTTTAGCTTAGGACAAAACTACTCTCATTCTTCATTAGCAAAAACACATCCTGTCCACCTTGCACACAAAATTGTTTCTCTCTGTCATCTCATTCACATATACTGATAATAACTTTAACCACAGTAACTTATATTCCATAGAAAATTATTAGAAGGCTGATAACTGCGAACAATCTGTCACATACCAGCCTTTGCAGCAGATTAGCAAGGCTCACAACTTCCTATAGCCATACACATTCTTTATAGTACAGTGTCTCAAAGTGGCAAAAAAATGAACACGTTCATTAACAAAGCCAAAATATATAGCTTCCCTGCAGCGTATATAAATAAGGGATAAATGTATATAAAGCTAAAATTATGAGTAGTAATTAATGTTTCAGTACTCGTCTTACTTAGACATGATGTATGTATCCAATGAATATTCATTAATTAACTCAATTTAGTAGAAGTCCAAGGTTTTATGTTACCTAAAGATCCTGGAAATTATCTTAAAGCTTATACCCTACAAAACATAATTATTGTTGAAATAAAGTTTCAGAATAATGATTTACTTTGGCTGCATGAAATTTTATATTTTTCATAATCTTTAACATTAAGTAGAAATAATGTGACTTATTTGATAAGTAAACCTGTATAAGTTTAGGAAGCCTATACTCAAGTAGAATAAAAATGTTGTGCTTTCATTACACTTAATGTTAATTACTCAGAGAAAACATAGCTGTTTTTATTAAACTAAAGTTATTAAACTAGTCTTATTTGTCAACAATTTACATAAATTATGTAAACTTGAATTCTTAAAACATTTCTGAGTTATTTTATATTGACAATACCTCTTTTTTAACATTGAAACTAAAGTTTAATTTTCTTAATTTCTGGGAATTCTGGGAATATTTAGTTTATATAAACACTTGTTTACCACTAAGTCCATCAGAATTGAGCCTCTATAGGAGATTTTATAATCTAATTTGTTCATACACCCAGAGGTAGGAAAATATTCCAAACTCACACAATGAGAGGTAAAAGTTTTTTGGACTACAGATATATAAACATGTAGACACACACAAAGAAAAACTTACAGCTTCAAGTCCAAAACTTTAGCTATGTATCAAGCATAAACACAAAAATAGAAAACTTACCAGTCCCTATTAAGGAACCAATCCCTTCCTAGTGGATGCAAACTCTTAGTTGACTTCAGCTCAAATAGACAAACAGAAAAGACCAACAAATCAAACTCTGTCCTATTTCATCCAATAGAGAAAAGATTTATTTCATGACATTACATCTGTTACATTTACATTAACCAGTTTACAAAGAACACCAATTTGTCAGACAATAAAATCAAGAGAAGCCAGTACCGGAAGTCAAATGAGTGCTCAAAAAGAATCAATGGCAAATACTTACTGTGTTACCAATGGACAAGAATCCAGAGCACAGAACCAGGGGCTGGACCCACCAATGGGTCCCCCTCGATCAAAAGTCAGGAAGACAGCACAATGGGCAGAAGAGCCTTGGTATGTGGATGGAATAAATAAGGATTCAAAGGTGAGGTCCAATTCTGTTTGAATCACATCAAAACTGTGTAAGACAAAATGTGCTGGACAATGAAGGAGATGTTTTAATTCATGTTGCTGCAATAGGGAGAATGTTCATTAATGAGAAATGTCTCAAGGAAAAAGAAGGTGACCTGAGATTTATAGAGGCAGGTAACCAAGGGAGTCATCGTGAGTTTTAATGAGGGTCATGAGGAAGGATGGAGACAGATCTCATATCAGACTATGCAAGGGCAGAAAGGCCCTTTGCAGTTAATCATTCCAGGAACCAAAAATTTGGGGGATTTTTTCACTGTAGCTGCTTTGCAGGAGCACAGGGCTCAGGCAAAGTCCAACATTGTTAAAAGCCTTGTTCTTTTAAAGGTGAAATCCTTTCTAGGCTTTTTTCTTCATTCCATTAACCTCACTGGTGCTGGTTTTAATAATTGCTTATGAGATAACTTTAATTGAATCTGGTGGAAGCTCTACCTACCAGAGAGGGCTCGGGAAGATTGAAAGGGCCCACTGTATCCAGAAGAAGTGGACTCAGCCCAGTCTGAAAGTGTCCATAATGAATAAATCCATAATCAGAGTGGACACTTTTCAAAGGTTTAAATTCATCTCTGTCAGTAGGTAAGTTAAATAACCTTCCAGAGACTCACTGTTTTCATATCTAGAATGGAAACACAACATAGACTTTTCCAAACACAACATCCCTGGGTGGCTCAGTGGTTTGGCGCCTGCCTTTGGTCCAGGGCGTGATCCTGGAGTCCCGGGATCGAGTCCCACGTCGGGCTCCCGGCATGGAGCCTGCTTCTTCCTCCTCCTGTGTCTCTGCCCCTCTCTTTCTCTCTCTCTCTATCATAAATAAATAAATCTTAAAAAAAAAAAACTTTAGGAAACACAACATAGACTTTTCCAAACGTTTGGTAATATAATAACATAAAACAACTGTTACACATTAGGCACTTAGCATTTTGTCCCTTCTCCCCACTCCCACTGCTACAATATTTCCAGAGCACTTTCCTTATTACTCAGTTACAGCTCAGCCTCACTGCACCGGCATCTCTCATACTGGACTATGTGCTCCGTCTGGGCAAGGAGCATAGACAACTTACCTTTGAATCATCTTTGTACGTTGAGCATAGGAAGTGCTTGGTAAATTCCAATTTCAGCATCACATAGTCACAGGCTGGGCTGCTGTAAAGAGCCCCTAAGGTAAAGTGACTGAAAAATACATAAATTCATTTTTTTGGTCATGAATTAGTTTTGAAGGCAGCATTTTGGGCTGACAGGATGGCTCTGTGTGACTCTTTGGGGATCCAGTTCCTGCTATCTGTGGCTTTGACTTAAGCTGGTAAGGCAGGGTCAGCTAACTGAAGTCTGTGAGCAGACCACCTGTTTTTATGTAAACACAACCATGCCCATTTGTTTACACATTGCTCATAGGTGATTTTGTGCTACAACCACAGAGTTGAATAGTTTGCTACAGAGGCTGTACAGCCTATAAGCTTAGAGTACCTATTAGCTATTCCTTAGCCAGGGGTTTGCTGGCCCTGCTCTAAGGCACGGTCCTCAACTGCATCACTGGAGCTGGGTGGCTGCAAGGTCTATGTTATAGGATGGGGGGAAAGATAGATGTTCAGTACAAGTGGTTTGTGTTTTCATTAGAGATGACTCAGACCTTGCATGTATCATTTCTGTTCTCATTGGCTCAAAGTTCGTCATGTGGCTATGCCAATATGCAAGAGAAGCTGGAGAGTTGTCCTAGCCAAGTGTCTGGCGTAAGCCCAAGGTCTTTTAATGACCTTCAGTTATTGAAAGAAAGACTGAAAACCACATATCAGATGAAAGGCCAGTATTTAAGACATATAAAGAACTCTCAAAACTCAGTAAATTAGTTTTGATTGTTTCCCAAATGAACAATCCAAGTGGGAAATGGGCAAAAGACATGAACAGACATTTCACTGAAGAAAATATACAGGTAAGTAAGCACTACGAAATGATGTACCATATCATTAGCCATTAGGAAAATATAAATTAAAACCACAAGGAGCTATTAGTACATACCTATCAGAGTGGCTAAAACAAATAAACAAAAAAAAAAGTGACAGTGCCAAAAGCCAGAGGGTGTGGAAAAATTGGATCACTTGTACATTGTTGGTAGGAATATAAAATAGTAGCGGCATTTTTGGCAATTGCTTATAAAGTTAAACATGCATCTATCGTACAACCTAGCAATTGCACTCTTGGGCATTTATCCCAGAAAAATGAAATGTATGTTCATGCAAAAACCTATACGTGGATGTTCATAGCCCAAACTGGAAACAATTAGATAATCTTTGACAAGGGAATGATTAAACAAGCTGTGGTATACCCATACCATGGGATACTACTCAACAATAAAAAACAGGGCAGCCCCGGTGGCGCAGCGGTTTAGCACTGCCTACAGCCCGGGGTGTGATCCTGGAGACCCAGGATCGAGTCCCACATCGGGCTTCCTGCATGGAGCCTGCTTCTCCCTCTGCCTGTGTCTCTGCCTCTCTCTTCGCTCTCTCTGAATAAATAAATAAATAAATCTTTTAAAAAAAACAATAAAAAACAAATTATTAATGCACAAAACAACTTGGATAAATCTCAAGGGAATTATGCTGAATTTTAAAAAGGCCAGTCTCAATATTTACTATTATTCCATTTATATACATCTTTGAAATGCCAAAATCATAGACAGGGAAGAGATAGTGTTTCCAGAGATTAGGGGCAGTAGTGGGGAGAAGGAGACAGGCAGGAGGTGGGGAAGGTTATAAAATGGCAGCACCAGGGACCCTGTGATAATAGAGCTGTTCTGCATCTTGATGGTGGTGGTGGTGGACACACAAGCCTACACGGGTAGTCAAGTTACATACAGCTAAATACAAGCACACAAATAGTACAAGCAAAACTCAAAAAATATGTATAAGGAAACGAAGTGGAGGGAGGTGAATGCTTCCAGCCAGCAGTCTCTACCATGACCATGTCATTGTTCTGGGGCAAGGATTATAGAGATAGGGGAATATTCTTATCACTCTGACCTCACTTCTGTCCATTTCTTCTGGGATTTGCTACAGAGTCTAATACTAAAATGTGATGGACAGGATCTCTTCCTTCCACCCTCCCAAAACAGGAGAGAAGATGAGAGCAGGAGCTGTTTCTCTGCTAGTTAAATAAGGAATTTTATTATACTATAGAAAATCCCCATGGAAAGGGTTAGAGAATTAGAGATAAACTCCCCCTTTTTACCAGATAACAAAATAATAAGCTGAACACTTGAGGGCTTTAACAGAGCAAATAACAATGAGGTTGTTTTCCTCTTTGTAAAACTTGGGTACATGAATCATTTAAATTGCAAGAGGGATTCCTGGAAGTAGAAAACATAAACCCTTTTAATCATCTGAGCTTTCCGAGGTGACAGGAATCACATAATAATGTGTGGTATGGAAAGAATTAAGGTCTGGATGGCCAGACTGAAAAAATACTTTGTGTTCTTGGAATGTGGACTGTAACAGTTAGCCCCAGGGCCACCTTCACTGCCCAAAAAGGGTCATTCAACTGCCCATCTGTCGGTTGTGCACATTAACATGGATTGTTTCCTTTTTAATTCCAATATGGCATAGAGGGCTGCAGGAGTTTATGTCCAAGCTTCCCTACGGGGGACAGCAGTTGAGGTTATTGACTGATCGAGTACAGGTGCCAGACCCACTCTGGCAGCCTAAATTGGAGCCAAAGCAGGCAGAGATGGGCTCTACGGGCTCTTGAATGGTACTTTCTTCTGTCTTGTGTCTTCTTTCTGAATGTCAAGGCACTCTTCACTGTGTACCACATTTCTGATGTCCAGAAAGATGCCTTTGGAAGAGCCAGACTAGAGAACTGTCCTCTCTCTCTTAATGAAGGTTGATTTATCCCTGAGTGGACCTGGGAGGAGAACCCCAACCGCAGGACCCAAACAAGGAGGTTCCCTCTTAAATGATTATTTCATTCATGTAACCCACAAATATTTATTGAACATCAACTAAGTGGCATGCTTTGTGAGGATGGGACTGGGCAGGAGCTAAATCTCAGGGTGGCTTCGATACCCTAATGTTACAGATTCTCTGACCTTCGTGTCACCAGGACCTGTGGAAGCCCCTATTGGACCAGCTGTATTATTTGGTAGTTGTTAGGTGCCGATATCTGCCTCCTTTCAGACCTCATTGTCTCTCCGCTTGATCATGTCAACAACCCATTCCATCCCTTGTGGAACCGCTCTGTAGTTAAAAATGCCACATCCAAACTTCTTAGTCTGGCATTCAAGGCTCTTTGTGGCTTCGCCTTGATCTCCTCTCCAGCTTCAGCTCCTGTCTTTCTCCATTGTGTACTCTATAGTCCAGTTCCTTAAATATCTTAGTAGTTTCTGAGGGTGAGGCCTTCCATGTCATATCCCCTCTGCTTATAAAATTGCAGAACTCCTACTCATCCTTCAGGGCCCAGACCAAACGCCCTTGTCCTCATCCTATAACTCTGTAATAGGCTGAATAATGACCCCCAAAGATACCTAGGTCCTAATTCCTGGAACCCGAAACCGTGTGACCTTATACAGCAAAAAGGAAGTTTGTCAATGTGATTGAGTTAAGGATCTTGAGGTGGGGAGATTATCTTAGATTAGGTGGGCCCTAAATGTGATTATAAGACTTCTCACAAGAAGGAGCCTGAGGGGGATGTGACTACAGAAGGAGAGGCAGGAGATGTGATGACAGAAGAGGTTGTAGTGATACAGCGAAGAGGTCCCTAGCCAGGGAATGCAGGTGGCCTATAAAGGCTGGAAAAAGCAAGGAAGCCAATGTCCTTTGGAGCTTCCAGAAGGAACCAGCTCTGCTAGCATTTTGACTTTAGACCAATGACACTGATTTCAGACTTCTGGTCCCTGGAGCTACAAGAGAATTAATTTGTGATGTTTTAAGCCACTACGTGTGTAGTAATTTGTTACAGCAACCATGTAAAACTAATAGAAAACTCCTTAGCAGTTTGCTCCTCGGAGACCTTTATTCATGTTTTTGTTTGAGGACCAACCAAATATTCTATGGCTGCCTTTCCCCACTAGCCTGTGAATTTCTCAAGCATGGGCATTGAGTCATTCGTCTTTGTATTCTCAATGCCCCACACTGGGTTTGGACATTGTAAGCCCACATTAATTGTTTGAGGAAAGAAAGGGATGGAAAGAAGGAGTCAAAATTTTAAAAAATCTCCACTAGGCATCTCTTCACCATGTTTGTACCCCTAGCACCCTCTGCTCGTGCCTTTCTACGAGGTTTTGCAGCTTCTTTCCGGTTCGCGACACTTCAACCAGCCCACACTTAAACTGCTGTGTGAGGAACTAAGGTGGGGATAAGAGAAAACATGGCCAAGAAGATGCTCTATTCTTTCCAAGGCTAAAACTTACTCTTCGGGGGAACTAGAGGATATAGTTAATTGCCAAATGTCCCCATGGAGAAAAACATTCCCCATATGAGAACAACTGTGCAAGATCTACACCAAAATAGAACTTTTCTGAGGACCCACATCCTTGTTGCTGCTTGATATGGTACCTACATTTTTTGTTTGGGTGATATTTGCCAGTACAGTTCCTTTTTCCCAGGTCTAGTGCAGCCTGGTCATTTTGCCAAATCACTCTTACCAAAGGATGATTAAACAACTTCCCTGCAGTGAAGTCCAAGCCTAAGGACACATCACAGCTACACTTGAAGATTTTCTGAACCTGCATCAGCAGCATGTTGACAAAGCACTTTTTAGGGCTGGCCCTCTCTGGCATGGCCAAGTGTATCCACTGTTTGCTGAGTCTTCCTGGTCTGTTGCTTGGATGCTGACCTCATCTGCCACATTCTTGAGGCAACTCACTGCAGACTCCAATGTTCTGTTCCTGAGTTGAACCTGACCAGAGAAGGCTTCAGAATGACAAATGTAGACAAGTCTGCCAGGAACAATTTAGGCAGAGTTTTCGGTATCCACTCTTGGGTGTAAGGTGTGAGGTCTCATGTTGCTAAGTGTGCTCAATTATAAGCACTACTTATTTTTTTTATAGGTGAATACAGAGATATTGGGAAGACATGCTTTGTCCTTGCCTTTCTTTGAAGGTGAAGCAAGTTCACAGGAGGTGAGTTGTGGAGTTAGTGAAGGAAGGAAGGCCCTGAGCATTTGGTTAGGATGGGCCCACAGGTGGGAAAGTGGTGAGCTTTGCAGAAAGATGCTGTGCTAAATAAAACTAGAGCTTTGCAAGCAAATGGATTCAATAGACTCCTGGACCAACAGGAAGAAGCAGTCTGTTGGGAAGTGGCCAAAGGCATTAAGAAATTGAGCAAAAGCCTCAGAATTTAGGAGCCAAAGCAGAGGGTGTGAGATGCCTCAGCTGACTTCGCAGACAAAGGAGACTGATACAAGGTCTGTATACAAATAGCGTGTAGCCTATTTCCAGAAGCACACAGTTATCCATTCTCCATAAATACCTAGTGCACAGGCATCAATATTTCTCTTCTATTCTTCCTTTTAGCTAGCATCATGCTGGGCACAAAGGTGTTCATAAACTGTTGGTAGATGCTTTGTAATCGAGTCCTGATGCAAACATAAAAGAGTAGTTACTTAGTAGATGAGGAAGCTTAGGCTCCCACTTGCTTACAGACCAAGGGTCAAAGCCAGGGCTCAACTCCAACCCTGGCCTTACGGCTGGAAGTCCATTTTTCCTCTCTGCACAAATTCATAGGAATCGCATGTATTCCTACAGCTACATTCTGGCTCTCCCTTTCAAATTATGCCATCCTAAATCATCTTACTGGAGCTAATAGCAAGTAATAAAATGAGCATATTTCACTTTATGTTCTTTCCTCCTCCCCCTAAGGAGAAGGCAAAGTCGTAGGTTAAAAAGGAATGAGGTAATAGACCACTGAATGTTCAAGGGCTGGATTTCCCCCAGAAGACCTACCAATTTACAAAACCGGGTCAATACACCCAGGTCCTAATTTAAAGAGCTCTCAGGTAAGCACCAGCACAAATCAGTCAAACAAAGCACAAGCCTGTGATGCTGGGTGTGAGCAGAGACAGCTAGCACCGTGTGAGGAGAATGGCCTTGAAAAAGTGAGATCTGAGTGTGACCCTGCTTCTGCCACTTCAAGCAATGTGGCCTTAGGCAAGTCCCTTCGCCTTCTCAGCCTATTTTCTTATCACTGAAACTAAGCTAACAACATCCACTTCATTTTTTTAAAGATTTTATGTATTTATTTGAGAGTGAGTGTGAGCAGAGGGAGGGGCAGAGGGAGAGAATCATTAAGCAGATTCCCCACTGAGCATGGAGCCCAATGAGGGGCTCAATCTCACCACCCTAAGATCATGACCTCAGCTGAAACTAAGAGTCAGACGCTTAACTGGCTGAGCCACCTAGGCACCCTACAACATCCACTTTTTATCCAGACTTGTGATGAAAAATACCTGAAAAAATAATAGGGACTTCCAGTTTATTGCCTGGTATAGAAGGAGCTTGGAGGTAGTTGTGTGGTCCTAACAAATAAATAAAAAGTTCAACAAAAAACTTTTTTTAAAAAAAAGTCAACAACTCCTCTTACATTCGTCAGAGATGTGATGTCAGAAAGCAAACCACTGCCCCACAATTGGAGGGACAGAGACACAGTTACAGGAAACCACAACTCACCAGTGCAGAAACCCACAAGCAGACACCTCTGTAGAAACTCATACCTCGGCAGGATATCTAAACTGAGATTGACAGACTGCTGATGCCTTGGTGTGGACAAATCTGAGAATGAAAACCTCCACAAAGGTCCCTTCATATGGGAGCCCCACACTTTGTGAGCTTTTCCTCCAAGAACACTATCTAATCCTCACAATGAAGATGAGAGAAAACACTCCTCCTGCTTTTGGCAGAAGAGGCAACGTCCCTAAAGACCTATTTATTACAGTTTCTTTGACTCTATACATCACGTCCATTTATCAAGAAAAAAATTACAAGTCATTCTAAAAGGCAAAAATCACAATGTGAAGAGACTGAACAAGCATCAGAACCAGATATGGCAGGAATGTTGGAATAATCAGACCAGGAATGTAAAACAATCTAGTTAATATGTCAAGGAATCTGATGGAAAAAGTATACAGCATGCAAAAACAGATGAGTAATGTGAGCAGAGAGATGGAAGTTATAATTAAGAATAAAAAAGAAATGCCAGAAATCAAAAACATTGTCACAGAAACGAATGCCTTTGATGGACTCATTGGTAGACGACACAGCAGAGGAAAGATTCTCTGAGTCTGAGGACAGACACATCAGTGGAAACTTCCAAAACTGAAAAGCAAAGAGGAAAGACTGGAGGAAAAAAAAAAAAGAAAGGAACAGAATATCCAAGAACTTCAATACAACTACAAAAGATATAACATATGTGCAATAGGATATGAGAAGACAAAAGAGAGAGAAAAGAGCAGAAGCAATGTTTGAAGGTATAATGATAGAGTATTACCCAAATTAATGTCAGAGATTGAACCACAGATTCAGGAAGCTCAGAAAATAATAAGCAGGATAAACGCCCAAACAAAAAACCCACTACCACCAAAACCAAATCAAACCAAACCAAATCAAAACACCTGGACATACATTCGGATCGTAGAAAATCAGATAAACAACAAATCTTGAAATAAGCTAGCAGGGGCAGGGCTCCTTATTTATAGTGGAGCAATGTCTCCACTATCTGAGCAAGAAGAGAGTGGAGTGAAATATTTATAGTATTGAGAGAAAAAACCCTCCAACCTAGAAATCTGCATTCTGCAAAAGAATTCTCCAAAAGTGAAGAAATAAAGACTTTCTTGAATGAAAAAAAAAAATGAAGAGAATTTGTTGCCAGTAGATCTGCTTTGAAGATTTGAGTAAATTATTGAACCAGTTTGAATCTCAGTTTTCCTTTCAATAAAATGAGCATAATACAGGTCTTCCTTGACTTATGATGGAGTCACATCCCAGTAAACCCACTATAAGTTGAAAATATCATCTCAAAAATACATTTAACATGTTTAACCTACTGAGCATAGTAGTGTAGCCCAGCCTACCTTGACATGTAACGTAACTCTTACATTAGCCTGGAGTTGGAAAAAAATCACCTGACACAGAATCTGTTCTATAATAAAATGTTGATGATCTCATGTCATTTATTGAATACTGTCCTGAAAGTGAGACAGGACGTTGTGTGGGTACAGGACAGTTGTAAGTGCATTGGTTGTTTACCTTCGTGATTGGATGACCGGGAGCGACATCTCCCTGCTGCTACCCAGCATCAAGAGACAGGATCATATTGCATGCTACTAGCCCAGGGAAAAGAGGAAAATTCAAAATTCTACTAAATAGTATTGCTCTTGCACCCTCATAAAGTCAACAACTCATAATTTGCACCATCATAAGTCAGGGACCGTCAGTAATGAGGACAACAGTCCCTAATGCCAGGGCGTGTTCTGTGTACTGATTTAGGTACTGGCTAAAAAACAATCAGCACAGTGTCAGATACAAAATAGTTGCTTAAGAAGGGATACTTGTGGGGCACGTGGGTGGCTCAGTTGGTTAAGTGGCTGACTCTTGATTTTGGCTCAGGTCGTGATCTCAGGGTTGTGGGATCATCCAGTGTGTTGGGCTCCACAATGTGTGTGTGTGGCCTGCTTAAGATTCTCCCTCTCTCCCTCTACCTAAAAACAGGGGGGATACCTGTAAGGATTATTAGCTAACTCTCTTCCCACAGCTCAATTTTGGATCTTGCAAGTGTTAGACAACAAGGGGAGGACTTCTTCACAGGGGTGGGACCACTGCTAGATTCCCCATTTCTTCCTGTGGTTCTTTGGGTCTCAGCTTCTATTCACCAGTGGCCACACCAAGAGAGGGCCATTCCTTTCATATTTTTCCTTTCCATCTCCTTTCCCCGATGAACTTCCTTCCCATTTTCCTGAGGAAACAGAAGCCACCAGAAAAGCACACCCACATGCTTCCACCCACCCATCTACCTGTACGTGTGCCAGTGTGTTCTTTGTCTCTTGTGACCATGGGCAGTTTGTCCATCCTACTATCCAAGGTCACTCCCTCTTCCAGGTCCCATGTCCTCCCGCCCACTCCAGGAAATGACCATTCTCTCCCTCATGCCATCTGTGTTTTCCTCTCTACTTCCTTGTTCTCACCAGCTGTCCTCTCAACATGCTGTCTGATCTTAAAAAAAAACTCTTGCCTACACAGCCTCCCCTCTCCCCCCAACCCTGGTATTTCTCTCCTTCTTCCTAAGTGGTCTGGACTGACTGCTGCCTCCAAATCCTCTTTTCCTATTTTCTGTTGAAATTCTCCAATCAGGATGTTGTTCCCACAACATAGAAACCAGGGACCTACAAATTGTTACATCCAATGGTTAACCATTCAGTTTCATCTTACGTCCCCCATGAGCAACATTGGACACAGAAGAACAAGTCCTCACCTCCAAACACTTTCTTAGAACATTACCCTCTCCTGACTGTCCCCCTGCTTCACCAGCTGCTCATTGTCACATTCCAGGCTGGTTCCTGCTCCTCTGACTGTGAAGTGCCTCAGGACCCATCCCTCAGCTCTCTTGTATCCTGCGTCGATGTTTACTCCCACGTAGAACTCATTCAGTCTCTATTTTCAGCTGAAAACTATCAAAGTTGTCTATACCCATACGGACAGCTGCCACGTTTTTAACTACCTTCTGAGTTTCCTTCTACGTTCCTACCTGTCCTTCAAACTCCCAGGGAGGCCCGACCTGACCACCCTGATTTAAAGCTGCCTCCACTCCACTGGGCCACTCTCTATCCCTCTTCCCTACTTTCTTTTCCTTCATAAATTTTTTTTTACCTTCTAATTAATATACAGGATAATCTATTAACTGAGCTTATTTTGTGCTTCCCAATTTTGGAATGTAAGCTGCATGAGAGCAGGAATTTTGTCTGTTCTGCAGTATGGTTTTCTCAATACTTCAAATAGTTCCAGGCACATAGTAGGTGCTCAATAAATACTTGTGAAAATGGATGGATGGATGGATGGATGTCCTTACAGCAGTGATTCTAAAATTAAGGGACAGAAAATCAAAACAGAAAACACCCATTTTAACACCAATGGGTGGTCTTGATTTCTAACACATCTGTTTATTCTTACCTTGCAAACAGATCTTAGTCCTTACGGCTGCCTGGTGTTGTCAGCTTCCAAAGCACCATAACAGTGTTGCCTCCAGAATCCTATGAGCCAGGTATCTGAGCCCCACAAGGTTGAGGGGGATACTAAGTATGATAGAATGCATCCCCTAAAGTCCACATCCTAATTCCCAGAACCTGAAAATATACTATAATACATGGCAGAAGGGACTTTGCTGATGTAATGAAGGTTACAAATCTTAAGATAGGGAAGTTAGCCTGGATGATCCAAGTGGAACCAATCTAACCCCATGAGCACTTAAAAGCAGAGAACTTTCTCTACTGGAAGCAGGAGAGATGTGGCTGAAAGGTCAAAGAGTCCAAATGGGAGAATGAGTCTGCCCTTGCCATTGCTGGCTCCCCTCTCCTCCACCCCAGCTTTATTCAGGAGGATACAGGATATTATCAGAAAGATATTACCTAAATCAGTGCTAGAAAGAAAAGAATAGAGGCTGTTAATAAATTAGTCTTTTCTGAAAATGCCTGGAATATTCATGAGTTGGTAGCCCAAGTCTTAGCAGTCATACTTTCAAGCAACTCTGGGCTTCCCCTCACCCAGCTTTATTGAGGCATAATTGACATGTAGCATTGTGTAAGTTTAAGGTGTACCATGTATTGATTTGACACACTTATGTATTGCAAAATGATTACCACTGTAGAGTTAATGTTAATTAACATTAACACTGGTACTACCACTGTCACATTGCATAATTACCATTTCTTCTTTGTGGTAAGAACATTTAGGACCTACCCTCTTAGTGGCTTTCAAGTATATAGTTCTTGGCTATAATCAGTATTCTGTGCATTAAATCCCCAGAACCGTCTTCTAACTAGAAGTTTAGACCCTTTAACCAACATTGCCCCATTTCCCCCACTCCCAGCCCCCGGTAACCACTCCTCTACTCTCTGTTTCTATGAGTTCAACTTTCAAAAATTCCATATGTAAGAGAGACCACAACATTATTTGTTTTTCTCTGTCTGGCTTATTATAATATTTGGATATGCATGTATAATATTATATATACAGTCATATCTATATCCATTCATGCCTTGATGGACACTTAGGCTGTTTCCATGCTTTAGCTATTGTGAATAATGCTGCAGCAGACCTGGGGGTGCATATATCATGAGCCAGGGAATGCAGGTAGCCTCGAAAAGTGACAACCTCTGTCCAAGAGCCAGCAAAGACACTGGGACCTCAGTTCTACTGCTGCAAGGAACTTAATTCTGCCAACAACCTGAAGGAGCCTGGAAGCAGATTCACCCCCAGAGCCTCTGGATCAGAGCCCAGCCTGGTCAACACCTTGATTTTGGCACTGTGAGCCCATGGGTGGAGAATCCACCTGTGCCCACTTGGGCTTCTGCCTAAACTGCGAGATGACAAATGGGTGTTATTTTAAGCCACTAAGGTTGCGATAATTTGTTACGACAGCAATGGAAAACTAGTACACTTGTGTAGCTATTCATCACTGAGTGATCAGGAACCCTGAAATATTTGTGACAGGAGAGCTTTCTTCCACCCAAGAATCAGGCCTACTTTGAGAGATCTGGCCTTCTCTCAGCTTCCCAAAGATGTCAAACTGATGCTTTGAACATTATTAAAACCCCACTTTCTTTTTGATTCCCCCAGTGTCAGAAATTTAAATGAACCAACATAATGGAGGTTGTCCTTTATTTTTTTTCAGGTTGTGGGGGAAACATTTTAGAGACTTTCCCTCCACATGGGCTGTGCTGGGTTTAACTAATGGTCTGATATTCTATAAAGCTTCAGGAGAACTAAGAAATGGCTGCTTTTATAGAATTAGTAAATGCCACCAAAACTAAAGGTCAAGCCTAGTTGACATTAAATACAGTATTTCCAGTGGGACAATGCAGGTGCTTGAAAGAGTGGATCCCACAAGCCCCTGCCATGCCTATCTTCTGAGCTTATTTTGAGTGCTAATGGAATCCAGTTAAACTCTTTGTCAGTCCCCGGCCTTTCCCACCTGCGACCTATATTAGCCACAATAAGTCTGTTTTCACAGACAAAGCCCCCTTGGTGACCTATGTGGAGAAAGGCAGTGTGGCGGGTTCCATGCTACAGATGGTACATTTGCTCATGCTGGCTTCTCAGGGGCCCCCAGCCCTGCCAGCTTGCAGCGTCACTGTGAGCTGGAGCTTGTTTATCTTCTCATGTGGCTTTGGGGGACAGAGAAACAAAGGAGGATGGACACAGGGTAGATTGCAGCTGAGCTGAGTTTGCACAGGAAACTGAAGCTTGAAATAAGGGCCTGGTAATCTGGGGGCTTGAAGAAGTAGAGAAGGCAGGCATTTAGGGGGACTATGCTCAGAGTTGTGAACCAGGCTATTGTAAGTGTGAATTCCAGCTCTACCATTTCTTAGGTGTGCATCCTTTGGAATGGCTTTGACTTTTCTGAGCCTCAATTCCCTCATTTGTACAACAGGGATAGTATTAGATTAAAAATAAGATAAATGAAGTAACATACCCTCATTACAGTGTCTTCTGTTACCCACACCCTGCTTTATTTTTATCCAAGGAACTGACCACCATCTGACATTAACACATTTACATGTTCATTGTTTAACGTCTTCTCCCCATCCACCAGAACGTAAGCCCCATGAGGGCAGGGACTTTGCTCGTTCACCGCTGTATCTATGGTGCTGAGAGACAATGAGAGGCAGGAGAGTCTTGTGGTTAAGAGGAAAATCTCCAGAGCTGGATTGTTGGGTTCTGATACACACCTGAAAACCACTAGCTGTGTGAACCTGGGAAAATCATTTAACTTCTCAGTGCTTAATAACAGTACCTCCTTCATAGGGTTGTCCCACAGATTAAGGCACTGATTCCTGAAAAGTGCTGAGGAGCGTGCCAGGCCCACAGTAAGTACTCAATAAATGTTAGCTAACAATAATAATGATGATTAACAACAAGAATAATACCTGGCATATTGTATGCAGTGCATTACGACTGGCCAAATGAATGGTAAATATTTACAATATTTACGCTCTTGGAACTAAGCGTAACGCATAGTAAGTCCTCAATAAATGAGAACTCTACACAGTGGCACACCAGTGTTTGTTTAACAAACTGGTTCTGAGGGCTGATGTGGGGTGTCTGCTGAGGTGAGCTACCAGCCTGACACCACTGAGCGATTGGGGAGAGATGCCCAGTGACACCCCATAATAGACAATTTCTACCATATAGATGAGGACATAGACAATAGCAAAATAATTAGGAAATGATGATTTTATGTATGTCACCTTTGTTTTAATATAATTTAATTGTAAGTTTGTATAATGTAATTTTCTTAATTGCTGAGCTCATCTAATTTTCAGTAACAGGTTGTCTAGTTTCCTGAAAATTGAACAGTTGGCTCCCCAGAGCCCAGTACAAGCTAACTCCCACACACAACTGGCTGGATGCTTTTGCTACTCTTCTGGGCATCAATAGATGCCCTTTCCGTGCTTCCGAAAAAGTGAATAAAGAATAGCATAAATGCGTGTGCAGCCATGTGAGGCAGACCTCTCTCCCAGGCAAAGCCTGGAGTCAGATCCCTAAGAGGAAATAAACTGATCCAACTTGAAAACACTTGGCCAAACCAGGTGAAACAGCTCAAGTCCTAGGCCAATTCCCCTCGAAGGGACAGCCTAGATTCCTTGACTGTGCTAGAATTTCATTGTCTCTGGAAGTGCTGCAAATAAATGAGTCATTAAACTAATCTTAGGTATCTCTGGACCACATGGTCATTTAGGAGACAAGACTTCAGGGATTTGTCTGGAGGCATGAGCAGAGAGGATGATTGAGAGTGTCACCAATGTTGGTAATCACTGTGACAGTTTCCTCTACCCGTAGCTCTATATTCAGGAAAAGAAAAGTATGAGATTCAGGGAAAATCCAGTCTAGCCTGGTAATCTTTTTTTTTTTTCCCCACTCCACTGATGACAATCCCAAAATAAGTTTAATTCCTCTGGGCCAGGGCGCGATCCTGGGGACCCGGATCGAGTCCCACGTCAGGCTCCCGGTGCATGGAGCCTGCTTCTCCCTCTGCCTGTGTCTCTGCCTCTCTCTCTCTCTCTCTCTTTGTGTGTGACTATCATAAAAAAAAAAATTTCCTCTGGGCCATTTCTTGGAGTGGGGGCATTGTGGACCTGCATATGTCCTGTTAGTAGAGGGACCCACTATCCTGTTTCTCTACTTTCCCAGTTGTAGCACTGAAAGTCCAGAGCCTCAGGAAACCCCCTAGTCCTGAGCAACCAGGCCAGTTGCTCACCCTAACTCTTGGCCCTGTAGGCCCAGATTCCTATACCTTTCAGGAGAGTCTTAGACAATTATTCTAGAAAGTCCTTCAGATGAAGGCTGTGGAGTAGCAGCATGCATAGATAGACCTAAGAGGCCAAGAATTAAAAGTGAGGGCATCTTGGTTTGGGCTGCTATAACAGCATATCACAGACTGGGTGGCTTAAACAATAAATATTTATTTCTCATAATTCTGGAAGCTGGAAGTCCAAGAACAAGGCACGAACAGACCTGGCGTCTAGTGAGAACCTGCATCCTGATTTGCAGATGGCCATCTTCTAGTTGTATTCTCACGTGGCAGAGAACACACACACACAGAGACAAAGCAAGTTCTCTTGTGTTTCTTCTTATAGGAGCACTAATCTCATTCATGAGGGCTCTACCTTCGTGGCCTTTTTACCTCCCAAAGTCACCACCTCCTACTTCCAACACCTTGCGGGCTTAGGATTTCAACATATGAATTTGAGGGGCACATCCACGTTTAGTTCATTGACAGAGACATCACTGCGAATCTTCATCATGGCCAGGGGATGCTCAGAAGTGGTGCATAAAAGTTGACAGTGGTACCATGGAATGGAAAAGGACATCTTCATTTGGACAGAAGCACAGCCTCGTTGTGCCATTTCTGCTTTGTCTTCCCACTTGGATCAGTCCTGCCTATGAAAGTGGCAATCTGGCATATTTGGAGCAGAGGAGAAATGTCTCTGTTTCGAGCTATAACACTCAAGATGCCTGCAGGGGCTCTCCCCACCCACACCACGTAGGGGTTGAGGACCAACACTCACCTGCATCAGAATGAGGAGCCAATAGAGTTTGGGATGATTTTCTAGCCCCTACCAGAGAGCAGATAAGACAAGTGGCCTGCCATAGGAACAGAGCCAAATCCCAAGCACTGGCCTCCAGAGCAATTGTTTTCTGAAATGATTCCTCCATCATTCCAGGCCTTGTCTTCATTCTCTACAGCCGGCAGGCCCCCATGGTTCTCTGTCACTTCTCTTCCTTAGGCTCCTTCAAGAGCCACAAAAACTCCCTTCCCTTGCTCCTGCCTCATCATGATCTACTTACTCAACCAGTGCCTCAGAGGCGAACTCCTCCAAAAAACTTTTGGCACAAGAATTTGTCACTGTGGTTTTCATTTCTTGAAATTCTGTTTGGTTCCTTTTTAAACCCATCTATTCTTTCTCATTCTGACCACTTCTTGTCTTATGGTTCCTATTTCTCCTGTCAGCTGAGTGTGGTATGTAATCATGGTGTGATACAGGGTATGGCTGCCTGCCAAGTAATCAATATGGAATCGATCATCAACGAACACTACTAGTTTTCGAAAGTGACTAAAGCAGGAATACAGACAAAATGTTAATTCTGAAGCTCAAGGGAAATAGAAAGGTATTTCTCTTTCATGTAATCATCTAGGTCAGTGGGTGATTCTGATCCATACATGTAGTCACTGGAGAACCAAGATTCCTTCTACCTTACTTTTAGTCATTCTGAGGGCATTGTCCTCTTGGCATGGTTGAAGCTGTGGCAACATGCCTGAGTTGCAGTCACATGGAAGGGAAGGTGGCATGGAGGAGAAATCCCTACTGTTGTCAGGTGCCAGCTGGGAAGTGGCACTGACTTCTGCTTGTATTCCACTGGAAGGAACTGAGCAAGTCACATGGCCACATCTAACTATGCAAAAGGCCAGGAAATGTAGGGTAGTGAGGCAGTCATATGCTCCTCTCTGAGTCCATCATTCTGGAGGAAGGTGGCCATGGATTTGGCCAGACAGCTTCAGTCTCTGTCATAGTAGTTAGAAGGTAAGTACTGCAGTGGGTCTGCTGTTTCAAATCTAGCTCCATCATTTCCCAACTGTGTGGTCTTGGCTAACCAATCCGTACCTTGGTTTCCTCTTCTCTATAGTGTGTACAGTGTTAGTCTCTGATTCAATGGCCTGGGGGGAAGGGTACCACATGGAAAGTGCTCACAACAGTGCTTGGCATAGAGTAAGTATTTAGAATTGTCATAATCTGAAAGATTCATATTTTATAGTCCTTTCAACTTTATTTGATTTTTCTCTAATTTTTAGGGTATTAATTTTGTTATTTCCTCCCTTGAGCACTTTTTCCTCATGAAACTTATTTCCTGGTGTGGGCCAAAGATTTTTTTTTAATTTTTTTTTTTTAAATTTAATCTTACCAGCAGCAGAGATCATTTCTTTTGGGTCCTCATATGCCCAGGATTGTGGATTTATCCCTAGAGAGGATCTCATTGGTTGGATCAGTTATCATTTCCATTTCTCAATTGGCAAACTGGCATTCTGCACCATCCAGGTAATTTTGACTGAATATTCAAGCATGATTCATACTTAGAATTGTGATTTCTCTAAGGTTACGTTATTTCTGTAGAGGGTCTCAAAGATGATGGGAAGCTCCTCAGACTATCAGGGGAGCTTTCTAGTGTTCCCTTCAGGAAAGGGATGGCCTTTGAGGTTCCTTGTCAGAGGTAGGGGGTTCCCTTTCATATCCTCACCTTGCACAGGCCTGAGGCTTCATTTCTTCTTTCCAAGTGGGCAATAAAATCCCCAACCTGGGTCCTCTCCCCTCTGCTCTTTCCCCTCTGTCCAGCCCCCACTTTCTAACATTAGCTCCCCATCCACTGCTCAAGTTTTCTGATCCTCTTTTTTTTTTTTTTTTTTTGGCACCTAAGAATTTTCTTCTCTTTCTTTCAGATATAGCTTTTTAAAATACATAACTCAGTTACATATTTAAATAAATTTTTAAAAATGTTTTACTGAGCATTTCTGTGTGCTAAAAGTGGGAGGGGTCTTCTACATCTGCTCTGTCTGCCACATTCTTCGCCAGTGTGTTCTACGCCATGAGACAGAGAAAGAATCCCTTTTGGGGAGAGCACTGTGTGTGTTTGAAAGGACTACATTAATTAGCCGCTTCCTGGGGTGGGACAAGGGAGAAGAAAGGTAACCCTGACCACCTACCACCCATTCGTGTGCTCTTACACTGTGATTCCAAAGTCTGGGCCCTCCCTGTCCTCCAGGAAGATAAACCGCATCACTCTTCCACTTTCTGGGTCCTGCCAGATGGATCAACCAGCCCCACTACAGACAGAAAAAGGTTTAATGAATATTTTTGTGTTGAAGGCCCTGAAATCACAGGAACTGGACCAGAAGAGAAACAAAGAAAGGGAAGCAAGGGGCTTCAGTGTCTGGGCTGAACAGAGAGGGACTGTGGCCCTAAAGTGGCAAAGGGAGTGATCAGAGAGGCACCGAATGACACACTCAGCATGAGGCCTTGGGCAACATCAGGGCAGGTACCTCGCCCTGCCTGGGCTTTGGAGCCTTGCTCCCTGGCTCCAGCACCAGCACCTGCACTCCATCCCACGGCACCCCACAACCGCTGTGCTCTAGGACTCCCCGCTGAACTTCAGGGCCACAGGCTGGAAAGGGCTGAGGGGATACCCTCCTACACTTCATTAATAATAACCATTACAACTCAAATAGCATTTTGCAATGCAAAAAACCACAGTATTTCAACAAGTATTTTACAACAATCCTGTGGAGTATTAGTTTTATTTTGCTAACTGCATCAAATTTGACACAACTCCACTGGGAAAGAAGTAAGGGGTGAAAAACAATTTGTATTTTTATAAAGCTCTATTATTTCCTTGTACCCATCCTTACTAGGTATAGTTTTACATGATTAAACATATTAAAATCCCAGGCTAAACTCTTTGTGTTTAGATTATTTCACAAACTTCAGAGTGAATCTTTAAAAAAAATTAAAAAGAACAGCTGCTTGACTTACTTTCACCTAAACAAAAAGAGGACTCACTCAAGCTGTTTCTTCAGAACCAGGACTCAGCCTTAAAGGCCACCTTGGCCTCTTGGGTTAAAGGAAGCAAAATGCCAGTAGCCTTAGAACAACTCTTTTGTCTATTTCAAGCCAAGAGAGTTCCAGAATTTTGATGTGCCATCTCAAAGCACCTCACTACACGCTGAAGAGTTGTAAAAAGTACAAAGTGCTGGACAATGATGCAATTCCCTTATTTTATTATAGTTTTCATTTTACAATCGGAGAAACTGAAATTCAAAAGGGTTCATTTCATTACTGAGCTTTGGCAAGGCTGCATTTTACAAATGGGTAAATAAGGCCCAGAGAGATGAAATAACTCCCGGAGGTCACACACAAAGTGAGTGGGAATGTCTGCACCTGAGCCCAGTCAGACCTTTTGATCAATCACTGAGAGCTAATTCTATAGCAGGTCAAAGGATGGCTTCAAGGACCATGTGTGTTTGATGGGCCCATTTCTTCTTGAACCAAGCCCATCATTGTGAATTTTCAAATACTAGTTCATACATACACAAAAATAAAGGCTTGGGGTGGCCAGTTGTAGGAACAGAGAAGTGTTCTCTGCTCTAAGGTTGCAAACCACACTCAAAACCACCAACTCAAAAAGCTCATGCTGTACTCCCCTCTCAGGTTCCAGACCCAGGTTTGTGGCTTTGGCTTGTGGCTCCGGTTTATGACTGAGGGAGCCCAAGTCTGGCAGGTGTGTTACCTTGACCAGGTCAAAGTGACCTGGGACATAACATGGCTTGCTTCCCAGCACCTCCGAGGAAACAACCAGTCCCTGATCCAACACATACTGAGTCCTGTTTATGCACCATCCCTATGCTAGACTCCGGGGTGGGGGTGGGAGGATCAGCAGTCAGAGAGAAAGGCAGGGAAAACAAAGATGAAAGAAGTGAACAGGACACTGTATCTTTGTTTGGAAAAAAGCAAAACAAAACTTGCTTTTCAAGTTTTGAGGAGAGAAGATAGCTCCATAGGGATATTTAACAAGACAAAATGTAGAAGGAAAGTCCCAAAAGAATGTACATAATGGGTGAGGGTTGTCAAGGTAGTTCAAAGGATGACAAATGGCAGCAGGGAGTAGTGAAGCAGACATCCTGGTTATGAGATTGGTCCAAGATTTGTTACAATCTTGCTACAAGAAACATAGCCTCCAGGAGACCCATCCAGAGATTCCCTCTTGGTAGGAAAACCCTAGAGGAGGAGAGAACGGATGGATAATCATCATTAGACTAGATAGCAAAAGAATGTTCATTTGAAGGTCATTAGACATTTAGCTGACAGTCAGCTCGGTGGGTGGGTGAGTGGGTGGTTAGTTTTCTCAGAGAAGTCTCAATCCCACTATACTTTCCAGAAAAGAGGTTAAGCATTTTATCAGAAATGCTAATGTCTTCCCACAACTAGATTCTAAAATTCATCTCATCTCACAAAAAAATTCTGTCCTAGTCTACATTTAGGACAATTTTTCCTTTACCCCATGACCTCTGTGTCTTTCATGGCTGGGTCGACCCCTGCAAGGCAACAATGACCACGAAACTCAATTAATATTGTGTTGGTGTGCTGTCAGAGGCTAGCTCTAGACTTGGATATATACCCTCTGAAGGAGAAAGATGACCCCAATTAGCTTATTCTTAGGGGAGACACACATAGGGGTGGACCCAGGTGTAGTTGTGCCTCAAACTTGTACTGTTTGGGGGATATTCTTTAAGAAGAAAAAAATACAAAATCACAAATATATAATGAGGCATAAAAAGGCGTTTTTATTTGGGGGAAGAAAAGAAATCATGACAATTCTTGGATGCTTGGAGAGTCAGGTCCCATTTTCACAAACCTTCCCAGAAATGGGTCCAACTGCATCTCCACCTGCCACCAGGATGCTGAAGTTTTAAAATTCATTTATTCCTTCTGTAGGTTCACTTAGAGCCTTTTCTTCCTCCAGGCAGTCAGCACCCTGCCATTCAGCCCTCAGTGACTAAAACTGACAAAGAAAACCAAGGGATTAATCTGTGCATGGATTCAACAAATAATCGTTGACCACCTTTATGTGCCAGACATGAGCGCAGCTGGAAACATGCTTTCCATGAACTGAACATGACATCTAAGGATATTTGGAGCAAGTGGATTGTGTCACTTCATTTCCTTGACAGTTTACTGAGACTTGCCTGTACATGGGGCCTGAGCCAAACAACAACCACACGAGATAGTCACAATGGTTACTCCCATTTTGTAGGTGACAAAAACCATGGTTCAGAGAAATTAAGTAAATTAAGAACTTAAGTGGATGGTGGAAACTGGAGGTTAAGCTTAAGTCTGTCTTCAGAATCAGAGGCCTTATCCACATTCTAGGTGTTCAGCATCTAGGAGAGCCATCTGTTTGTAATGCACAGATGCCCATGCACACATATAATAGATAATATGTACCTATTCTGTGCCATTTATAAAGCATTTTCACATATACTGCATCAGCCATCTTTCCAGCAGTTCTGTGAAGAATATGAGAGAAGACTGGGGAGATCCCTAGGCCGTCATCCTATTTTCTAGCTGTGGGACCTCAGATAAATCACACCCAACAGTCATGTAAGGAGCTGGATGTAGTCCTTTCTGTAACTCAAGAGCTCTGGCATCCTTTGATCTACGACTTCCAACCCTGACCTACATCCCTCCCCACAGGTCCTTGCTGATCCAGCTGTGAGAAAACCCGGAGCACTCTGGCCAAATGCCCCCAGGGCTGAGGAAGTCACTAGAAGCTGGAATTCATCCCTGCTCAATAGTTGCCCAGTAGTGGCTTTCTGAGGCCTGTCTTTATGACTCAAGTGCCTGAGGGGCAGAAGGCTCATGGTAGGACATGCAAGAGTCCAGCCAAAAGAAAGGCTTTATTCCCACAACACTTCCTGCCTCACTTTCCCTTCCCAGTGGCTAAAAATAAATTCTTCTGCCTGTGATAGCTGGAGCTCATTGGCAACTCCTGGCTGGGCCACATTCCAGACTCTACTCTTCGAGTGACTGGGGACACAGGGGGCAAGGGGTTCTACAAGCAAAGGCCAGGCTGCCTGTGATAACCCTGAGGGACAGGGAGGGCTCCAGGATTCCTGAGCCACATTTTAAGGAAAAGGAGAAACTAATTCTTAAAATAATTACTTTCTTTAAAAAGTTCTTTGTGTTCATTTTACTGTTTCTTGCTTTAAGATTCTATCCCACTTTCTCCTTTCTAAAAAAAATATTTTCTGTTCAATTCATCTCCATTCCTTGGTGCTTCAGGTTTCTCATCTGGGCTAATAAAGAACTTCGGGAGATGGGCAGTCCCCTAAGATTGAGATCAGATTGTCAAAGACAGTCGTGATCCTGAAAAATTATGAGGGGTGGTAGGGCCACCGTGCTGAGACAAGAGCAAAGAGTTTTAAAAGCCTATGGGTCGACGATGTAGGGCAGGTACATCAAGAGCCTTTCTTCTGAGATCATAAGCAACTGTTTCAATTAGAAGATGTCCTCTTATAAAAATGGACTTATGCGCTTGTGAGGTCAAAAGAGGCAATGCTGGTTTAAAATCCTTGAGATAATTAAATTGGGAAGAGGAATATCAGTAAATTAATTAGTTGTAAATTTCCTATGCACAAAGCTCCAGGTCTGCAGTTAGTCTAGACACTTGTCATTGGGAATGATTTAGCTACAGCAACTCTGAGCAATCACCCCACCCTCCTCTTGGACTCATGGTTGCCATCATAGGCCCCATTCAATCAGTTTTGGAATCCAAGGACCTTGGGATTCTGAGTTTTATTCACTCTCTGGAGCTTGCAGAAGGATCTAGTTTCTAGGGGTCTTTCCCCCCTACAATTCACTGGCACGTTTCTGCCAGTAACTCCTTGTAAAATAATATTTAATTCTAACATTCAGAAGACTTCACTACTCCCCCTTACGTACAGAATGAAAAACCAATTCTTCATCCTTTTTTTCCCAATCCCTTGGATTTTTCAATCCAAATTTCTTCTTTCCTGCTGTCCCTTCATGAACTTCTCTCCAGTCAACTTGCCCCATTCATTGTCCCTCAAATCCACCAAACACATCCCATGCCCACATCTTTGGCCATCTCCCTTCCTGCAGAGCCTTGCCTCATCTTCTGAAACTCTGGTTCCCACTTGGGCCTCCTCAGGTTCCTTCCCTCTTCCATGAGTCTCTCCTGGAGCCATCCCAGTTTCCATGGCTCCTCTGTCTGACATCTTTTTTTTTTTTTAAATTTTTATTTATTTATGATAGTCACAGAGAGAGAGAGAGGCTCAGAGACACAGGCAGAGGGAGAAGCAGGCTCCATGCACCGGGAGCCGGATGTGGGATTCGATCCCGGGTCTCCAGGATCACGCCCTGGGCCAAAGGCAGGCGCCAAACCGCTGCGCCACCCAGGGATCCCTCTGTCTGACATCTTGACTATACCCTGCTCATCTCTTATATACCTGTCTTGTGTTCTAGTTTCATTGGCTTTGTGATGTCTTTCCACCCTTGGATGCAATTAGAGTTCCTTGGGGACAGGGGTTTGTGTTTAGCCATTCTGAAATCCCTGCCATGCTAGATGCGGTGTTATGATCTTGTAGGAACTCAGTATTTATCGAGAACTTAGCACAGACTGCCTGGATCAAAATCCTCAGTCCACTGTTTAATGACCACGTGTCCTTGAGTTATTTGGCTCTCTAAAGCTTCTGTGTCTTCACTTGTAAATGGAAATTACAGTAGCACCCACTGCAAAGTGGAGTAGTGAGGATTGTGTGAGATAAAGCATGCACGGTGCTCAGTGCAGGTGAGCTACTGTTATCCTCAACACCACCACAAGTGATGTTACCAGAATCTAAACATGTGAAAATTCATGTAATCCTGAGAAGTGTTGGGCTATCCCTTACGTGAAGATGGCCTCTTTGAACCAGCACAGCAGTGAGGCAGCCCTCTCTAACACACATAGAATAGGGACCAACTGTGACTTCAACCTTGCTGATGTCTGCATGGAAATTTCAGATAAAATGACAACTGAGCAAACCAGAACTAGATTACTAAGGCTGCCTCAAACCAATGGTCTGCAACCAATAAGTTGTCACTTTTGAGTAGCCAAGAGAGATTGACCTCCGCTCTCCAAAATCTATGGAGATCTCCATGACATTGGCATAATGTGTCTTCTCTGTGGCCCTTCCAATACTTTCAGTTCCCAATCAACCTTTCAGTCCCCACACAACCTGTGTCCACCTCATCCTCCTGAAACCACTGTCCCCATCCGTGAGAGTAAGACTTTGAGAATATAGGGGTGCCTAGGTAGCTCGGTCAGGTAAGTGTCTGTCTCTTGATGTCGGCTCAGATCATGATCTCAGGGTCATGAGATGGAGCCCTGTGTTGGAGTCTCTGCTTATCTAGGAGTCTGCTTGAGATTCTCTCTGCCCCTCCTGTTTGTGCTCTTTCTTTCAAATCAATAAAGAAGAATAATACAAGAAGGAAGAAATAAAGGATGAGAGAAAAGAAAGAAGAAAGAAAGAAAGAAAGAAAGAAAGAAAGAAAGAAAGAAAGAAAGAAAGAAAGAAATACTTTGAGAAAATAAAAATATCTTCTAATTAGAAAGCCTTGGGGACTCTGTATTAGGGTCAGAGCCCAGAGCTGCACCCATTAGTACACCCTAACCCCTAACTGTTAGTGTCCTGGGAAGTGGTTACTGCTTTTCTGTTCTCTTGTATTCCTCTTAGCTCCTGTCCTGCAGTTGTAGACAACAGGAGTAGCATATCTAACTGCAGTGAAACGTCACTGTGGAACCTACTTGCTGTGCCCCCACCCTTGTCCTGTGATGACCACTACTCTCATGGAGTGAAGGAGTGGGTCCTGCACCACCTTTAAAAGGAAAAAAAATATGTATTTATTTATTTGTTTGTTTATTATTTATTTATTTATGAGAGAGACAGACAGACAGACACAGAGAGAATGGGGGATCAGGGGCAGAGAGAGAAGGAGAGAGCATCCCCAAGCAGACTCCCCACTGAGCACAGAGCCTGATGCAGGGCTCAATCCCAGGACCCTGAGATCGAGACCTGAGCTGAATCCAAGAGTTGGCCACTCAACCAACTGAGCCACTCAGGTGCACTGCCCCTGCCCCCTGTCCCTACACCACCTTTTAATGTGTCCTCAATGCACTATCTTCCATGCTGGGAGGAGACCTTGCCAAGATGGACATCATGCTTGTTAATAAATTAAACCAGCATGTGTCTGGCTCTGCCCTAAGTACTGGGAAGCAAGTGATAAATAAGACATGTTTTCTGAGGCTTGCTTGGCCCATCTTCTAGGCATTGAGTGGCAGAGAGCTTTTCTGAAACCTAAACCGCTTTTGTCACTGCGCTGCCCCCTGCCTCTCCCCACTCAGCCAGAGCATCTCTTCAGCTCCATCTCCAGGTTATCAGAAACACACAAGCAGAGTGGGAAAGATGTAGGATGTGTGGTTTAGAATGTGAACCGTTGTTCCCACTCCGGGAGAACATCTCTAAGTGCAGCAATTGCTCACTGGCGTCTGCAGAAGTCAGGCGAAGAGAGCCATCACCATCCACACTCAGTTCTCCACGGGGAGGCAAAGGGCCCCTTGGGGGCCATGTGGAACACACTTACACCCTGACGGTGCTTCATCAGAATGTGCATGTCCTGACTTCGCCCAGCCAGAGACTCTTTTCCTTGTCCCCAGGTGCATCTTCCTAGAGGCGATCACTCCTCCTCCCAGGATTGCACAGCCCTGAAAGTGATTTGGCTTGCTAGGAGCCTTGTAAAGACCCTCAGTAATCTGTATCCCCCTGGTGTGGTTTGCCTCCTTTTCACCAACTATGGTTCTTTCATTACTCCCAAAATCGGGCCCCAAGGTCACTCCCTCCAGGAAACCTTCCCAAACTTAAACATCCCCACCACCACCACCACGACCATCTCTAATCATTTATTTGCTCTCACCTTCCAGCAGTCAAACGGTTTTGTGTTCCGGTTGGATTGTGTCATTCTCCACCTGTTGGCACATTGTGAAGACTGCAGATTGTTTATCCTTTATCTGAAAACTGTGGAGTTGAATGTGTTTCAGAATTCAGAACTTTCCAGATCTTAGAAAGATAATAGAGGTCCTAGGGTAGCACCCATAACCAAACACATTCATAGTTGTTCAATAAAACATGAATAGGCACGTGAAGTGGGATACATTAAGGTTATAATCAGCTGCTGATCCATCAGTTTGGGTTGGGTTTTCCATGCATGTGTTCAGTATTTCCAAAGCGTGGATCTGGGCTGCTAATAAGAGCCACCACCACCGAACCTCCCCCTGTGCCAAGCACTCTGCTCTCGTGTTATCTCATCCGGCCCCACAGCACTGTCACAGGAAGGAGGTGTTATTTTCCACATGTGAGACACGAGGAGAGCAGAGCTCAGAGGGAGTGTAATTTGCCCAAGGTCAAACCTCTAAAAAACAGAGGAACCAGCGTTCAAACCCAAGCCTGCCTTGGGTCAGACAGCTTGATGCTTGATGGCCAGACAGTTTTCATACCAAATGTGCTTCCTCTCACATCTCCAATTACAGTGTTCCATATGCAAGATGGAATATATAAATGCTTGCCAACGATGAAAACAAACAGAGGAGCATTTAATTTTTTTTATTTAGTAATTCACAAGTTATGCTTGCCTTCTTCCAAAAAGACTGTGCCGCACTTAAAACATCAGTCAGCGCTGGGAGGCAAGCACGAAGTCTCTGGCAGCCCAGATGTGACCAGGATGGATGAAGACACCAACGAATAATGTCAGCTGATAGGTCACAATCGGGCAGTGCATGGGCCATGCTGACGGCCACGTGTGTTCAGCTCACGTGGAGTTAATGGTCAACATTTAGAGCTCAGGAGGTTTCAACTAAAAGCCAAAATAGTTTTTCTTTATAAATGTCAAAAACACTATTTCAATTGTTCATAGAATTCCCTCTCTTGAGAAAATTAGATATTCCTACAATGCAGTGTTTTCAATCCTTTGTAGCTGTGGTCAGCCAATGCTGGGTAGCAGCAGCCTCAGGTGGAGTAAGCCATAGCTCCTCCACTCCTCCCACCTGGATTCTGAGGGAATCTGAATCTGGGAGCCCTGCATCTGATAGAGAGGACCTGTGTCTGATATCTTGCCCTGCCATGCTCCCTGCAGGCCGGCAGTCTGTTTACTGATGTGAGTGAGGCAGATGGCTTGTGTAGCTCTTCTATTACTAATCAAGGACTTGCAGCAGCGTGACTCTAGAAGATCATATTTTCAGCACCATCCTGGTCACCAACTTGTAGCAAGGACAGAGAGAGACATAGACCAACAGGCAGCATTTGTGTGTCCCAGGAACAAAAGAAATCTGAGGGGGCTAAGCACAGCCATCGGGCCCGGGATGCAGAAAGAGGCAGAGGTGACCCTAATATCAGCTCCTAAAAGGGAAAGCTTCTGATGTGCGACAAAACCACCAGAACCCAGGCTCCACCACCCTTAAAAGGAAGCTGAGAAAAGAACGCTACAACAAACATTGCTTGGGGCCTTGGCTTACTTCAAGTTCCATGAACAAAGGGCCTACAAGAAACAGTGTCACAGCAGGATGAGGTTCCAGCCACCTGCTGGCTCCCTGGATTTTCCCAATTCCCAAGATGACCACCCAAAACCCAAGTTTACCAGCTTCATGACCTTCCTCAAGTTGAGCAGACACCTTATGGAAGGCCCAGCAGAGTTCACATTGGAATCAGAATGTGAAGAGAGGCAGGTTTTCCTTTTCCCCCATGTTGGGAAGCCAGATGTTTGCCAGTTGTGATCTGAAACCCACTGTACAAGAAGCATGTGCCTTCGGAACCATCAATTCCCAACACCGAGTCCCTCACAGGGGACCTCTTTGTGTCCAGAACTATGGGGAGGCTCTTGGGAAGAAATAGAAAGGTAGCAGTAAAATCCAGACAACCCATCATGCCAAAACTTGTCAAGGGCACCGTGGGCAGAAGGACCTTGAACAGATTGGTCCACCTGCCGTCTTGGAAGGAGTGACACAGTGATGGCTCTACCTCTTGCCACCAGCTCCACTTGCTGTCAGACGCACTTGGAAATCTGGTGATTGGCTTCCAAGTAAGCATGCCCTCCCGTCAGTATTGTAAATGGAATGGAGACAACTATTTTGCTAGTCTTCTGAAAATTTATAAATTTTCCAGATCAGATCAGTTTGTTGGGCCTGGGACAGAAAGCCCAGTGGGCTGTGTGTCCCGGCATCCTGGGAGATGAAGTGCTGGCCAAGTGCAACTCTCTGGGAGCCAGAAATGTAAAAGCAGACATGGTAAATGCATCATTGTTTGGTTTGGACCTGAGAGGCGAACATCCAATTTGAGATCAAATAAATTGATCCTGGGCCTGAGTAAGCTTTTTAAATAGGACTTACTTTAGAGCAGTTTAAAAATTAGAAGGAAGTGCCAGGGAAATGCTGCCCACACTTCTTGGGCTAAAAAAGAGACCCCCCACCCACCCAGGAGGGGACCCATCTATACCAGATGCTGTTTTATATTTACAGAAGTACTGCAACAGGCTTAGGCACTAGGGAAGGAGCTTAAATAATTTTGATTCAAATGACGATTAACAGAATCTAAATATCCAGCACCGATGATTCCAAAATAAAGGCAAGTAACATTTCTTGAGTGCTTACTATATGCTTGACACAGTTTCAAGTACTTAATAATCACACAATATTACCCATTTACTATTTCTATAATAATAATAATAATAACAACAACAACAACAACAACCCCACCAAAGCTATGAAGTAGGTATCATTACTTATCCCCAACTTACAGATGAGAAAGCTGAGTAATAGCTCGTGTGTACTGGTGCCAAGATTCAAACCTAGCGTGTCTGACTCTAAAGCCCATCTGCTTAACTAAACCTATCTAGAAGGTGTTCTGTTCTTACAATATATTACTCCAGAACCAATTCCAGTATCTAAGCACCTCACCTGCCATGTAGCACAAACCAGCCTCGTCTATTCCCAGCGGTTCCCAGCCTCCTCTTTATAGAATTTCACATTGTTTGAAAGGCAGCAACTCAAAGCAAAAGGGATCCTGTCTCAGACCTTGGAGGTGAACTGTCATTGATCTGAGCAACACAGAGTAACCTCCTTTCTCTTTGCTGGGGATTGGTAGACATGTGACACCAATCTCGCTTTATAAAAACCGATGAAACGTTGCAGGAGGTGTCTGGAAAGGATTTTGCTCCATGATAAACAGATACACTGAGCTAGTCCACTGCAATTTTTTTCTTTTTGAATGTGTGTAGAGCATGATGCTTGCAGTCGAGACAACCATTTTAGGTTTGTCAGCCTATGGACAAAAAGCCAATATGCTGAGGATAGCAGAGCTGAAAGATTTTTAAAAGCTGGGGTCTCCAATGACAGACTGAGCCAACACATCAAACTTGGACCCCCGTATCTCCAGACTTCTCGTCTTGCTACATAGGATAATTACATATCTTTGTTGCTTAAGCCATTGTTAGGCATTATGTCACTTTGTATGCAAACGTATCTGGACTTAACGCTTGTATCCTTTGCCTACCTGTAGACACATGTTGTGTCTCTACATTTTTCACCTTTCTTTATTCTAGTGAATTTATAGCTACTTTACCAGATAAAACCAGGCAGTCAAGAAAGGAAAGGCAACGAATTTGAACACCAGTTTATCAACACTATTCTGGAAAACAAAAATTCAAGACCGTTGTATTATCATGTACCATTCCCCAACTCCAAATCATGCTCAGATGCACTCACCAGGAGGCTATGACTCAGCAGTAAACAAAATAAAATACATCCCCAGTTTCCTCGTTAGTAAAATAAGCAATCTGAACCAGGCAATCCCTAGGTAGATTCCAGCACTGATATGTCATGCTTCGTGCTCTATCTGTTAAGAAGGGTTGTATTGTAATAATTTCTAGACATGCCCTATAGCTAATGACCACATCTTTAAACACTGAAAAAAAAAATAGTAACAATTTGTTAATAGTGCTCAGTCCTTCCCCTCTGCAGGCCTCAGTTCTTTATCAGTAAAGTGTGGAAAATGAAATCCATGGTCTATAGGGCACTTTCCAGCTCAGACACTTTTGAATCTGGCCAGATTCTTAAATGTGTGCTTTTGCTCCATACAGACTCCTCTTCAGAGCTTCTGTAGCCAGGTACCTGGCAGTGTCTGAATCACACATAAGACCTTTCTGGAACCTGTACTTATGGTAAAAGTTAAGTAACCCACTCAAACTGGGAGCTCCTCATCAGCCTGCATCCTCAACACCTAGTGCTATAGATGCAGTGGCGTAGTGGGTCAGTCATGGCTGGTAATCCAAAGATAGCCACATTTTTTTTAAAAACATCTACTATTTGACAGACATTTTAAATAGGCTACCTCAAATCCTTGCCACAGTCCTGCTTGGGCAGTATTTTTACATTTATAACCTGAATGAAACTGGGCTGCCTGTAGGCCAGTCTCAGCATGGTGTGACATCTAAACACACACACACACACACACACACACACACACACGAAAGCCAAAAACCCCAACAACGCTGCAAACTAATGTAGGTCTTCAGAGAAGTCTTAGAAGATGAGGCAAAAAGGCCAGTCCCACTTCAAATATCCAGAAACTCCTTTCTTTACCCATCCTTCTTCCTAACATCCTCTCAAGCACCACAAAGACTCGCAATCGCTGTCTTCCCCAAATGCCCTCCTGCCTTCTCCCCAATGCGGTTCACCCCCTTGGGATCTATTCTGTCCTGTGGAGAGTTCCAGAAGCCCTTGACTTGCCAAGTCCTCTGTGGGAGGACCGGAGCCGCATTCTTACGGTGCCCTCCTGGGCTGCGGAGCCCCTGCAGGCCCACAGCACTGTGCTCTGTTCACACCAAGTTGTTCTCTTCCAACCAGAAACCCGCTGACCAGCGGCTGCCTCAAAAGCACCCAAAGACCTGGGCAAAAGTGCAAATGTCTGATCCCACCCCGGTCCTTCTGATTCAAAATATCTTAGCATGAGACCCAAGATTCCACATTTTTAACAAGCCTCCCAGGTGAGTGTGAGGCATAGTTGGGATTTGAAGCCCTGCTCTCTACCACAAAGGCTTCAGAACTGAGCCTCAGAGTAGCTCGCGCCCGCAGGAACAGAAACATTCCCCTAAATCCCTTTTCAACGTTTGATCTTCCCTCCAACGTGGTGCTCTTCCATGACGCACCCTGTGGGGTTCAGAGAGGCCTTCGTCGGGCAGTGATGGGTCATGCAAAGCACATGCCCACCAAAGAAACACTGGCTGCAGATCCCTGCGGACCTGGAGAGTGCTCAGGGCCCCACATGTCTTCTCGAAGGGCTTTTGAGACCATGGACATCATGGAGTCCCCACTGGGGCTTCTAGGAACAATTTTTCCCTGAGGTCAGGCAACTGGAGCCTGACCCTGCCTGTCCACCTTTCTGGGGGACCAGTGACAGAGAAAGCAGGCTGTTCTGGTAGCCACTGGGGCAGAGGTCATAAAGGGAACCTTCCACAGAACCTCCAGGAGGTGAGCTCTCAATGAGGAGGGAATGGACGAAGCAGGGTTTTTAGAAAGAGGGCCTCACCCTTTGGAGCAGGGGCTTCTTTCACGGTGTCAAGACTCTAAACTGGACCTGACAAGGCACCTTGGAGGAGAGGCATTTCTCAGGCAGCAGTAGCCAGGGCTCCCTCCAGCATCAGGAGGCCAGGACAGCCTGGCCAAACCCAAGGGCAAGCCTTTATCAAGCAAGCACTCACTGCAGTGGGTTCCCTTTCCTGAGTCTTCCTTGAAGCCCCGCTTTCTAGAACAGACCTCAGCATCTGGAGGTCCCACACTGGATCCCTCCAGATAATTTAGCTATTGCATAAAAACACCCAGCCTAATTATAAGGTGATCGTACCGGAGAGATTCTGAAGAGCCATAAGGGCCACCATGTTTTGCAATGGAGTTGCGCTGAATGAGTAGCAGCAATTTCTGTCACAGACATTTATCAAATATCCATTGCTACCCTGGGCCTGAGGAACATGCAGGCAAGAGTGAATCAACCCTTTGGCAGAGCATCAAGGACCAGAAATCAGAACACATGATCTGACCAGCATAAATGTCCCTGCGAGTCTGCTGGAACAGAAAAGTTGAATATAGAACTATCTTAGAAAAGCCAAGATTTTGCTTGCTTGAAATCGGGCTGGAAAGGTCAGTGGGATCATTGGTTGAAACAGTCAATTAGGTCTGCACACCTGTGGTTAAACCTAATGTAATCAAAACACCAGGTCTGACCCAACATCAAAGATGGGCAGAACCGTCTGCACAAGGAAATGAGATTTCACCCCTTCTCCACGCAGCTCAGTGTGCAGGGTGACAAATCCAGGTGCTCACCTGTCTGACTGGCTACGGGGACATGCACACAGCTAACTTGTTTATTACCTCATTCGTGTTCCTCTACCTCTCAGATTGCCAAGACTACCCCCTCCCCATGCCTCTCTAGTGCTCCTGCCTTCAGTCTTGGTTCGGATGCACTGACACTGCCTTTCCTCGCCACTGGTGGTTTGCAGGGTTTTACTTTGGGCAGTGGAATCTTTTTAGAAAAATAAGCCTTCTATGCCACTCCAAGCTTTTAAACATATAAGCAGAGATCTTTGAGTCTCTCCTCCCAAGACTCTCTCCAGCCTCAGAAGCAACCTGGAATGTAAGGGACACAGCAGCTTGGCAGGGAAGCACCCGCAGTGCCTCAGAGGCAGGCACTGCAACTTGCCATCCTGTATCCCTTCCCCTTCTTTCTTAGGAACATAATTCTTTTTTTTTTTTAGATTTTATTTATTTATTCATGAGAGACACACACACAGAGAGGGGGGGGGGCAGAGACACAGGCAGAGGGAGAAGCAGGCTCCATGCAGGGAGCAGGATGTGGGACTTGATCCCGGGTCTCCAGGATCAGGCCCTGGGCCAGAGGTGGCACTAAATCGCTGAACCACCGGGGCTACCCTAGGAACAGAATTCTAATTAGTGGGAATGAAACCAACTAAAAGACCACATTTCCCAGCCCATTGCACGACCAGGTAATGCCAGTCCTGTAACTCAAGTTCAGGCAATGATATATAAATGGAAGTATCATGAAAGATTCCTGGGAAGACTCCTTAAAACTTAGAATCGTGTCCTTTCTGCCCTTCAGTTCTTCCTCCTTCTTGGTGTCTGTGATATGTGAATGATGGCTGGAGCCCCAGCAGCCATATTGGACTATTAGGTTACTTGGAAGTTGAGACTATGCTTCAGAGACACTGAGGCAGAAAGAAGATAGAGCCTGGTTCTTCATGACTTCATGGTGTCGCCATACCAGCTCTCCGTTGCCCGTCTCTAACTTTTTTTTTTTATGTGAAAGAGTAAGTCCGACATGTCTAATGCAGTGTTGTTCAGATTTTTCTGTCTGTAGTTACCTTTTTTCCATATGGGTCTCTTCTCATGTACTGTCTGGAAAGGAAAAGTTGTGGAGAACTAGGGTAAGGCAATATTGACATTACGGTGTACACCATTTGGATCGAATTTGTTTATAAAATTAATAATAATAGCTGGCATTTACTGGGTGTTTACTGTGCCAGGCTGTCTGCTGAGCACTTGTGCATACATTATTTCATTTGCCATTCAGGCCAACCACATGAGGTAGGTAAGATAATGGCTAGCTTTCAGATGAAGAAATCGAGACTGAGGGGAGTTCAGGTCTTGCCAAAAGTCACACAGCTAGTGGGAAGACAATTTAAGCCAAGAAGATCTGACTCACGTACACTTTCACGATCTACACTTGAGGTAAGGCAGCTCTGAAATCAGACTGGCTGGGGTACAAATCCTTGCTCTACCTCTACCCTTCCAGAATGTTGATCTTGGGCAAAATTCTCTTACTTCCCTGAGCCTCAAGCTACCTTCCACAGTGAGGTATGGATTAGTGAACTCACGCACGTGGAGTTTACGGTGCAAAGCTGAGATGTGGCAGGGGAGCTGGTATCAATCAGAACACAGAGCTGGATGAAGGTAGAGGAATCCAATGAGTAGGAATCCACATATTTTCAGAAGAATTTGAAAATGGCACCTTGGAGACCAGGGACAGAATAGAAAAATGTTCATGGTGTTCACATGCATACCGGTGTGTGAAGCTGAATAAGATACCTCTCCTTATTCTCAGTTTTCTCATCTGTAAAGTGGGAATAACTATTTCTTTTACATGGGGTCCCGGGCAGAAAGAACTGATTAGCGACAAAATGAGACACTGGTTAATAATATTACCGTTCTACTTCACTAACACTTGGCCCTTCTTCATTTTCCCAAATGAAGTAGCAAACTACCCATCTCACTTTCTTATTTTAAATGGATACAAGGATTTCTTTTATATTGTGGAAATTGATACCAACAGTTAGGATTCAGAAATGCTAACCCTAATAAAAGCGCAAGGATCAGCACTGGATGACAGGGGAAAAAATGGCAAGCCCACAAAAATGGTAGTTTTTAAAGGAAATGCGATAATTTCTAAAATCGTACAAACTCTCAGGAAACTACACCAAAATTTAAAACTTATGTGTGTCACGGGACATGAGCAACAGAGTAAAAAGGCAACCTATGGAATAGGAGGAAAGATTTTCATGTCATGTCTCTGATGAGAGGTTAATATCTAGAATAGATAAAGAACTTCTATAGCTTAACAACACCAACAAAAGTAACCCTATTTGAAAATGGGCATAGGACTTAAATAGACATTTTTCCTAAGATATACAAATGGCCAAAAAGCATATGAAAAGATGCTGAACATCACTAATCATTAGGGAAATGCCCATCAAAACTACCACATGATGTCACCTCGTCCCCATTAGGATGGCTGCTATCAAAACAATAGAAACTAGCAAGTGTCTGTGAGGATGTGGAGAAATTGGAACCCTTGTGCACTGTTGGGAATATAAAATGATGTGGCCACTCTGGAAAGCAGTGTGGAGATTCCTCAAAAAGTCAACAATAGTAATTCTACTTCTGGGTATATGCCCAAAATAATTGAAAAGAGGGTCTTAAAGAGACATTTGCACACCCATATTCATAGTGGCAATATCCACAATAGCTAAAAGGTGAAGAAGCAACTCAAGCATCTTCAATAGATGAACGGATAAACAAAATGTGTTATATCCATACAATGGAATATCATTCAGCCTTATAAAAGGAAAAAATTGACATGTAGATGAACCCTGTGGACATTACGCTAAATGGAATAAGCCAGTCACGAAAAGATGAATACTGTATGATTCCACTTATAAGATGTATCTAGAGTAGCCAAACTCATAGAAATGGGAACTAGCATGGTAGTTTCTACGGACTGAGGGGGAAGAGGAAATGGAGAGTTGTTTAATGGGTACAGAGTTTCAGTTTTGTAAAATGAAAACATTCTGGAAAAGTTCTTGAAAAAGCACTGTGTCTATTCTTAACACTACCGAACCATGCACTTAGAAAGGGCAAAGACAGGAAATGTAATGTTATGTGTATTTTCCCCACAATTAAAACAAACAGACCCTGTTAGGAGAGCAGGAATAGGAGGAGGTGAGGGAGAGAGAGACAATGGAAAAACGAGTAGGTGACGGGAGAACAGCAACTTGACATGGGCGTCAGTGACGCATTTGACAATGACTTCCATAAAAGTAGTGCTCCAACTTCAACTGGCCTCTTTGGGAATGCTCTCATCTACATGGAATGCTGGCAGCATGAAAATACTACGTAATCAGGGGTAAATGGGAACTACATCTGCTTGGGAGCAAAACCCAGGGCAAGTCACGGGCTGGTGTTGGAAACGGCCTGCTTGAACGAACTCATTAATGACCCAAAGGTAAATGGGAATCATTGCTGCTGCTGAAATTTGCGAAGACACGCTGGCAAAGCCCTGGCCTTGGCCCCAGTGGCATAAACATCCCTGGGATGGAAAAAGATTTTCCACTAGATCCTTAATTGGATGAAACCAGTGACTTCCTGGGATGAGGACACTCACTCAGTCCTACCTCTTATCTCCAGAGCAGAAAGAAATTCTGAAATGTAATCTGGTTCATAAAATCACACTTGATAGAGGTCAGTGAAAGATCAGTGCTTTCCCAGAGCCCAATTCTGCCTTTGTCCTTTGCCTCTAAACAGAAGACAAGGAAGCTACACTTTCTGAATGGATAAGAGAAAGGAGAAGGTGAGAGGCAGGGGAGATACAGTATTCCTCCTATGGAGGAAGTTCTGGGCCAGATGCCCACGAAACCTAAACTTATCCAAGGCTCTGACGTGTGGCACAGATTTTGTCACCCTCTTCCCCTGCTTAAAACCTGTCTGCTGTTTCCCAGGGCATTTCAGAGAAGTCTAACGTCTTTGACAAGGCCCAAAATGGTCTGGCCTCCCCATCTAGCCTCTTGCATGGTTGCCCTTCTCACCCATGCCATGCTCCTCAACTACTTGGCCTGCCCAGCAGCCATGCCTTATCTTCTGCCAACAACTCCACTATTTTCCTCATCAAATTCACCCCTTTCCCACTCTGAGTCACCACTCCATCCCTGGCCACCATGCTTGGTTAGGGGGTGGACAAAGAGGACTCAAGCTGTGCCAATCTGGTTCCACCCCAGGATTTCAAGAGCAATCACTGCTAAGGAGCAGCTCTCTGAAAAGGTCAGCTGCCAGGAAACTGACTTCAGCCTCTAGGCTTTCTTTCTTTCTTTTTTCAAAAAGATTTATTTAATTATTTGAGAGAGACAGAGAAAGAGAATAAGTGGGGGAAGAGGCACAGAGAATCTTCAAGCAGACTCCCCACTGAGCCCAGAGCCTGATGCAGGGCTCTGTCTTACAACCCTGAGATCATGACCTGAGCCAAAATCAAGAGTCAGACACTTAACCGACTGAGCCACCCGGGTTCCAGTGCCACCAGCTTCTAGGGCTTCTTAAATGAAGGTGCTATTGGCATTTGGAGCAGGAAAGTTGTGCAGAACCATCTTTAGCATTTAGAATTTCTGCTTCTGGACACTAATTCCCAGTAGTATTCCTTGAATCATTGTGATAACAACATCATGCCCCCCACCCCACCCACATACACCTGAACACCATCCATGGTAGAAAACTTTGTGAGATGGAGCCCTGGCAAAGAAACACTTGCCAGGGCACAGCATACCCACCACTCACTCAGGTCTGTGGCTTTCATGTCACCTCCTCAGAGGCCTTTCTGTTTCTGCCCCATCTGAATCAGGTCCCCATCACAGAACCTACTACTTACAGTGTGTAGCACAGAGTCAGTTTGCAAATACATGCTTTGTTGTGTAGTTGTTTGTTTCACATGTGTTTTCTCCCACCAGACCATGAGTGCCATTAAGAAAGGGGCTATTTTGGTTTCTAATGGCTGCTGTTCAAGAAACATTTGTAAAGAAAGGGAGAAAAGGAGAAAGAATGTTGCTTGGAAACTAGTAACACATAGTGACTAAGGTCTCAAGTCAACCCATAAAAGCTTGTTTAATCTAAGAACCAAATGTCATCTTCTACACAGTGTTTCTGAGAGAAGGGCATGAGCTGGGGTTGACTGTAGAGACCCAGAAGCCCATCTTCCTCTCCATAAAACCAGTTCTGGGAATCCCCCTGCCTCCCAAGTGGAAGAGGGTCCACTTCAGAGTAGCAGGGGCTAGAATATGGAGGTGGAGAGTGGGAGTCTGGCAGCGGTTTCATCCACCCTTGCCCCTCTCCTCCCTCCCTCCAGCCTTGGCAGTGGTGTCAGGGGATCCAGCAGCAGGGAGAAGAGATGGGAGGCATCACTGCATCCCTTTGGAAATCAGGGACGTGTCTTCTAAAATACTCCCTTGTCCTGTCCTTCTGTGGGTTGCCTTGGTGGGATGGGAAACCCAGATGCCCACCTCCCACTTTGGAAGCCAATGGATCAAACTTTTCCCACCATGCTATCATACAGTAACACAGCTAATAGATTCTTTCCTAGGACCTTGAACATTTAGTAGGTGATGTAAAGACATTTTTTAAAAAGTACCCAGAGGCTATGCCCCCAGTAATATGACCCTGACCACATTCCTGTTGCATGAGTCCTGACTTCTAGTTTCCTGAGGGTGCCTTGACTCCTGCCCACTTCCAAGCCTAGCTCTCTAGACTCCTCTCAATTCTTGGACTCTTGCAATGTCATTCCAATAAAATACACTTTGTCTAGGGGGATCTTGGTAGCTTAGTCAATTAAGCATCTGACTCTTGATTTTGGCTCAGGTCACGACCTCAGGGTCATGACACCAAGCCCCACATTGGGCTCTGCACTCAGTGGAGAGTCTGCTTGAGACTCTCCCTCTCCCTCTGCCCTCCCCCAACTTTCTTTCTCTAGATAAATAAATAAATAAGACCTTTAATATACCCTTTGTCTAAATTATCAGGGTCAGAGGCTTTGTGTGCCACTCAAGAATCTAGATGGATTTCCTGAGGCCTGATCAAGTCATTCATTGCAGTTTCAGACTTGTTTTCATTCATTCCAAATACAGTTAGTGAATGTCTATTATACCTCGTGCACTGCACCAACTGTTGGGTGTACAAAAGCAAACAGAATTCAGGCTCGGGCTTTAGAGGACACACTGTGCTCAAGGAGACAGAGAAATAAATCAACAATTAAAATTGAAGTGATGTGATGTATAGCAGAGAGTCCTGGAAAGATAAGGATCTGAACTCCTACCCTCCCTTCAGGCGTACCTTCAATCTCTCTGCCACACCCAATCCTAATGGCTTCAGAGACCTGGGGACAGCAGGTGCAAGGGAGGATTTGGGTATCACAGGGTCTCCACTGAGAGAACCTATGCAAACATTCTCTATAATGGGCTGAACTGGAGCCAGAGTTGGAGGGCTCCAGACTGCGACCAGAAGAACAGGACAAGTAGACAAAGTCCTCCCTGTTAGAGAAGATGGGAGAGCATGAGAAAACGAAGGAGCAAAGAGGCTTCTTCCAGAGCCCTGGAAATCTGCCAGCTTGCACACACTTCCCTAGCCCACAGTAAGGACAGGATCACTTTCTGCTATGGCTGAGACTGCTGCCATATTAGGAGCTTCCACAACCGGACCTGGTCTTCAGGGAGCTGAAGTGTCTCTCCTCTGGTTGCCAGAGTAAACTACCCATCAGAGGAAACTGAACATAGAGCTGCCAAAGAAGAACACCATCATCTTAAATATAAAAATAATGAGTACTCAAGGAGGTCCAAGTGCAGACAACAACAGCAACAACAAGAACCAAATAGTCTTCCTGGAACTGAAAAAAAAAAAACCTCTCAACTAAAAGATTGAGAGAGAAATCACATAGAGGGAGATCATTGTTGAGACCCAGATTAGTGGCCTGGATGGTCAAATATAAGAAATATTTCAGAGCACAGAGAAAAAATGATAGAGAGATGAAAATTGTGAAGGAAAACATGTGAGACATGGTGAACATATTCAGGAAACTTAACATGTGGATTATAAATATCCCAGAAGAAGAAAAAGGACACATAATAAATATGGCCTCTTGGAGTTTCGTCAGAACTGAAGAAAAAAGGATCCACCAAGAATATCCCAGTAACATTCCAAATGTTAGGTAAGAAAAAAAAAGCCTGCCAAGCATTCAAATAAAAGGAACATAAGCTCTACAAGGGAAATGGAATCAGAATGGCACCAGCTTTCTTTTCTGCGACCTTGGAAGAGGAAAAACCATAGAAGAACATCCACAGACATTTGAGACTACAACCTGGTCTCTACACCCAATCAAGATCCTTCCCTGACTGGAATGAAGGAGAAATGCATGGGGACATGCCAGAAATCAAGGCGGGCATCACTCCGATAGCTCACCTTAAGAAAAGAGTCCAAGGAGGTTATCCACATGGAAAAGAATGAGGTCAGGTCCCTAACACTATACAAAAATTAACTCAAAAGTAAGAGAGCTACAATTTATAAAACTCCTAGAAGAAAAGGTACGAGTAAATCTTCACGACCTTGGCTTAAGCAATGACTGGAGATTCTTAGGTCACCAATATCACAAACAACAAATAAAAATGGAGAAAAACTGAACTTCATCAAAAATAAAAACCATTTGTAGGGCACCTGGGTGGCTCAGTCAGTTAAGCATCCAACTCTTGATTTCAGTTCAGGTCACAATATCAGGGTCATGGAATGGAACCCTGCATCGGGCTCTGCTCTGGGCATGGAGCATGATTAAGATTCTCTCTCTCTCTCTCTCTCCTTCTGTCCCCTAAACCACCACCCTTGCACAAGCTCTCTCTGTCTTTCAAAAAAAGTTGGGGGGGGGGGCACCTGTGTAGTTCAATCAGTTAAGCATCTGACTTCAGCTCAGGTCATGATCTCAGGGTCCTGAGATCGAGCTCTGCCTTGGGCTCCTTGCTCAGCAGAGAGTCTGCTTCTCCCTCCCCCTCTGCCCTACCCCCTGCTGGTTCTCTCTCTCTCTCTCTCTCTTTCTCTCTCAGATAAATAAATAAAATCTTTTAAAAATTATACTTCAAAGGACACCATCAGGAAAGTAAAAAGATGACTCATAGAATGGGAGAAAGTATTCGCTAATCATATATTGCACAGGAGACTTGTATCCAGAATGTAAAAAGAATTTTCAACTCAGTATTAAAAAGATAGACAATCCAATTTTAAAAATGGGCAAAGGATCTGAGTAGACATTTCTCCAAAGAAAATATACAAATGGCCAATGAGCACATGGCAAGAAACACATCATTAGTCATTAGAGAAATGCAAACCAAAACAAGGGTGAGATACCACTTCATACCCTCTAGGATGGCTAAAATAAAATAAAATAATATAGATAATAGTGAGTGTGAGGGAGGATAGGGAGATATTGGATCCTTTTACCTTGCTGATAGAAATATAAAATGGTGTGGCTGTTTTGGAAAATAGTTTAGCGGTTCCTCAAAATGCTAAACACGGAGTTACCTTATGACCCAACAATTCCACTCCTGGATATAGACCCAAAAGTAATAGAAATATTTATCTGCACAAAATCTTGTATGTGAATGTCCACAGCAGCATTATTCACAACAGTCAGAAAGTATAAAGAACTCAGATATCCATCAACTGACGAATGGGTAGAGAAAACATGGCATATCACATCCAATGTAATGTTATTTGGCAATTTAAAAAAATGAAGTACTGATACATTTTACAAGTTGGAAGAACTTTAAAAACATTATGCTAAGTGAAAGAAGCCATCCACAAAAGACCACGCATTATATAATTCCATTTGTATGAAACGTCCAGAATAGCCAATTCTATTAAAAATGAAATATGCTGGCGATTGCCTGGGGCTGGGGAGAGTGAGAAGGATGGGATGAGGGGTGACTGCAATGGGTAAGGGGTATGGAGTATGGGTTTTCTTTTGAGGGTGGTGAAAGGTTCTGAAGTTACATTTAGTGATAGTTGCATCCCTGAATATAATGAGAACCACTGGCTGTGTACTTATGTGAATTATATTTCAAAAAAGATGTTTTTAAAAATTAGAAATTAATGTCTTTAATCACACTAGCACCATTTTTAAAAATCAAGGGTAAGGGACTCTAAGCAAATGGCAAATGAACTAGAACAGGCACTTTTAAGACAAAGGAGAAAAATATGAGAAGAAACAGTGGTGGGCAATGAGCTGTGCCATGCCATGTGAATAATTGAACCTAAATGGATACTAATGAATGGTCTATGAATGTGAAATATATGTGTTTTAAAAGGTCTCTTGAAATAGAAGGTATATACTACAATAAAATTGTCTGAACTAAAAGTACTTAAAAACCTGGAAGTAGCAAAGCGCAGCCATTGAGGTAGAATAGAAAAGGAAGAAGTAAAAGTTTTCTGGAGTTCTCATCTTATTAGAGTAGAATAAAGCTGGGGAGAAAGTGCCTTAGGGGCATTTGTGTGACTTAGTGGAGAGACCAGTTGGTATGTTTTCAAATGCAAGAAGCATATGTGTCTGATGACCAATGTAGAGAGTGAATCACTCATTAATCAATGGGAAAGCAAAGTAAAACTTTAAGATTAACAAGGAAAGGAGGAGCAGGAAACGGAGTCAAGAGCTGTGTCCATCAAAAGATGAATGGATAAAGAGGATGTGGTCTATGTATACAATGGAATATTACTCAGCCATTAGAAAAGACAAATACCCCCAATTTGCTTCGACATGAATGGACCTGGAGGGTATTATGTTGAGTGAAATAAGTCAATCAGAAAAGGACAAACATTATATGGTCTCATTCATTTGGGGAATATAAAAATTAGTGAAAGGGAATAGAGGGAAAAGAGAGAAAATGAGTGAAAATATCAGTGAGGGTGACAAAACATGAGAGACCTCTAACTCTGGGAAATGAACAAGGGGTAGTGGAAGGAGAGGTGGGCGGGAGGTTGGGGTGATTGGGTGATGGGCACTGAGGGGGGCACTTGGCGGGATGAGCACTGGGTGTTATGCTATATGTTGGCAAGTTGAACTCCAATAAAATTTTTTTTTTAAAAAAAGAGCTGTGTGAACAAACTAGCAAATAAAAGAAATAACAACGTAGAATAATTTTTTTTTAACAGAGCTAGGTATGTCTCATGTTTTCTTTCTCACGTCGACACGTGGATTATGGGTTTTTGAAACCCACAGAAGTGAAATACCCTGTCATCACATCCTATCAGGTGAGAGATGACACCCACACAACATCACCGGTGACATGAATTTTCATCACTGGGTTCAAGTAGTGTTGGCCAGGTTTCTGGCATAACTGTAAAATTACCAATATTTTCTTTCCCCACTCTATTCTTTGGAAGCCAGCCAGTAAGTCTCCAACTCCAGTGGGGTGGGGGTGGGGGGATGGGGGTGCCCCCGAGGCTGGAATTAAGCTCCACCTGCTGGACCAGAGAGTATCTACATATATTTTGGTTTTGGAATTCTAGAATAAAGATTTGTCTCTTCTCCCTCCTATAAAATAAAATTTTAAAAAAAAGCATAAACATGAGAGAAATAAAGTCAAGTATATCAGTTGTTTGAATAAATGTAAAATAACTGAATTCCCATTAAAAAGCAGAGACTGTTCAATAAGGGGGAGGGGAACAAGACTGGGCATATGCTATTTACTATAAACATATTTAAAACAAAGTGAAGATATTAATTAATTAAAGGCAGAGGCACCAAACAACTATTTTTTTAAAGCAGGAGCTAATATCAATAAAAATTTACATTTAAACGGATTAACAGTTAAAAGGGAAACTTTATGTATTGAGACAAAGCATGAGGCAAAATTTTGGAAGACAATATGACTCATAATCCTGTGTGCTTAAAGTAATTATGGCACCGGGATGCTGAGTGGCTCAGTGGTTGAGTGTCTGCCTTTGGCTCAGATCATGATCCCAAGGTCCTGGGATGGAGTCCTGCTTCGGGCTCCCTGCAAGGAGTCTGCTTCTCTCTCTACCTGTGTCTCTGCCTCCCTCATGAATAAATAAATAAAATCTTTTTTTAAAAAAGGTAATTATGGCACCTAAATACTTAAGGAAAAAACTATTAGAAATGCAAGGAGAACTTAAATTTTCAAATATAGTGAGAGACTTCATTATATCTCTCTTATATTTATACAGATTCAGTAGACAAAAAAAGGATAACCATCAGATCAGTAAAAAATTATATCATAGATATTTAATTATATAATTATGCAGATAATGGAAAACATAAAATAAACCATTAAGTAGTCCAGCAATGAGCACCTAAAATATATTTAATTTACAATAGTAACAAAAATTACAAAATACTTAAGAAATTTAGCAATAAAAGCACAAGACTGATATGGAGAAAACATAAAACCTTAAAATAAAGATATAAAATAATATGGTAAAAATACATAAGAATACCATAATTCAGTCTTAAAACTTAATATCAAAAACAGTCAATATTCCTAAACTCATTTCATAAACTTTTTTCCAATTAAAGTCACAATTAGTTTTTTTAATTGGATAAAGTGTTCTTCAAACTTATGTGAAGGAAAAAAAGTAACCAAGTACGATTTAAGGAGGACATCCTGATTTACCAGATAGAAAAATATATAATAAGGCCATTGTAGTCAAACTAATAACCTATTTCCATGGAATGAGGAAAACAGATTAGAACAAAATATAAAACCCAGAAATAGATCTCATCGTATGTCATTTCATGACAATGGGAAAACGGTGGATAATTTAATAATCAGTGCTGGTCTCACTAGTTATCAATCTGGAAGAAAAACTTTGTACAATTGTCTTAAGACTTATCCTAGAATAAGATTGTTCAGATTGTGTAAGTATTTAAATGCAAAAATAATAAATAAATAGACAATTAAAATTTCACTAAAACTCTAGATGATTATATAAATAGTCTAGGGAAAAGAAAAACCTTTTTCCCCCCCTTTAAGGAAAGACTTCTTAACCAAGACTGAAAACTCCAGAGCTGTAAGGAAGAGATAAGCATATTTGCCTGTATTTATTTATTTGATAGATAACTTATTAAGTGCAATCCAGTTCCTAGCATTCTTCTAGGTGCTACACGGTCAAAACAAAGTCTCTGCTCTCATAGAGCTCTCATCTTGGGAGGGGAAGACAATAAACAGATAAATATGTAGCATATCAAGTGCTGGGAAGTGTCATGAAGAACAAAGCTGAGTGTGCGGATAGAGTGACAGGGTTATTCTTCTATATACAATGATGTGATAGCTTTGGTGGCAAATCAAATCTCTCTTCAAGAGAAAACCTGCTTCAAGTAGTCAATAACATTAGCAGCTGCATACCCTCAGGATTCACTGCAGTATTCATGTCAAAGCCACTCACTTCCCAGGCTCCTCCCAGCCCGGACCTAAGCCTGGTGTGGCTACAACAGCTGGGCTTTCCTGGCCCAAACAAGATCCTTCTCATAGGCAAACCTTGTCCTTGGAGTCCCCCAAGACTTGGCTAAGATGTTTGCAGAGCTGAGCTGTCTTCTGGAGCTCTCCCAACCCAGTCCTCCATACTTTCCTCTCTCCTACCACCACTGTCCTATCTGCAATGCAGTCTGAAACCTATTTCTGCCTACTGCTGCTCTTCCTTCTATGTATCTCTTATACTTCCACTTCTGTCTTGGTCTTTGCTTCTGAAGGTCCCAAATGACACACATGGTCATGGAAGAACTCATTTTTAAAGTAAAAACACATGACCAGAATCCTGAAAGAATTGAAGTAGAAAGCCAAGATGATATTAGGTGGAAGAAACACTCAGAGAGGAGGAATAATAGCAAGTGCAAGTCTCTGAGGCAGGAACACAGGGGACATGTGGGATGGATTGGATTATCGTCCTCAGTTCTTCACCCCTTCTCTCTGCTATGTGACCTTGCAATACTTATCAGTGAAACAGAGAATACATGCCCACCCATGGGCTTTGGGTTTGGCAGTATAATTTGCTTGACCAAGAGATTGTTAGAGGTGATAATCTGAGCAGAGGATTTTTTTAATTTAGTTTTTTTGAGCAGAGGCTTTAAATGTGCTTACAGATGTCTGGCTGGGCCTCTTACGCTTCTGTGGTCACCATAAAAGGAACATGCATGAGATGCCACTGGTTCTATAAATGTTGAATATGTATGTAGCAGATCTACATCCAACCTGAAGCTTGGATCCAACCTAGCTCAGGTGGGCTTGGCTTAACCCATGAGTAAGAAAAATAAGTGTTTTATAACCTCCTGAGATTTGAAGGTTGCCTGGTATACCAGCTTTTTGCAGAAATATCTGATACCCGGTTAAGTAATGGCAAGGAGGCCAATATGACTGCTGAGTGCTGAGCAGGGGATGGTGGTAGGAGACAAGATAGAGTGATAGCGGAGTACCTAACCAACTAAGGCCTCATGGACCGAGCCTTTGACTCTTACTCTGAGTGAGATGGGAAGTCATTGGAAGTTTGAGCCAAAGGCTGATGGTATTACTGACATTGTAGAAGAATCAGAGTGGAACTATGTGTAAATGGCTTAAAGAAGAAAAGATACTATAAGTGAAATCTGTAGGTGCTATATTAGTTTGCTAAGGCTGTTACAGAAAGTATCACAAACTGAGTTGTTTAAACAATAGTTTATTGCCCAGTAGTGCTGGAGGCTAGAAGTCTGAAATCAAGGGTTGCTTTCCTTCTGAAGGCCATGAGGGAAAGATCTGCTCCAAGCATCTCTCCTTGCATGTTATCCCGTCTTCTTCCTATGTCTTCATAGGGTCTTCCCTCTGTATGCCCGTGTCCACATTCCTGGAGGTCCCAGATAACACACGTGGTCATAAAAGAACTCATTTTTAAAGACACCAGTCATGTTGCATTAGTGACCATACCAATAATCCTATTTGAATTTGATTGCCTCTGTAAAAATACTATCTCCAGATAAGGTTATGCATGTTCTGAGGTATGGGGGTTAGGCATCCAACAGGCTGTTTTTGGAGAGACACAATTCAACCCATAACAGCGGCATGATAAATCTGGGGGAAGATTTGCAATTCAGAAAACAAACAGAATTAACATCCATATTATAAAAAGATCTCATAAATTGACAGGAGCAAATCTGACAAACCAGTTGGAACATGGACAATGGACTTGAAGAGGCAACAGACAGAACGGCAAACCCAAATGGCCACAAAGGTTATAAACAAATGCTCTAGTTTGCTAGTAGTAAAGAAATTTAAAGTGACAATGAAAAATCACTTTACACCTATCAGAGTGGCTAAAAGTAAGAATGCTGGTAACATCTGCAATTGGCAGAGATACAGAAAAAAAAGCACCCCCATACACTAGTGAAGGAAACAAACTACTGCAGCCTTTAAGAAAAGCAATCGGGAAGCTTATACTAAAGTTTAAAAGAGTGAACAATTTCTGACAAGTTGGCATCAGGGAGCTGCAGACCCCATTCCCCAGGGAAACAAGCATGACTGGTAAAAAATTTTATTTAAAAAATCAACAATTTAAAGTCTCTAGAAATTGTCCTAAGGGCATACAGCAAACAAAGAAGCATTTGTTTGAGAAAATCTACTTAATTTTGGTAAGAAAAGCAAGAATCTATACCACCTGAGTGACAGCTTGCTCCTTCTCTCCCGTTGCCCCCAGCACATTGTAATGGACGTTCCATTTCAGGCCAGTATGGTCAAGAGCAAGAGCTTCCCTCTCCCTCAACCTCTCGGTCAAGGGTACAGTAGCAACCCAGGAAGAGTAGGCTGTGAGCATTTTACATTACCACTCATCACCCTCTCTGTAGTCTACATTACAGAGGTTAAATTCTGGGCAAGCAAAACCAAGAAGTCAGAGGCTTCCTTCCTTCTCCAGCCTACACTTGAATGCCAAAGGCTCTACCCTATATGCAGCAGGCTGAAAATAATTGAGGACTACCACCTCGGCTCACTTGTAGGGTATAAGCTTTACCAGGAGAGGCAAGCTGAGAAGACCAGAAGTTACGACCTCTGCCCAAAGGCCTGTGTGTAAAGCAGGAGTCATTCCAAGAGAAGCAGGCTACTGTCCCTGCCCCCAGCCCCAAAAAGTGACCTAGAGATTTGCCCAGAGAGACAGATTGTCATAAAACAGAGAGCTTTGAAGCTCTTCACAAGGGAAATGACTTTATTTTTTTATTTATTTTTATTTTTATTTTTTTTTGGGAAATGACTTTAAATGTAAACATTGTATGTGGACTTACAACAAATGAAGAGATTGATTTAATAGCTGAAAAATTTCCCACAAAGAAAAGCCTAGAACCAGATAGCTTTAATGGTGAGTTCTCGCAATCATTTAAAGAATTCTTCATAAGCTCTTCCAAAAACTCAAAGAAGAGGGAACCCTTCCCAATTTATTTTATGAGTCTGTCTTATCCTCATACCGAAAGCAGTCAAAGACATCACAAGGAAACTATAGACTAATTTATTTTTGGAATATAGATGCAAAATTCCTCAACAAAATACTAGCACGTCAACTATAGCAATATATAAAAAAGGATCATACACCATGACCAAGTAGGCTTTATCCCAGGAATAATAAAAGGTTAGCTAATATCCAAAAACCAATTAATGTAATACACCATATCAATAGAATAAAGGACAAAAATCATGTGACTATCTAAATAGACTTAGAGAAAGGCACTTGAAATGTCCAACATACCTTTATGATTAAAAAAAAAACTCAAAAAACTAGGTATAGAAGATAACTTTCTCAGCCTGATAAAGGGCATCTATGTAAAACACACAGATAACATCATACTTAACAGGAAAAGACTGAAAACTTTCTCCCTAAGATCAAGAACAATACAAGAATGCCCATTCTTGGAGACCTGGGTGGCTCAGTGGTTGAGCGTTTGCCTTTGGCTCAGGTCGTGATCCCAAGGTCCTGGGATTGAGTCCTGCATCTGGCTCCCTGCATGGAGCCTGCTTCTCCCTGTGCTTCTGCCTCTGCCTCTTTTTCTGTGTCTCTCATGAATAAATAAATAAATCTTTTTTTTTAAAAAAAGAAAAGAATGCTCATTCTCATCACTTCTATTCAATATGGTACTGGAGGTCCTAGCCAGTGCAATTAAGCAAGAATATAAAATAAAAGGCAATCAAACTGAAAAACTATCTCTTTTCACAGATAATATGATGCTATACATAGAAAATCCTAAAGAATCAACATACACACACACACACACACAAAAAAAAAAAAAAAAAAACCATGAGAGATAATTAATGAACTCAGTAAAGTTTCAGGATACCAGATTAATCCACAAAAATAATTTCTATGTCTATACACTAACAATGAGCAATCCAAAAAGAAATTAAGAAAATAATTCTACTCTCCACCTTAGAAACAGTCTGACAGTTTATTTTATTTTTAAAAATATTTTATTGATTTATTTATTGAGCCACCCAGGTCTGACAGTTTAAATATACAGTTACCATATAACCCAGTAATGCTACTCCAAGGTATATGTGATGCTTAATTTTATGTGTCAACCTGACTGCGCTATGGTATGCCCAGATGGTCACTTAAATACTGTTTCTGGGTATTTCCAGAAGAGATTGACATTTGAATTGATGGACTGAGTAAAGCAGAGGGTCCTCCCCACTGCAGATGGGTATCATTTAATTCAGTGAGGGCCTGAAAAGAATGAAAAAGCCAAAGAAGGTTGAACATGCTTTCTGCCTCAGCAGGCATCAATCTTCTGCTGTTGGTGCTCCTGGTTGTTAGGCCTTCAGACTGAAATCTATACCATCAGCTCTCTGGCTCTTAGGCCTTCAATCTACCACTGGCTCTACTGAGACTCCAGCTGGCAGAAAGCAGGTGGTGGGGCTTCTCAGCCTCCCTAATCACATAAACCAATACCTTAAAATAAATCTCTTCATTTATATACTAGTTCTATTCCTTTGGAGAAGCCTGACTAATATAGTGTATACTCAAAAGAATTGAAAACAAAAACTCAAAACAATACATGTACACCATATTCAAAGTAGTACTATTCACTGTAGCCAAAGGTAGAAACTGTCCAAATGATCACTAATGGATGAATGGACAAATAAACTACGGTAGAGCCATATAGTTGAGTATGATTCAGCCATGGAAAAGAAGTAAGGTACTGATACATGCTACAACATGGAGGAGGCTTGAAAACATTAGGTTAAGCAAAAGAAGCCAATCATAACAGACCATATATTGGAGGATTCCATTTCTTTAAAATGCTCAGAATAGGTAAATCTATAGAGACAGAAATAGATTAGTGGTTGCCTAGAGATGGAGAGTTGGGGAGAAGTGAAAAGTAACCACTATTGGGTATGGGTTTTCTTGGCAAGGTGGTAAAAATGTTCTGAAATGGGTTGTGATGACTGCACAACTCTATAAATATTCTAAAAACCATTGAGTCAGTTTCCTCAGAAATACAATTCCCAGGGCATAAGAATATACATTCAAGGATTTTCTTTGCATTGTTGCCTGCGCCAACATCATATCAATTACAATTAGAATTACGACTAAGGTCATGAAAACAAAGCGACTACCCATCTATAGGAGGATGTTAAGATTTGTATAATTCATTCATGCCATGAAATATGATGCAGCCATTACAAAGCATGAATTCATTTCCTAACAATGGCCTTGAAAGGATTTCCATTAATTTTTATGAGTGAGCAAGACAAATTGAATAACTGTGTCTATCATATGATCACATTTTTGTAAAATAAGCAATGACCAAAAAACTTGCTTCCTATGCACGTATTTGTACACACACACACACACACACAGGGCACGTGATCACCTGAGCATAAACAGAACTGTGGAATAATGCAGCAGGAGTAGGTGGGTCCATCAGCGTTTACCAATCAGATACTGAAATCAGCTACATGTCTGACACCTGAGCTTAAGGACAGAAAATTATAAAGCTACTAAAGCATAAGATCTGTACAATCGACACATATGTTCCACAGGAACCAGTCTCTGCTGTTTTCTAGTTGTGTTGTCTTGGGCACATTACTTCACCTTTCTTCCTTGGTAAGAAGGGAGATAACAAGATAGCGACTTCAGAGAGTGGGTGTGAGGACTGAAGAAGTTAGTATGTATTCAACACACACATCTTGTTGTTTGCTATTTATTATTATCTGTATGACATGTTCTTTGCTGCAAGTTTTGTACAAAACCACAGCCTGTTCCTATTCAGGAAGTACAATGATGGTTGTTTTTCTCCTTGTTGGCTTTTTTTCCTCTTCTACCCACCTTTTTCCCGTAATGGAAGGACGTGTGCTCCTGGCCTGCTCTGTGGCCACTCTGAAGTCATGGCAACACAGAACGGAGAAATAGGCCAAGCGTCAGGCAAGGCCAAGTGATAATATAAATGGACTTAGCAGATTAGAAATATGGACAGCACCTAATGAAATGAGATTTATCTGGGGAGGAAAATGCAAACTACTTTATGTAAGAAGAAATAGTCCAATACATGTTCAGCCTGGAAGGGTGGAAGGGGTCTCTCAGGGAGATGGACATAGAAGCATGAGACGAAAGGACTCTGGCAGGAATATGCCAGCATCCCTGTTCTGCACATCATCACCCCAGAGAAAGGAGATAATTCCTCATGAGATGCCTGCTGATAAATAACTCCTCATCCTTGGGACGGTTTATTTTGCTTCATTTGGGTTTTCCCACTCTAATAGAGGCCAGTGGTCAAGTGGTTGATGTCATTTGTTCACCAAAAATATTTTTGTCAGTTGTGTTAGTCATTCTTTTGGCAGCTATAACAACAAATTAGAGGAATCGCACATAGTCTGAACCACTGCTGGGCACTGTGCCCTCATGATAAGCACAAATACTAAATCTACTACAGGGGCAGATCTCAGCTGCCTCATAGACACATTCTTAGGCTCCAAAGCTAATACCGAAAAAATACACTCTACACAGAGCTGGGAGTGCTATAGCTGTACCTCCAAACCAATTGCAGCTGGAGCCTACCTCTCCTGTCCTGGTGGGTCGCAACATCTCAAGAGGCTCTGGGTCTGTAGACAGGAGCAATGGACTGTTCTTTGGAACTAAGTATGGAGCTTTAGTGTACAGCTGACCCATTAAGCTGGGAGAGATCCCACTTGTCGTCCATTCAGCAAATGCTTCTTTAGTTCTCTCCCAAAGCAGCAGACACAGTGGGGGTCGCAGAGAAGAGCCAGGCATGGTTCCTTGTCTTGATGAGTTTACGTGCTGTCAGGAGAGACAGACTGGTAATGTAAATAAATATCAGACCAAATAAAACGCAGGACTAAATCAAATATAATGAGAAAAGAAAATGTGAAGAAATTACTTCCAGCTTGGAAAGATCTCAGAGAGCTTAGTGAAAGAGGAGGGTTTTTCTCAAGGCCTGGAAGGGCAGGTAGGGATTCAGTAAGTGAAAATATTGGGGAAGCAGGGATACAGAGATGCCAACATTCCAGGCTGAGGAATTGTGGGAATAAAGGCACAGGGAAGTCGGAGGCTCACCTAGAGAGTGGGGAGTGGGCCTGGAGTGATGGGTCTGGGAATGGGGAGAGAAATCCCAGAAAGGAATACATGGACACATAGCATGGTAGACAGAAGCTCAGTCCTGTGGGGCCTTGCCCACCTGGTTAAGGAATTTGGATTTTGCAGGCGAAAGAGAATCAGTGAAGGTTTCTGGTCACGGGAGTGACATGCTCATTGCTGTGCATGGGATGGATTCCTCTGGCAGGAGTGTGCAGTAGAACAGATTAGTAGAAGTGGAAGTGAGGAAAACGAGGAAATTACACAATCCTCAACTTATATTGACTAAGGTCTCAGCCAGGGCTGGGGCAGTGGGGATAGAAGGGAGGGACTGTGTGAGAAGCACAGCAGCCCTGTGGGGGTGGGGGGAGGAAGATGACAGCTTCTCACAAGGATCAGAGTGGATCAGTATCTGTCTCTGCCTCTGTGACAACTTAGACAAGTCCCCTGGCCTTCCCTGCGTTGGCTTTTTCCTCTAGTGAATTGGGGACTGTAACTCCATCCTCTGATAAAATCAGCAGAGACTGGGGAAAATAAGATGCGTTCAACTTCATGAAGTGTTTACAGCTCACTGGAGTAAAGCTGCCCTAAATCTACAACAATCTTAGCAGTCCCTAAGAAAGCTGATTGTTTTAGAGCAATAGGATTAAAGGGTGGTACTCTTCAATCCTTACAACTGTCTTGTTGTTGACCTGCTTCAACGTCCTTTATAAAAACACTTTTCCTTCTCAGGGTTGAAAACAAAAAGATCTGAAGATCATCACAGATTATAATCGACATTAAAGCAAGAATGTTTCTGAAACTAATGACATCATCAACACATCTTGGAAATCACAGGATCTGTCCCCAGATGGTACCATGTACATCAATAAGGGGTTTCATTTTCAAAATCTGATGATTTCTTTTATGGGTGATTCTTGATTCACTAAAATCTGTTAGGGCATGTTCTCCATCAGGGAAATGAACAGAGCTATCTGTCACACCCTCATCATGTAGCTTAGGCACCCAATCATTGAAGGAGTGAATGATATGAGTGAGCTACATGGTCTCCCCCAGGGAGCACACAGTGCGTTATCCTACCAACGAGATGTCACAGAATTACTTCAATCAGACCTCTCTAACAGAACAAAGGAAATTGTCCAATGGACCCAAGCAAACTTTTTCTGGAGATAAAACTTATATTTTTAAATCTGTACATATATTTCTAAAAATATGAACTTTATTTCCTACAGATGGACTTCTTTCTGTCTCATTCAAATTTTTCTGAAGGACCTTTACACATATGACATGCTGAGACAGAAAGGTACCATGATTAACATCATCATTTGAGTCAGGGCTCTAAATGAGAAGTGAGAAACACCTATTTAAACTGGCTCATACAATCGAAAAGTACAGCCCCACACTTCTCTTCAAGCATGACTGGATCCACATATTCAAACAATGCCAAAAGCAGTTTGTATCTCTCCATCGCTTGGCTCTTCTTTCTTCTGTGTTGGCTTCATTCTCAACCGGGCTCTCCTTCGTTAGTGGCAAAGACGAGAGAAACTTTAGGCTTAAAGTTTTACCCTTCTAAAATCCCAGGAGGAAAAAGAGAGCTTCCCTTTCTCAGTGGCTCCTGCAAAAGTCCCTAAATCAACTCTCATTGACTGAGCCTGGGTCACATGCCCCTCCCTGCACCAATCACTGGGATTCTAATTGTGCAAGGCCAGCCCTAGAGCAAAGGAAAGGCGATCCATTCTGCCTGAACTACAGAGAATGTAAGCAGAGGAGTGGGAGGAGATGTAGGTTCCCAAAGGAAAAGCAGGTGCTATTAACAAAAAGGGTAGATGGATGCTGGGAAGACTAGACTGGCAGATGTCACCATCTCCATCTGTCTAGGATGAGGATGAGTAGGACCATATTTGATGGGCTGTCAGAAAGAAAGTGATTAAGCCTTTTGCCGCTCGGGATGCTATGCATGTGCTTAATGATAACAGATGAGATACAGTGCGGCCAGCAGCTGCAGAAAAGGAGCCAGCAGGGTTGGGAGTGGAAACCAAGCAGTAATCCATCTTACAGCCTGAATGTTCCCTCAAGTCTGTTTCACTACATGAAATGCCCAGACTGACTCAGGCACTTTTCAAGTTGCAAAACTTGCTTTCATGCTCAGCAGATATATTTGAAGCTGTTTTATGACCAACAGTTAAACAGGAGGAAATTAAGGGAGAAAAATCAAGGATACAGCTTCATGCATAAAACTCAGCCATACAATTAACAGAGCCCACATTAATCACACATCAGTTAGGCCTCAGTGGTTTGATGGTTCTTCGTCGGCAGAAATACATGGATCCTGATAGGCAAAGAGGGTTGATGCCAGTATAACTGAAAAACCTAAACATGGGGACTCTATCATTAATTAATCAAGTAATCACTCTCTTTGTGGTATTTGTGTGATATTTGGTAATTGGTTTTTTTAGTGTTTCTCTCCTTTTAACCCCAGCTCTTTATCACACCCAGCATTCCTTTATCTAGACGTTCCAGTGGAAGATGAGATGTGTTTTTAATAATAATAAAACTCCTGTATTTGTAGATCACTTTGTACTTTATAAAATGGCTCACTGGAGTCTTCCAGCAGCCTTTGAAGACAAAAAGGACAAATATTATTCTCCCAAGTAACTACAGGAGTGTCTGGCTTAGAGTCAGTCTTGAAAAATGCCAGCAGAACTCAACTCTCTTGCAGGCAGAGTAAGACGTCTTCTCATTTTGCTAGTGGAGTGTAGGGAACCTTGGTTCAGGGTGAGGCACAAACAGGTGGACACACTTAGTCAGAACAGAATCACCCTTAGTACCTTTAGTCCAGGGTCACAGGGCAGCCCTACACAACTGCAAAAGCATGAAATATACCTGGGCTTAAACGGAAATACCTTCAGCTAGTGAGCAATAATTCCATAGACAGGAAAGAAAAACAATCACATAGAAAGCTCAAAGAGATGGATTTTATAAGATAATACAAAGATGCTCTAATGATCCTCCCACTTGTGCTGTGGTTAAGAATTCTTCGTACTTCCTTGAAATGCACTGTCCCGTTAGTCCTCAGTCTCTTAGACCAGAAGTATCTGCATGGCTTTGGGAAATCTTGAGGAAAGAGTTAAACTCCTTCAGCTGGGGGACTTCTTATGTCTTTCAGATGCATCTCCCCAAGCTAATAAAAAAGTAGGAAATGTACTTAGACAGTGGTTCTTTGTTTTAATAAGAAAAATAGTGCCTCATTGAATTAATGCTGGTTAATTTTTTTTGCATGATCCTGAGGCCCATGCTTAGAACTACTACCCCTAAAAACGATCATTATAAGAACACTCTTTAAAAATCATTCACTCATTCATTTAACTTACCAACTTTTTCAAGGACACGTCAAGTTCTATAGTGGCACAGATGACATAGATTAAAAAGGTACAGTTCCTAACCTCAATGGCTAGACATGCAAGCTAATCATTATAATCATTGAGCACATCCAGGCATTGTGCCAAGTGCCTTCTTTTTTTTAATTTGTTTTAATCTTTCTGATAACCATGGAGGTAGGTGTTATTATTAATGGCATTTTACAGATGACTAAACAGAGTCTCAACGTAGTTAAGTGACTTGCCCAAGCTCACATGGCCAGTTAGAGGTGAAGCTGGGAGACAAGCTCAGAAAGTCCAAGCCTTAACACATACTCGTAACTCCATACCATGAGTACACCAGTCATGGGATGAATAAAGCTTAGTGGTAGCATAAGGAAAGAAGCGGCAAAATATGCACAAAAGACTTAGTTAAATATCACAGGAAAGAGAGCATTTGAGCTGAACCTATACTGGCTTGGAAAAGACATTCCCAGAGATGCCTGGGTGGCTCAGCAGTTGAGCGTCTGCTTTTGGCTTAGGATGTGGTCTCAGAGTTCCAGGATCGAGTCCCACATAGGGCTCCTGCATGGAACCTGCTTCTCCTCCCTCTGCCTGTGTCTCTGCCTCTCTCTGTGTCTCTCATGAATAAATAAATAAAATAAAAAGAAAAGACATTCCGAACCCAGGGAACAGCATTGCCTAAGCATAAAGACAGGAAGAAGCCTGGTGCATTCTGTGACATATAACTAGATCAGAGAGGCTTGGGCTATGAGCGAAGGTTGGGAAAGAATGGGAGGTGAGGCCAGTGAAGAAAGCAAGATCTCTGCCTTAATTATACAAGGTATCTATGTAATTGTCCCCAGATATGAAACAAATATGTCATTTAATTTGTCTGGCAACTAATAGCTCTCACTGCTTGATTATCATCAGAGTGAACCTGACTTTAGTTTCCTGGAGTCCTATCTACTTGATGAACAGGCTACTTTTCACTATTCCTGTTTAATGTCAAAGATCTCTTCACATAAAGATCTCTGTTTAATGTCAAAGATCTCTTCACATAACGACTTTAATATCATGTTTGTTTTGGACTAATACTCAATCCTAAGAGAAATTTAAAATGTTACAAATTAGGGGTGCCTGGTGGCTTAGTTGGTTAGGCATCCAACTCTTGACTTTGACCTGAGGTCATGATCTCAGGGCCGTGAGATCCATCTGGCTCTGTGTGGAGCATGGAACCTGCTTGGGATTCTCCTTCTATCCCTCCTTCCCCCCACCCTCCATTCAGTTGCGCTCTCTGTCTCTGTCTCTGTCTCTCTCTGTCTCTGTCTCTCTCTCTGTCTCTCTCTCTCAAAATAAATAAATACATAAATAAAAATAAAATGTTACAAATTACCTATGGAATCTAAGCTAATCAGTTTAGAGTCATGAATTTGAATTCATCAAAACGTATCCTTACTCCATATAATTGAAAATGTGTATAAATATAATTAGTAAAAGAGACTAGAAGAAAATACACCAATATTTTAAGAGTTGTCTTTAAACGCTGGGAAATTTTCTGTCATTTCCAAACGTTCTATAATGATCATGGATCACTTTTAGGAATACAGAAAGAAATTTTTCTACAATGGAGACCAGACATTCTAAAACTCAACGTAATGCATGCACATAGTTCATAGGGCAAATTTTCCCAAAAGACTACTAACAAGAAATATACTTTGTCCTTCACTCCCCACTCCGTCTTACCCGCAAAGTCAACCCACTGACTCTTTAACATGTTCATTCTGTAGTTAAATAGAAATATGTAGTTCTTCTATGGTTCTGTAGGGCATGTGGGTTTTTATACTATTTCCGATTTTCTTCATTTTAGGCATTCAACTTCCTACCATTAGATTTAGCTCACTTCGGTCACCTCCCGCCTGTCTTTCCCAACTTCCCAATATGGTTATGACACATGTTTAGTTCCTCTGTTGTTTGGTCACTTTGAAATTTTAGGTAATAAACATGCATCATCATTTTCTATTCCACCAAATGTAGTCAGTGTCTCTTAACATCTCTGTGGGTAGGCTGAGAAAACATTGATGCTCCAAGGATTGCCCTTCGCTCTTCTTTCTCCTTCTCCAGAGCATTCAAACTTAGAGCATTCAAGTCGATAACATTTACATTTGGTTCTGTAATAATAACTCAATCTTCTGTGCTTTCTCTCAGTTCATTCTAAAATTTGAAAACTAATAACAGCATTTACATGATTGTGACTATGTAAATGGTATTCACAAGGAGCCAAGTAGTATTCTGTGAGTATAACTCCTTTATTTTTTTTAAGATTTTTTATTTATTTATTCATGAGAAACACACACACACACACAGAGAGAGAGAGAGAGAGAGAGGCAGAGACACAGGCAGAGGGAGAAGCAGGCTCCATGCAGGGAGCCTGATATGGGACTGGATCCCAGATCTCCAGGATCAGGCCCTGGGCTGAAGGCAGCGCTAAACCGCTGAGCCACCGGGGCTGCCCATAACTTCTTTTTATACATGTTTCTGCTTCTCTTGATTCTAACTCTAAAATTTTCTGGTACATCAGGTATTCAACGGTCTCCTTTTGCCCCAGTAGACCTCTATCCCAGGGCTTCCAGGTTGCATGCTCCATAGGTGCAATAAACAGTGTGGTTGATTCCCCCAAACCCATCCTGTCCCAGGCCATTAGACTTCAACAGCAGTCATTTTCTTGGTGAGGACTTTTCTAGAAGTTTTCTCTAGAATTCCATCGCCCACCACCACTTCCTGTCCTCTCCTCACTTTGTTTATTCCACTAACACCTATTACTATACAACATGCAGGTTTTTTGCATACTTGTTTATCATCTATTTACCTATATATAAGCTTCGTAAAGGCAGAGAGTTTTGTCTTATTCCCTGCCTTATTCCAGGGCCAAGAACAGTGGCTGGCACAGAGTAGGCAGTAGCTAGAAGAATAAAAGTGACTCCATTTCCTTTCCTAGAGACTGTTCTGGGAATGAATAGCCATTCTAGGCCAATTTGGGGCAATGAGAAGTGAGGAGATACTTGCTGGGAAGGAGAAGCCAGTCTCCCTTCTGTTAGGTTTGAACAAAGAAGCATTTGTTCAGGTTGCTTCTGGCAACAATCTCATGACCAGGAGGAAAAGCAGTTTCAACATGAAGACAATACCAGGATGACAGAGCAGAAACATGGCAAAAGCCTGGGTCTTTGTTGATCTTTGAACCATTGAATCAATCCGGGAGACCTCTCTACCTGTGGTTTGTGTTTAAGCCAAAGGATTTTCTATCACTTGCAGTCAAAGAACCTTATCTGTTACCTTAGTTCTGCTGGACACCTGCTGTCTTAGGAATCCTCCTCACTGCCTTTCTGAACCTGAGTCACACTTCTGTAGATCTCATGTTTTCCCCTTTTTGTTTATTCTCTTGTTTTACTAGAACACATGCTGGACAACTTTCTGAGAAGTCATTTTTTTCTAAGTTCTTAAATGTCTTAAAATGTTTTAATTTCTCTAATATACTTCACTGATGAGTAGGTATCAGATCTAGAAGGAAATCATAATATCTCAGAATTTGAAGATTTTAATCACTCATATTGCCTTTTACCATCCATTGCTGCTGATGGGATATTTGAGTGACCTAGCTTTATTCTGGAAAACAGGATTACTATGTTTAGCAGGCAAAAATACAGAACATCTGATTGAATTTGCATTTCAGATAAACAAGGAAATATTTGGGACATATATATTCTAAAACATTATCCATTGCTTATATGAACTTCAGATTTAATTGTGTGTCCTGTGTTTTATCTTTTAAATAAAGAACTAGGAACTCAATCCCAGGACCCTGAGATCACAACCTGAGGTGAAGTTGGACATGCAACCAAATGAGCCACCCAAGTGCCCCTCACAGTATTTCTCGTTGTGAATCTTTTTTAAAAAACTCATCATATTAATGCTAATTGAGCCCTAAGAAAGAAGATATAGTTCTTGTTGACATGTTTAACTGGTGAGTCATGGCCACTTCCACACCCAGCCCTCTGTCAGATTGGATTTGAGGAAATGGAGCAAGAAAAAGAGCTTTGTCAAACTTAGAGTTTAAAAATATTTAGAGAAAGTATTATCAGAACAGAGGCATAAGAAGACTATGGTGTACTCCATAGAGAGCCTCGTTTTCCAGTTAAATTATCTGGTTTGAAGCCTGGCCACCCAATCATCATGTCACACAGCATCAGTGAACAATCTTAGAAAAGGACTCAGAATTCAGGCTGAAGAGACTTGCTTTGTAAGAGCGAATATTCTGAACACATCCTGAATTTACCATGTAATTGCTCTGCTGTGAACATGGCATAGAGATATACTATCTCCAAAGGAAAAGACGATTTGCTTGTGAGATACATATTTCCTGGGGTTATATCTAAGTGAACTAGCCAGAAAGTAAGTGAAGAGGCAGAGAGATAGGAAGTAATCACTTTGGAAAGTAGTGGTAAAATCAGGCAAGGTAAAAAAAGGTCAAAGAAATTAGGAGGAGAGCTGTAGAGTCAAGAGAGAGGAGATTAAAAAATAACTTCAGAATCATTGAATAGGACATGACCTTATAAATCAACTGGGCCAGCCCCTCCTCTTACCAGTGACAATACCCAGGATGAGGGAGCAGAAGGGGCTTGCCAAGAGTCACAGAACCAGACCAGACCAGTTCTCCTGATTCCCAGTCCAGTGTTTATTCCACTCCATTGATGCTGCCGTTTGGGACCTATTGCACAACAACCCTATTTAATCATCTTGACAGCCTCCGAGAATGATAAACTTTCTCCGCAATGATCTGACTCAGCTCAGAGTAGCAGCTTCACCAAATGCCCCATTAAAATGCAGTCAAGTCCAAGGGGGTGATAGATCTCAGGGGGCTTGCAAAAGGTTCCTCTGACCAAAAATATTGCCTGCATCCACCTGCCTGTGTGTCTGAAATTAAACTTTGAAAATATCTGTTGTAATGCAAATGACTACATTTAACATTTTGCTTCTAACAAAGATGAAGGTCTTGATGGAATGTGACACGGACAAATATGTCTTGATTGGACAGAGGTAGAATGATTAGGCAATGGCCTGAAATGTATTAGGACCCATCAGGTACAAATGGAAGCAGGTGCCTACTTCACCATCATCATTTCATATCAGAACAAAGCAACAGATTGCTTTGTGCTCTAATCATTTTCCTGTCATCAGATTTCACTTTTGGTGTCTGATGTCACAGTAAGATATTTTAGTAGACCTAGTTTCCTTGATTACTTGAATAATTCACATTTTGTATCTGAATATAGGATGTTTTCAGCAGAACAAAGTCCCTTTAAGTGGCAATTTTGCTTTCAGTGACAAGAATTGCTGTGTCTGGACTCAAACTTTAAATTGTATTTCCCACATGTGAAGGTCATTTGCCTTCTTCTCCTTATGGCCAAAAGTTAAGAAAGATGAAGATTGAAAGATGGCCACTGGTTTTTGCCAATAAAGAGCAAGAGTAATAGAGTGAGAGGCCAATGACAGGTTGCAAGCCTTGTTAAGAAGTGAATGTAGGCAAAAATGTGGAGGAAATTAATGTAGACAACATTTAGAGAAGCTTGACATGGCTACAAAGAGAAAATATTTTATTGAAATATTTGTTTGATATTATTTGTTAATTGGTTGGTTGATTTTAAAGGTGGGAGAGACTTAAGTGTTCCTGTTATCTTGGGGAAATGAGGTAGGGCCTCAACCTCTTCAGCTATATATTGGAGAAATGTTAGTACCACCATAAATAAGTCTACCCAAGGTCACCTGGCCAATTGGCCAAAGTATCAAGATTAAAATCCTAATCCTTTAACAGCTTGTTCTCTTAGGTACACGATGTCTCTCCATTTTACAAATGTTGTTTTCAGTGGGTCATGGGAGGATGTAGATGGTTATTTCTTTTTTGTTGTTTTTTATATGTATATTTTTTTTATTGGAGTGGTTATTTCCATACAAATATATTTGGAAAGAGCTATTTTTAGGTCTTCTTGGGCATGGCAGGGACAAAGAAAGCAAATACTTGACTAAATAAAGGCATCCTATTTGTCAGATACTAGGGTAAGCACTTTACATATAACAAGTTATTCAATCCTCATAGCAACTGTACAAAGCAGATAAAGTTACTATCCTTATTTTGCAGATAAAGACATTGAGGCTCAAAGAGATGAACTTGCCCAAGATCACCCAGCTAGTAAAGGGCAAATCAAAGAGTCCATGTCCTTAACCACTAGACTATACTATCTCTCATGGGAATGCAAAGTAATACTGATTTATGCCACAGACTAGCAAATAATATTTTAAAATGTCACAACTAATTTTTTCTAGGCAGAGTCATATTTATTGTCCTATTTTACCTTATTTTACTTTCAGAGCAACCAGTTGTGAGACAACTAAGGCAGAGAATACCATCTGCATTTGAGAATAGCATCACTGAAATAATTCTCTCTCACTCTCTCACTCTCTCACTCCAACCCCAGACACACACACACACACACACACACACACACACACCGAAGTAATGGGGCCTAGGCTGGCTTAGTGCCCAAATTCGCTGCAGAGTTGCCAGGACCCTTAAGAGAAGAGATTCAGTCCTCTGCTGTTTTTAGCAAGTAACACCTGGTGTCCAAGGTAGAGAAAATAAACCCATTCCATAAAAATGCCAAAACATAGGCCTCAAGCTACTTTATCAGAGAACTAAGGTGAGAGGGTTCATAAGTAATAACCAAAGAAACTGTTATTAGTAGTACAAACTCTTAAAAAAAATAAATGAAGAGTGTATTGACCCCTTCTAGACGTCTTCCTCCTTCCAAGTGACCTACAGTGAATCTCTTGGCATTATAGAGCTCTTTCATGAGAGGGTGATTTGTGATTAGCTTTATGAATAAAAGAGTAAACACAAGTTGGCCCCACATGCTCTTCACATATAACAGACCATTTAGAAAGGCAGTATCATCAGTTATGGAAAGTAATCACTAGTGTGAAGAAGAAAAGTCAGCCCAGGTGTGATTTGTTGATAATGTGGAGGAAGCGCTATGTCTTACTCATATTTGCACCATGGGCACCCAGCACAATGTTTGGTGCACAGTCAGTGCCCAATAAATTTCGTTTAATGATTGATGAACATTAGCCAGCATATGACGATGGCCATGTCCGCCACCATGCTCTGATTCTCAAAACCCAATGATTATGCTTGTAAAATCTACTTAGTTGGGTAGAAGAAAAATCAAAATGACATCAAACAACTCAGATCAGGGGATCCTGGGTAGCTCAGTGGTTTAGTGCCTGCCTTTGTCCCAGGGCATGATCCTGGAGTCCCGGGATCGAGTCCCGCATCAGGCTCCCTGCATGGAGCCTGATTCTCGCTCTGCCTGTGTCTCTGCCCCTTTCTCTCTCTCTGTGTGTCTCAAATAAATAAATAAATAAATAAATAAATAAATAAATAAATAAAATCTTTTAAAAAACCAACTCAGACCTAAAATTCCTAGGGAATTGCCTCAACTTTTAACTTGCTTGACTTGTAGCATTCTGACTTTAATGAAAGCAATTCTATCATCGGTGGGTAAGTTTCTAGACCAACTATAAAATTCTTGTATCCCAGATGCAGTGAAACGCCGGGACACCTGCACCCCAATGTTTATAGTAGCAATGTCCATAACAGCCAAACTGTGGAAAGAGCCTCAGTGTCCATAAAAAGATGAATGGATAAAGAAGATGTGGTCTACGTATACAATGGAATATTACTCAGCCATTAGAAACGACAAATAGCCACCATTTGCTTCGACATGGATAGAACTGGAGGGTATTATGCTGAGTAAAGTAAGTCAGTCAGAGAAGGACAAACATTATATGGTCTCATTCATTTGGGGAATGTAAAAAATAGTGAAAGGGAATAAAGGGGAAAGGAGAGAAAATGAGTGGGAAATATCAGAGAGGGAGACAGAACATGAGAGACTCCTAACTCTGGGAAACGAACAAAGGGTGGTAGAAGGGGAGGTGGGCAGGGGATGGGGGTGACTCGGTGACAGGCACTGAGGGGGGCCACTTGATGAGATGAGCACTGGGTGTTATGCTATATGTTGGCAAATTGAACTCCAATAAAAAAATAAAAATTAAAATAAATAAATAAATAAATAAAATTCTTGTATCCCAATGTAGAAGAATAATAGTACTTAAAAGCAGCATAGAACTATATTCCTATTGTAGTTGTGTTTATTTGGTAAGATTTATTTGGAGCTCCAATCTGAGATGGCAGAAAGACACATTCTTCTGCTGGAGTCCCAATTTCAGATTTGGGAACTCCTTTTTAACCCCCCTTTAACTCTATTTTACCTTCCATTACCTTTACCCACCTCATCGCTCTGCTCTGCATCCAAATGGAAGCCTCTTCTCTTTTTATTTCCTGAATCTCCATGAATGGCACCATCGTCTACCCAGGAACTCAAGTCTGACACTTTGGAATCATCCTTACTCAACATGCCCCTCATCGCCATGACACACATCCACAGCCACACATCTTAACAGGCTACCAGACACCAGTGATTCCACTTTAGCTACTACTTCAGTTCAGGACATTATCTTTCTGAACTACTGCAAAATGTTTCTGTGTTCCAGAGAGAAGAAACCCATAAGTGCTGTAAGTCTTCTTGCCATTTCTATGCATGTAAAATTAGCTGAGTTCATAGATTTGTAAGTGTACTCAGGTGAGTATAACATTGAGGTAATAGATGAGACTGTAGAAGGGATTAAACTCTCCTAAAAGGGCACACTCATTCTTCAGGACCTTGGAGAGAACCAGCGAAGGCAGCAGATAAATACATGTAGGCAAGGACTGTCAGAACCAGTGCTGTGAACAATGCCAAATGCTGGAAAGAACTCAAGTTAGATATTCCAGTCACAGATTTTCTTTCTGGTTCTTGAAACGTCACGTCCATTCCTGTTTCAGAGCTTTTGTGCTAGATGTTTACCCTGACTGGAACCCTTTGTCCCCCTATATTTGCATTGCGGTCTTCTCCTCACCTTTCAGGTCTGCATCTCACCTCAGATGATTCTGCAGTAAAGCCTTTCTTCACTCACTCTTACCCCATTTCCTCCTAACAGTTATCACTATTTGAAGTTATCCTATGTATTCATTTGTTTACTTGACTGTTGTCTCCCTCGCCTCACCTCCCTAAGCCCCATGAAAGAATGGACCATGTCTATGTCATATCTGTAGTGTTTAAAACATATCCACACCTAGAAGGCACTCTGTAAATATATGACAGATGAGCAAATGAAATAAGACAAGCAATGAGAGCAATTAGATTTGAAGTTGGGGAGACTATTGAGGACTTTGAACTGAACGGTTGAAGCTAATTCCAGACACTTATTATTGGGCTTGGAGAAATAGGACCCGAGATGCCATGTGTAGGTTTGTGTTAGCATGGCCCACGTAGAAATGGGCATCTGACAGACTCATTGGGTGACACTGCCAACACTACATTTTCATTTCTAAAATAACTAATACATTGTGAAGTAATAAAAGCAAGACAATTCCATGTTTGGATCTCTGCAAGAGCAGAAGGGAATGAGAAACATTTCCCCATTTACTTCCTCTAATAAGATATTTTAATTTTCTCACTGACATGAAGTGGAGACTGACCAGGTAAATCACTGAATGCGTTGTTTAACTGCTCCATGGAGGTCAATGAATAGGAACTGTTGCCCCTGAGCCCTTATTTAGAGAAGTCTTAGGAAATGAGAGTCTTTTGGCCAGGGAGCTTGGATCCTGCCATCTCTTCCAATGAAGAAGGCAATACCAGGGTGGTGGATATGTCTGCCCAGGATTTGAATTTGGTAAGCAGGTTTTATTTGGCCCACATGGCACCTTTAAGTTTTTTAAATTAACCATCAGCATTTCATTTTCATTTTATTTTTATTTTTAAGGCAGATTCCACACCCAGCATGGAGCCCAATGTGGGGCCTGAACTCACAGATGTGAGATCAAGACCTGAGCTGAGATCAAGAGTTGGAAGCTTAGCCAACTGAGCTAACCAGGCACCTCTCACCAGCATTTTAAAAATCAGAAGAGTTCGCATAAAATAAAGATTTCTAGTATATCTTAAAAAAGCAGAAGTTCTAGAAATACTAGCCTTTGAATTCCTACATGACAAAAATCACCTGACACAGAGTCACAGCTGCCCTCTTTAAATGGGATTTGTAGTTTCAGTGCTACCAGAGTCGCCAGCATTCTCCCCGTGCAACACTGAGCCTGCTCCACTTATTTACCTTAACTATGTGGCCCTTGAATGCATTTGAAATACAAGTATCAGACAGTTCTAGGTATTGGGGACATGAGAGTGATTAGGAAGATAAAGGATATCTATAAGGAATCAATGTGTCCGATTTTCAAAAAAAAAAAAAGCAAGCAAGCAAGCAAGCAACAAATCTGTGATACATTGCCATGGGCATGGATCTTGCAACTGAATGCACTATACAGATATTTATGAGGATGTTGTAAACTATTTTGCACAATGCCCCCTAAAATAAGATCAGATGAAACATGTATATGTGTACATGCTTCCATACAGGGGTACAATTGGGAGACACTCAATAAATATTTACTGAATAAATTAATGAGACACTCAAGAGTGTTCATCAAAATCCTAAACCCTAGAAGCACCTGGGTGGCTCAGTCAGTTAAGTGTCTGCCTTGGGCTCAGGTCCATGATCCCAGGGTCCTGGGATGGAGCCCCACGTCAGGATCCCTGTTCAGTGAGGAATCTGCTTCTCCCTCTTCCTCTGTGTCTCCCCACCACCCCCACTCATGCTTGCTGTCTCTCCTCTAAATAAATAAATAATCTTTTTTAAAAATCCTAAACCCTAAAAAATATTATGATCTACTGTTGTACATCTTAAAGCTTCTGAATCCACTGTGCTACCTTTTTTTCTTATTTTCCCCCAGTTTTAGTCCAGAACTAGGAATAGAAGTAAAACCCATTAATTAATTATAAATAGAGCTGATTGATCAATCCCCAGTCTGCTTGCATTCGTGTGATGTGGTTTGATGGTGCCTTCATTACATTAGTGAAGCCAGAGCTTCTCAATTTGGAGATACAAGTCCTGGCCCTGGCTCTGCCACTGACTGGCTGTGGTTCTTTGAACAAGTCACTTGGCTCTCTGGCCAAAGTTTGCTCATTCGTATAATTATATGATCTCCAGGGTGCCTCTCTGCTTTAAGGTCTTGGTGTATGTGAAAAACAGACACACACGAGGTAAGAAGCTGGAAAGTCAGAGGAAACAGAGTCTATCAAGGAAAGACCAAGACGAGATTTTTTTTTCTTCCCCGATAATTAAGGCAAGGAGGCCTCCAAATGCCTGGGCAGCAATCCGTGGAGGGACAAGAGTGGAACGTGAACTCATTAGCAGGATGTTGAGTAAAACTCAGAGAGGAAAAGAGTAAGGGGGAGGGAGTCCAACTGGAGACTGAGAATTCTAAAGGAAGAATGGAAAAGTACTGCTAATTAGGTCATTTAGAAACTCAACAACTGAATGTAATTCTTGCTGAAGCAATAAGAAAACAGCCAGGGGATGCATAATAGGAACAGGAATACATGCTAACAGACAAAAACAGGATCCCCAAGTAACTCAGGACAATAAGCCCCAGGCAAGCTGAGAGACGTCAGGTAGAAAACAACACTTGAATTTCAACACAATGTTTAAAACTATCCAGAGGAAGCACATAGTAAGTGCTCAGAAAATATTTGCTGAGTTACATTATGTTATCAGAAGCCCAACTGTGCTTCACTATGTAAAAACTCTGAAATGAAGAAAATAAAAAATATGAAAAGCCTCCCAGTAATTATTCCTTTTTACAAAAGGATTCACTGCCAGGGCACCTGGGTGGCTCAGTGGGTTGAGCTTTCAGCTCTTAGTTTTGGCTTGGGTCTTGATCTCAGGGTCATGGCATCAAGCCTCATGCCCCTAATTGGGCTCCATGCTCAGTCTGCTTGGGATTCTCTCTCACCCTCTCCTTTCCCCTGTCCCTCCCCTTACTCATGCACACAAGCTCTCTCTCTCTCTCTTTCTTAAATAAATAAATTAAATATTTAATTTAAAAAAGGACTCACTGCATGTATGCTTAAATAAAACAAATCTTTCACCTTTGAAATGTAAAATTAAACTATTTCTACTTACAAAGATAAGAGTTCAGAACCAAAGCTTTATTTAATTTTGCATCCACTTTTCCTAACACAGTACCAGGCACAGAAGGATAGTTAAATTGCTTTAAGTAAATAACCACATGCGTTTTGTTTACCTACAGCTGCATATCAAACCTCCCAAAGGATTGGCTTAAAACAACAACCTCCTGGGCAGCCCCAGTGGCCCAGCAGTTTAGCACACGCCTTTGGCCCAGGGCGTGATCCTGGAGACCCAGGATCAAGTCCCACAACAACCTCCCTGCATGGAGCCTGCTTCTCCCTCTGCCTTTGTCTCTGCCTCTCTCTCTCTCAGTGCCTCTCATGAATAAACAAATAAAATCTTTAAACAACAACAATAACAACCTCCTTATCTTTCACAGTTCCCTAGGTTGACTAAGATCAGTGAGAAATTCTTCTTATTGTCTCATTTGGGTTCTCTCGTGTACTTGCGGTCAGACACCAATTTGACATTGAGTTCTCCGGAGGCTTCTCTCCTTCCTGGTGTAGTCTCAAGCCTCTCTCTCTCTATATGGACTCTACCTGTGGTCTTTGCAGTAGGGCAGCCAGACTTTTTAGAGGGTTGTGGCTCAGGGATCCCCAAAGTACAAAATCAGAAGCCTCCAGAGCTTCTTAAAACTTGAGTCTAGGGCTAGCACAGTGTCCCTTCCGCCATAGTCCATTGGTTAAAGTAGGGCCGGGGCCAGCCCATCATCAGTGAGTGAGGAAACAACAAAAGGATAAGGAGGTGTGGCTACTGGGGCAGTGTTTGTAGACCAGCCACACCAGCTTGCCCTCTTTCTGGCCTGTGACTTCCAACAAAGCAGGAAGCAGGCTTAGAGCCACATAGCTGCAAACACGGGCCATTCTTATAAAAAAAAGGAAGAATGACTCAGAACAAGAGCCCAGAGGATGAAACCAGGAGCTGAGGAGAACCATTCCTAAAAAGCAAAATTGTGCCTTAATCAAGGAACATTCCCTGCCTGGAGTCAGAGAAATTGGGACATGTGCCAGGCTGGATTTTTCAGAATTGCTATAAATCAGTGACTGCTCATATCTCCCTTTCTCTTTCTTTTTGAACAAGGCATCAACTGTGGTTTTTCTGTCTCTTTTATTATTATATGATGGGTGGATGAGGTGCAGACAACCTGTCCTTTGCTGTTTTTTGCCATCAGAAGAAGGACATTTAAGGGAATTCCCCCAGGGAGTCCCATCCATACAAGTACCTGGTTCAGTGGACAACATCCTGGGCTTTAAACTAATGCCATATTGGGCTGAGATTTGTAGGGGTGAGTGTATTCTTCATGTAGAAAGGACATGAATCAGGGCCTGTGGGTGCCTTAGTTGGTTAAGCATCTGCCTTCAGCTTGGGTTATAATCCTGGAGTCCCCAGAATCAAGTCCTGCATTGGGATCCTTCCTCAGTGGAGAGTCTGCTTGTCCTTCTCCCTCTGCCCATCCCCTCAGCTCATGATCTCTCTCAAATAAATAAATAAAAACTTAAAAAAAAAAAGATGTGAATCATTAAAAGCCAGAGGATGGTAGCTTGTCTCCAAAGATGGCTCCCAATGAACCACACCTCCCTGCATCACACCATTGTGTAGACCCCTCCTTCACTGAAGCTGGGCTTCCCTCAGACTTGATTTAACTAACAGAATATGGCAGAGCTGATGCTATGCCATTTGGGGCCTTAGTTTCATAGGCTTGGAAGCTTCCACTATTTCATTTTTGGAAACCTTGAGTTTCTCTGGCTCTCCTTCTGGAAAGACCACATGGTGAGATGACATGGAGAGGCCACATGGAAAGAGAGAGGTAAGACCACTTAAAAAGAGAAGAGGCCCAGCTATGCCAGCAACCCAGCCAAGCCTCCATCTAAGTACACCTGTAGGAGACACCCCAAGAGAGACCAGTAAAAGAACTGGCCTGCGGAGCCCCGTCAGCCTACAGAAATTTGGAAGGTAATAACATGGTTTTTAGCCATTAAGTTTTAAAGTAGTTTATTTGTGCATCTATAGATAACTAAAACAGCATCCATGGGTGAATATGGGCAACTATCTAAGGAAGTTACATCTTCATATGTTATCCATAAGTTTCTTTTCTCTATTTAGAAATATTTGTTGAGCCCCAACATCAGTCAACATATCCTTCTCGTGCATGGAGGAAAATAGAGTCTCCTTTGCCCCAGTTATGTGTTCTGTCCCTCAAAAACCAAGCTTAGATTTAGACTGAGGAAAGCATCTTCAGTTGAAAGTTGAAATGCTTACTTAAAAATATTTCATCTGTTTGTCACAGGCTTGAGTGTCCTCAGGCCCAAGGGGAAGTAATTATGATGCATTAGCCACAGGAAACCATCACAGATTCTAGGGGGAACAGTGTCATGATGAAGTGATGTTTGGGAAAGTTCATGTGGCAGCAGTGTGAGACAGGTTTTAGGGTGTGCAAGTGGGGTAATGAGGCATGAGCTCACGTAGAAGCTGACCTGAGTCCAAACCAAGGTAGATACGAAAGGAGAGAACTTAGTGAACTATAGAAAATGAAGGAAACCATCCCAAAGATTACTGAGACTGGGAGAATAATGATGCTAATAATAATAATAATAATAATAATAATAGAGAAAAAGAAAAAAAGGATGAATGTGGGACAAGTGAAATAAGAGTCATTTATATATGGGAAGAACAGATCCATCCAGATTTGGATTTAATCATTTGGACAAGAGGACAACTGAACACAGCTATTTGAGAGGCAGTTGACAGTAAAACAAACAAACAAGACTGGAGCAGGAGACTATGGGTAAAAGAGAGGAAGGTAGGGATTCAGGGCTTCTATGCTTGCCCCACTTGGGACAAATATGGCTTTGCCTCACCAGCCAGTAAACAGTGTGGTCCAGGCCACAATTAATGTCTGGATCTGAGTCCTGGAGTTCTGGTGTCCTTTCTAGTCATCCTCCTTCCTAAGAAGATCCCAATATAACACAGTGGAGGTAGGAACCCCAATGGAGAGTGGAGTCCTGGCAAGGAAAGGTTATTAAAGACCAATCCTCTGGTGGGGACAATGACTAAGCTAGTGAATTTGAACCCAAAGCAGATAATTTCCTGACTTCCCCCAAATTATCTTCAAAGTAGCACAATGTCATTACTTCTTGTTACAGACCGAATGTCTGTGTCTTACCTCAAATTCATTTGTTGGAGCCCTAACCTCAGAGTGATGGTATTAGGATGTGGGGCCTTCGAGACATGATTAGGTTGCAGCGATGTCACCAAGACGGAGCCTCCGTAATGGGAGCAGTGCTCTTATAAGAAAAGGAAGAGGCGTTAGAACTTTCTTTCTCTGCCATGTGATGACATAGCAGGAAGACCGTCATCTGCAAGTCAGGCAAAGAGCCCTTACCATGAACCAAATGGTCATTACTTTCACCTAGGATTTGCAGCCTCCAGAACTGTCATAAATAAATATCTATTGTTTAAGCTGCCTAGTCTATGGTATTTTATTACAGCATCCCAAGCTGACTAAGATACTTAACTTTTAAATGGATAGTGTGTTCTACATGAAAGTGGACTTGGTGAACTCCCAGGAAGCTCATTGTGTTTCAGAATAGTTCAAGCCCTCTGGTGAGCAGCCTGTGTCTCCAGTATCCAATACTAGATATTCCTGCATTAAAGCCATAAAGTAAAAATAAACAATGCTTATGAAGATGACAGAACAGAACTGGAGTTACTTCCATTCTGTGACCACTTGGAGCTTTTTATTCCAGTGTGAGACAGGTTTTAGGGTGTGCAAGTGGGGTAATGAGGCATGAGCTCACGTTGAAAAGTTTTTAAACAGTAAAACACAGGGGCTTAGAGTGATAATTTGAAAATCTGCTTATGGGCCCTCCACTCTATAGTCAACTAATATTCGAAAAGGAGGAAAGACTATCCACTGGAAAAAAGACAGTCTCTTCAATAAATGGTGCTGGGAAAATTGGACATCCACATGCAGAAGAATGAAACTAGACAATTCTCTTACACCATACCAAAGATAAACTCAAAATGGATGAAAGATCTAAATGTGAGACAAGAATCCATCAAAATCCTACAGGAGAACACAGGCAACACCCTCTTTGAACTTGGTCACAGCAACTTCTTGCAAGATACATCTATGAAGGCAAGGGAAACAAAAGCAAAAATGAATTATTGGGACTTCATCAAGATAAGAAGCTTCTGCACAGCAAAAGAAACAGTCAACAAAACTAAAAGACAACCTACAGAATGGGAGAAGATATTTGCAAATGACGTATCAGATAAAGGGCTAGTTTCCAAGATCTATAAAGAACTTATTCAACTCAACAGCAAAGAAACAAACAATCCAATAATGAAATGGGCAAAAGACATGAACAGAAATCTCAGAGGAAGACATAGACATGGCCAACAAGCACATGAGAAAATGCTCCGCATCACTTGCCATCAGGGAAATACAAATCAAAACCACAGTGAGATCCCACCTCACACCAGTGAGAATGGGGAAAATTAACAAGGCAGGAAACCACAAATGTTGGAGAGGATGTGGAGAAAAGGGATCCTTCTTACACTGTTGGTGGGAATGTGAACTGGTGCAGCCACTCTGGAAAACTGTGTGGAGGTTCCTCAAAGAGTTAAAAACAGATCTGCCCTACGACCCAGCAATTGCACTGCTGGGGATTTACCCCAAAGATACAGATGCAGTGAAAAGCTGGGACACCTGCACCTCAATGTTTATAGCAGCAATGTCCACAATAGCCAAACTGTGGAAGGAGCCTCAGTGTCCATCAAAAGATGAATGGATAAAGAAGCTGCGGTCTATGTATACAATGGAATATTCCTCAGCCATTAGAAACAACAAATACCCACCATTTGCTTCCATGTGGATGGACCTGGAGGGTATAATGCTGAGTGTAGTAAGTTAATCGGAGAAGGACAAACATTATATGGTCTCATTCATTTGAGGAATATAAAAAATAGTGAAAGGGAATAAAGGGGAAAGGAGAGAAAATGAATGGGAAATATCAGAGAAGGTGACAGAACATGAGAGACACCTAACTCTGGGAAACGTACAAGGGGTGGTGGAAGGGGAGGTGAGCGGGGGGTTGGGGTGATTGGGTGACGAGCACTGAGGGGGGCACATGATGGGATGAGCACTGGGTGATATGCTATATGTTGGCAAATTGAACTCCAAAAAAATTTTTTAAAAAAAAACAAAATCTGCTTATGAAATCTAGATGCCTCTAAAAATACATTCTTAAAACCAAAGTGTATGGCAAGAGTTTGTGTGTTAGGACTCAATTGTGGCTATGCATACCATTAATATTGTTACTCAGTAGTAACAATATTTGTTCTTCCAATCCATGAGCATAGAATGTTTTCCCATTTCTTTGTGTCTTCCTCAATTTCTTTCACAGTGTTCTATAGTTTTCAGAGTACAGATCCTTTACTTCTTTGGTTAGGTTTATTCCTAGGTGTCTTGTGGTTTTTGGTGTCATTGTAAATGGGATCGATTGAACTAGAGGGTATAATGCTAAGTGAAATAAGCCATTCAGAGAAAGATAGATACTATATGATTTCACTCATATGTGGAACTTAAAAAACCAAAACAGATGAACATAGGGGAAGGGAAGGAAAGGAAAAACAAAATAAGATGAAAACAGAGGCAAGTCATAAGAGATGCTGTATTCTGGGAAACAAACTGACGGTTGCTGAAGGGGAGGTGGGAAGGGATGGGGTAACTGGGTAACGGGCATTAAGGAGGGAACGTGATGTGACAAGCCCTGGGTGTTATAAGCAACTGATGAGTCACTAAATTCTACTCTTGAAACTAATAATACAGTATATGTTAGCTAAACAGAATTTAAATAATGAATTTTTTAAAAAATCTCCATAGTAATGCCATCATTGTTTAGCACTTAGATAACAATTTTTATTTAGGAAGGAGTATTTTATTATTATTATTAGTGGCACATGATAACAATTTTCAAAAGATCAACTTCCAGTTCATTTTATAATTTTAAAAAAAGTCTCCACAGAAAATGCACTAAGGGGCGCCTGGGTGGCTCAGTTGGTTGAGCATCAGACTCTTGGTTTGGGCTCAGGTCGTGACCCTCAAGTCCTGAGGTAGAGCCCCGCATTGCTCTCCGTGCTCAGCACGGAGTCTGCTCAAGATTCAATCTCTCGGGATCCCTGGGTGGCGCAGCGGTTTGGCGCCTGCCTTTGGCCCAGGGCGCAATCCTGGAGACCCGGGATCGAATCCCACGTCGGGCTCCCGGTGCATGGAGCCTGCTTCTCCCTCTGCCTGTGTCTCTGCCTCTCTCTCTCTGTGTGACTATCATAAATAAATAAAAAAATTTAAAAAAAAAGATTCAATCTCTCCCTCTCCCTCTGCCCTACCCCTGCTCTCTCTCTTTCTCTCTCTCTCTCTCTCAAGATGGGTAAACACAATCTTGAAAAGAAAAGGAAAAAAAAAGAAAATACACTGATTTATTACCTACACTGAGAGTAGATCATTCCCACTGCCTTGTCACTGGTATTCCAAACAGAGCTTGATTCTGGAAAACAACAGCATAGGATGTAGCACTAACCTACCTCAGCTCCCCCAGTATGAATGACCATGGACCAGAATGAAGAGACATAGATTGGAGCAAGCACCTTCTGCATAGATTGCACAACCTACATGGGACTGTTTGTCCGAGAAATCAAAGAACTTGTTCAAATACCTAGTAAATGAGTAGCTACATGAGACAGGCTTCTGGAACTCACCAATATCTGTCTTTTGTCTTTCCATGGCACACTGCAGGATTATGTTCCCAGTCCCCTTGCATTCAGGTAGGGTCATGTGACTAGCACTAAATGGAATAAGGGCAGAAGTGTTTTACGCCACTTTCAACCCTGGCCCTTAAAACAAGTCCTACCAGATGCTCCATGCTCTTTCTCTTTTCTTGTCTCCTGGCTGGATGTCAAGGATCCAGTGGAAAGCTCAGAGGAGGCCCTAGATGGAAGGAATCTGGGTCCCTGAATCTCTACATGGTTATATTCCGGTATGATGAAACACAAGCTGGCGTGTCAGGGGATGAGATACCACACAGAGCAGGGACGAGCCATCCCCCCTGAGCCATCTTCAACTAGCTAGACCCAGCCAACTCTGCAGATTCCCATAGATGTATGAGACACCCGATATATAATTATATAAATGGGCTGTGACATGGGGGAGAAATGCATCTTTATGATGGGAAGCCACTGAGATTTTCATGTTATTACAGCTGTTACACGGCAAAGACACAGTGCCATAATTTGAGTCAAGGCCAGTTTGACTCCAAGCCTGTGGTCCCAAAGGGCACAGAGCATGATTGATAACAGATCTTACCTCCTAGCCCAGACTGCCCAAATTACCCCTGGTTGCATGGAAAACTGTCCCTAAAATCCCACCACATACGGTTTCGTCACTAGTACTAGACTCCAGGAGAACCCTAAGGAAAATATCTGTGGAGCTTTTGCTACATAACAAAGCACTTCAAAACCAAGTGGCTTACCACAACAATGAAAAGAGGAAAGCAAAGAAAACGTTATTTTAGCTCACAGTTTGGAGAGTGTGCAATTTGGGCCTCCCACAGCTGAATGGTTCTTCCAGCCTGGGCCAGACTTTGTTAATATCGGCTGGGCACTCATGTATCTGTGCTCAGCTGCAGAGCTGCCTGGCAGCCAGCTAGCCCATCATGGCTTGGCTGAAATGGCTTGCCTCTGCTCCAGGTAATGTCTCTTCCTCCAGCAGGCTAACTTGAGCTCAATGGGTTGGTGGCAGCAGCAGAGGTCACAAGAGCAGCAAGAAGAAAAACCTCAATGCATGGGTACTTTCAAGCTTAGTCAAATCAAGATGCATGGCTATGCCAATGGTGGTATGGGAGGGGCATTATCAATGCTTGGATACAGGACATGGGAGCAAAGGTGGTCATCATCACAATCTACCCCAATAGCCAAGAATCACTGTTTGAAGACCAGAGCACAAAACAGTTGTGTCACTGACTTTTGAGCTCTGACCTCCGAACCCCCAGCAATCCAATAGTAATAGAGTCTGTGGGGCAATGGCATCAGTTGATTTTATTTTATTTTATTTTATTTTTTTTGGAGTTTACTGGAAACCAAACTTGGGAGGAAATGACCGATTCATTGTTCCTGTGGCTTGTTTGGCAGAACTCTGAAGGCAGAGAGTCGTCTCCATCTGACAGAAGGATGGTTCCACTGGGTGTGAGAAATCTTCTTCCTGTAAAAAGTGAGTCATGATAAGAATAGAGTGCCAGACCTCCCTCATACTCGTCAGTGTGGCAAGGAGAATGTGACCAAATCCCTGATGAGTGCACTCTCCTTCCTGACAAGGAAGGGATAAAGGAACCTGGCAGGAGAAAGAAAAAGTGCTGCTGGGGCAGCTGCCCCAATCTGCTCTCTGTTAACATTTCCCTTTGTCTTGATTTCTATGCTCAAAATCTTCTCCTTGTGGCTTACTGTTGTTTCTATAAAAATGTCTTTTACTTGGCAACATCCTAGCCAAGAAAAGGAAAATATCTAACAAGGAGAAACACAGCTTGTCTGTCATCTCAGGGACTTAGGGCCAGAACAATCCTTTGTTATTGAGTTATTATGGGTTGAATTGTGTCCCCTCAAAATTCATGTGATAAAGTTCTAACTCCCAGGATCTCAGCACGTGACCAATTTGCAAATAGGGTCATTGCAGATGCAATTAGTCAAGATGGGGTCATGCACACAAAAAGAGCAGACTTGTGATGATAAAGCAGAGATCATGGCGATGCAGCAGAAGCTAAGGAACCCCAAAGACTGCCAGCCAGCCACCAGAAGCTAGGAGAGAGGCATGGAACAGCCTTCCAAAGGAGCGAACGCTGCCAACACTTCGATCTCAGATTCTGGCTTCTAGAACTAAGACTGTACATTTCTGTTGTTTAAGCCACTCAGTCTTTGCTATTTTTTGTTACAGTAGCCCTAGCAAAATAATACATGAGTGAACAACTAACTACCCATGTCATGTCGTAGGCCATTTCCACTCGTTTTCTTTTCCATTCTCTGCCCCCAAGACTGTTCCAGATGGGAACACTGAGGCTGAGCCAACATGGTCAAAAGCCAGGCTCAAGCCCAGGTGTCCTGACCGTGTCTATGCATTTTCATTTACACAATGTTACTGCGTGTTGGTTACTGGCAAATGTTGATGGCAAGGCAAAGGCTGGAGCCGCAATTCTAAAAGGTAGCTGCACCCCCACTGTGCCATAGAACAGTTGCTGAAAGAATTAGTTCTTAATTGATTCCTTATAGAATCAATGATATTTTAAGTGTTTCCAGGAGTTCCGTATTTAAAGGAGCCCTGTGGGAGACCCTTTTGTATAGCAAAGGGTCCTTCTGGGCTGTGAATGGTAACCTTGCCTCCCTCTAAATTCCTTTGCTTTGCAAGCCTAATTGGTTCTCATCTGAGAGGTGTTTGAGTAAGCGGGCCTGCCTTCAGTTCTGCACCTCTGCCTTGGCTGGCAGGGGCTCAGTAAATGCTTGCACTTGCCATTGTGGTTGATAGCAATGAAGGACGCCCACCAGTAGCACTGCCTTTTAAATACACGTGGTGTCTGGAATGATTTCCTCCCATTTCAAGCCGTTTTCAGCATCCTCAACTTAAAAATCATTGCTTGGGTAGAAAAGGGGAAAAACATCATTTTGCTAAATGCCAACATTTAGCTATTAATTACTCCCTAACTATTAGTGAGCTTTGTGTTAATTACTATTCCAAATTCCTAGGTGCTTGTAAATTAGCAGATGCTTCATTCCCTTTCCTCAGTCTGTCTTTAGGCCGCCAGGGCAGAAAGATTCCCCTCGGGAGATGCATATGCCCCACCGGAGAGGGGATGGCTGTGGCCAGGGGGGTTAGAATCTTTCCACTTTCTTGACAAGCTCTATTGGGAATGCACGGTGCCAATGTTTTAGATAACTTTCAAGCTTCTTTCCTGCAATAGCTCTTATTAGTTGGTTAATTCGCAAGCATCAACTGAGTATCTGCTAAGGGCCAGGCACTGTCCTTGGCCCTGAAGATGCAGAGATGAACAGAGGAACTCAGCCCTACCGCTCACTCCTCACCATCAAATGGGAAGCTACATGTGTAAGTCAGTAACCACAGCAATGTGGTAAGTGCTCTCTCAGAAGGCTGGAGAAGGCACTTTAGGAGCACAGAAAAGAAGTGCCACAGTGCTGGAAATGGCAAAAACCATTTCCCAAGGTTGGTGGCATTCTCGCTAAATCTTGAAGGATGAGTAGGAGTGTGCCAAATGCATAATGTGACAAAGGACATTTCAAGAAGAGAAGAGTAGTACATGTCAGAGGCAGCTACGAGCACCTGGTGTTTGAAGACGGGTGGGTGGCTAGACACAGGAGGTGATGAGGGGGGAACAGGGAGTGAGTTTAAACCAGTTTTCAGGGGGTAAGATCACAAGGGAGCTGGGACATTAGTCTGCAAGTAATAAGGAGCCGCTGAAGGTTTTATCCTAGAAGGAAGGGTGACACCTTAAATTTGGTGGCACGGAAGGTGGTCTGAAGAGTGAAGGGGCTAGAGGCAGGGAACTGGACGGACAAATATAGTGGATGAAGATCCAAGCTGAGGGAGCAGCAGTACAGATGGAGAGAAGTGCAATGATTTAAGCAATAGTAACAAGGTCAAATTCTAAAAGTTTGTCACTGGGAGATAGAGACAGGAAGAGTCTGGGATGACGACATGTCTCTGGCTTGTGATTCCAGCTACTCTAACCTAAAGTGGGTGATGTAGGCAGAAGAGCATTCGTTCCCAGGACTGAGAAAGAGAGGAAGAAATTTAGAGAGAAAGAAAGAAAGAGAGAAAGAAAGAACGAACGAAAGAACGAAGACATGTAAAAAGAAAGAAATATAGAAAGAAAGAAAAAGAAATAAGCCCAGAATGGAGTCCTTTGTCCCAATAATAGCAAACCAAGACTTAATTACAGTTTTAACCTACCCCAGGGATGTGACCTTTTAAAAGTTAGTCAGAAATTTCCTGGTCAGCACTAGTGAGGTAACCTGCATGAAAAATTAAAGTAAAAAACGCTGCTGTTGTGTATCAACTATACTTCAATAAAAATATGCATTTTTTTGAAAATTGTGTTTTTAGCCATAGCAAAAAAGGGGGGGGGGGAGAAAAGAAGAAAAGAAAAGAAAAGAAAAAAGAAAGAAAAGAAAAGAAAAGAAAAGAAAAGAAAAGAAAAGAAAAGAAAAGAAAAAACTGCTGTTTCCTTCCCTGAAAAGAGATGTCATGGCCTGAAACAATCCTTTCTCTCTCCCTCTCTCTCATTTTTTTTCCAAATAATTTCCTCACCCCACCCTCCTTCCTGTAAACACCTTCCATTTCAGGCAACTCCTCAGAGTATCTCTCTACTTGCTGGGTGGGATGCTGCCCAGTTCATAAATTGCTTAATAAAGCCAATTAGATCTTCAAATGTACTCAGCTGAATTTTGTTTTTAACAGTATGTTTGGAGTGCACACGTTGCAAGGAAGCTTCCAGAAGCGAGATTTGTGCTCACTCCTCCCAGGGTGGTTTAGGACCTGCTCGCTCATTCTGACCCAGCTCCTGTGGGGAAATCACACCTGAGGACAGAACAAGAGAGTCCCACTTTCGTTCACATAAGCCAGAAGTGTTAGCCCTAGGTTTTTCAATCAGGTTTTCAGGTACACATAACAGAACCCCCTTCAGCTGCCATAAGCAGGAAAAGAATAGATTAAAGAATACTGGGTAACTCAGAAAATGTCTGGGAGGGTGAGAGGGCTAGGTCTAGGGGCCACATGACCCGCCCAGGTCAGACTAGAGCCATACTGTGGATGGCTTCTGAGGAGATGCTGCTGGGGGACCTGACAGCACACAGTTCACACTCCCGACCCTGGAGGCCCCAAACTCTGCTGCCCCCAGCAGCCAAGTGCCCCTAGGTTTCCCTCAACAGAAAGCAGTTTCCAGCACCTGCTGCCAGAACTTGGATCTGTGAATAAATCCCAGCTACAAGGAAGGCTGGAAAGACTTTCCCTCTGGGGAGGGAAGGCTTGTGTTGCAGAAAATACCCCAAGCATAAAAGGGGTTTAGGGCATGTGATTAGGAAACAGACAAATATTAGCACTAGAGGGCTACCATGTGAAGAAGAAGCTGGAATTAAGTGCTCTCTTCCTCCTGGGCTTTGTGAGTCAAGGATTTTGCAGACATTACCACTTTTTACTTTGTGCTATAGTTCTTTTCCTCAGATTGGAAAACCCCCTGTGGCAAGTGAGATGTCATTGTCGGTTTGGGGTGCCACATTGTTGATGCCACACACCCAGGAGGAGCTCATCAATGTGTCTGTCTCCAATGACAACTCTAGAACTCTCTGTGCTTACTTGTTCAGAGAGTACTTGTTCAGAAAGTACTTACCGTGTGTCCTGATCCGTGTTAGTCACTGCAGCTGAGTCAGCAGATGTGCTAGGCACATGGGTACCCACACCTTGTAGTCCCTGGGACTTCTATACAAAGTGCGCAGGGATGACACCTGACGTTTGTCATCACTGTGGTCACCTATCATCCTTATAGGAACAATCACAGTTTTCCCTGGGAAAGAGGCCTTCCTTCATCATCCAGGGAGGAGAGAGCCTCCTTTGGCAGGGCCACCCTGGCTGCACCTTCTTGGCATTGGTTTCTACAGACACTGCCTCAAGAGAAAGAAACCAGAAGGAAGAAGTACTGGGTTCCAAGGACATATAAGAAAAGCACCTTGTAGGTCACCTAGTCTTTGAAGTGAGGATTCTAGGCCTGGGGGAGAAGCTTAGCCATCTGATAACTCTGTTTCAATCTGTCTTTCTGAGAGGAATGCTGAAGGATGCTCAACCATCCATGCCACCGGTTCTCCTGCGGCCCAGGGAGCTGCCCGGCTCTTATTCCTCACCCCAGCAGAGCCGCTCCACCCAAGAGATCTGAATTACTATAGGGAAAGAAAGTCATTTATCACAACTCTGCCACAGAGTTCATCATAATCTCAAAGGGCAAAAGTGAGGCCCTGGGCAGATGGCTTCACTTCTCAGTCTTGAGTTTTTGTGTTGAGGGGTTAGGAGGCCCCGTGGGGTTATGGCCTGTTTCCCTGGAAACACAGGCAGAAATAGTCTTCAAGGAAGCCAAGCAAATCCACTGTGACCAGGGGCCCAGGCCCGACACTCCTCGCAGACTTCAATAACTTCCAGTAGATTTGAGCGAGTGCGTTCACTGGAATCAAGGGTAAGGTCAATGCCCCAGCTCCCAGTGATAGTGGGGACTTCTATATCTTGCTTGAGTTAAGCTTTCAGAAGGGTAGAGTGTGGATTTCTGATTTGAGGCAGTGTAGAACCAGTTATACAGATTTTAGGCATTTTGAGATTAGTCTCTTGCTCCTTACCATACGCCAGGTGTTCATGCTCTAGGTTTTCATGACCATGGCACTATTTCTTTGGATCTGAGCTTCTTAAAAGTCAAGTCTTTAAACAATCTCATTTTAAGTTATTTCATGTCTACTTCAGCTTCCAAATAAGACAGAGTTAAAATGACTGAAGTTACTCTCCCTCCTTGAAACAGCTAAAAAACTGGACAAAGTGTATGAAACAAGAGGTTTCAGACATTGGACAACAGGCTGTAAGGGACAGGGTTCCCTGAGACAGGAGGAACAAATGAAGAAGCCCGATGGTGTCCCTGATTGATGTCTGGAAAGAGTTTCCGGGATATAGAACAAAGAGAAGAGACCCAGGCAAAGAGTCTCCCTGAATTGAGAGATGCAATTGGGAGATTAAGGAACCCAAGACAGCTAGAGTTCACAGAATCAAGTGTCAGTGGAAACAGACCTGCACAGAGAGAAAACTGCAGATATCTTCAGAGTGTTCCCTTAGAATCTTTGGCTGAATACCGATTAGTGCTTACACGTGAGGAATCTAGCTAAAGCAGAAGAAAGATCCACCAGAAGAGAGAAGGAGAAATAATTCTCAAAACTCACATAGAGCAGGGAATAGTTTGCAACAATTAGAGTGAAGAAACTTGAAATATGTGGAATATCGGAAAGCAAATTTGAAAGACGATTGCCAGACTATCTCTACACAAAAAACTATCTGGTATCACTCAACAAAGTTCAAAAGCAAGCCTCAAAAGGACCATGCTGTTTTTTCTTAACTGCATTCCCAGGACAGAGCACAAAGGCATGTAATGGAGTATCAATAATTCAGCACCCAAAAACATAAAATGTAAATTTATCAGGCATACAGATGAGAAAATATGTATAATCTCTCACGAGGAGAAAAATCAATCAATAGAAACAGACCCAGAAATGGTGTAGATGAAAGAATCATTAAGTAAAGGCAGTTAAACAACTATTATAAATATACTCTATATACTCAAGAAGATAGCACAAATCATGAGCCTGATAAAGAGAGACATGAAAGATATTTTTAAAAGATCCAAATTGAACTTTTATGGGTGAAAAAAGCACTTAAGATGGAAAAAAATACAACTTAGATGAAATGGTACAAATTCCTTAAAAGGTATAATCTACCAAAGCTCTACTGCAAAGAAGTAGATAACCTGAACTGTCTGAAAGCTATTAAAGGCATTGATTTTGTTAAAAAAGATCTTTCAATGAAGAAAATTCCAGGCCCAGAACACTGCTCTGGCAAATTCCACCAAACATTTAAGGAAGAAGTAATACCAATTTGACACAAACTCTCCCCCCAAATTGAAGAAGAGCACGGTAGGCAGAATAATGGTTTCCACAGATGCCCGTGTCCTAATCCCTGGAACCAATGGATGTGCTACCTCACATGGCAAAAGGGATTTTGCAGATGTGACCAGACTATGGGTCTTGAGATGGAGAGATTACCCTGCATTATCCTGGTGGGCCTAGTATAATCACAAGAGTGCTTGCAAGTAAAAGAGAGAGGCAGGAGGATTAAAATAAGAGATTGGAAAATGCTGTAAGATCTCTTGGCTTTGAAGAAGGAAGACGACGCTGTGAGCCAAGGAATGTGGCAGTCTCTGGAAGCCAGAAAAGGCAGGGAAACCAACTCTCCCAGAGCCCCCAGCAGGAAGTCAGCCCTGCCAATACCCTGATGTTAGCCCAGTAAGATCCACTGTGGACTTCTGACCTCTAGAAATGTGAGATAATAAATTTTCATTGTTTCAAACCATTAAATCCGTGTTCATTAGTTCAGCAGCAAGAGAAAAATAATACGGGGAACACTTCCAACTCATCCTGTGAAGCCTATATTATCTTGATCCCAAAACCAGATGATGACATTACAATAAGCCACAGAATATTGACACTTTAGGTCATTATCAAATTTAAGCAAATCTACTCTAACCATATATAAAGAAGATAATTCCTCCTGACCCAATAGTTTTACCCAGGAAAGCTATTATGGCTCAATATTCCATTGTTTTTCCAACCTGCTCCAAATCCCTTTAATAGATCTGGCCTCCAGCAACCCATCCTATCTCATCCTCCACCTTTCCCCATTCCACTCTTCACTCTGGATTTATCTGCATCAGCCTTCTTGGCATTTCCTAAATATATAAAGTATCTCTGTATGCTCAGGCCTTTGCTCATGCTATTGCCCTGAAAACACTGTCCTCTCTAGTCTTCTCGCAGGGGACACTTATTCACCCTTCACATCCTAGAACAGATCTCTTCCTGTGCTCCGAGGAACCTTCCTCTTTGAACCTCAGGCTCTTCCACCCCATCTTCACCATCTCCCCACAGCACTCTAGGGGGCCTGTCTTATAGAACCTCACCTTCTGTTATAATTCTTTCTTTCCTCCCAGACTGTGAGTTCCATCAGGGCAAGAATGGTGTCCAATTCATCTTTGAATCCTCAATACTTAGCACAGTGCCTGCCACGTGTGAGGCCCTTCATAAATTACTGATCAATAGACACTTTAATAGAGAATAGTTGACAGTCACTTGAGACACAGCCTAGTGTTCTGTGGCACAGAGGGAACTAGTGCACAAGGAAGAAATGAGCCTCAGAGATTGGAAGGGTTCCAAAAAGAAACACATTGTCTTTCCACTCAACATTACATCATCTAATGGACATGTGTTCAGAGCCCTACCACGTTGAAGCATTTATACATATGATATTCTTCTTGAGGGCCATAAGGAAGATGTGATTAAGCCCATTTTTCCAGCAGGAAACTGAATCTGAGGAAGGATAAATTATTCACCCAAGATTATGGAGTGAGATAGCGGCAGGGCAGTGAGATCCAGTCCCAGGTGGCTCGCAGTACCCCATGTTGTCTGCTCCTCTGAGCATATGCCACAGTTGCCCACCCTGACCTGAAGGAAGAGAAAATTAGTAGGGTCCTGTTGCTGGAGTGTAGGCATTCCACCTGCAGGTCTGAGCTGCTGTGCTCTGGATGATTTCCACTGTAGGTTAAGATGCTGGAGGTCTCCCCAGCCTGTCAGCAGCCCTGGTTACCCCATGACCTTTAGACCTTCTAGATATTGCTCTTATCTCTAGCAAAGCACTTAGAACACTAAAAAAAAATGGAAAAGAGAGTATGTTTGAATTGAACATAAGTAGGAACAGCCCAGTGAGCTTCTCCATTTTACATCTTAGAAACCAGGGAATCACCCAGATACAGTCAGCCTGCTCCACAGCCATGGCATCTTCCACCTTGGGGTGTTGGGGGTCACCCACCATTCTAATATACCTGAGAGTGGTCCCTTTATTCTCACTTGACATGTATTTTCTCACACTAACTTCCCTAGTTGGTCTTTTGGTTTTTACCATGTGTGCTCATATATCTTCAACTTTACATATTCTGCTCAGCTACGTCCTCGTCCCCATGAAACTCAGGTAATGTAGGTAAAACCTCTTTTGCTTTTATCTCTACTTCTCACCTTGGGAATCTCCTTTCCATCCCCTCTTTTCAGGTCCCATCACTCTATGTAGAAAAGGAGCTGAATTCCTTCCCACTGTTCATTCATTTTTTTGTATGTCTAATGTAGTATTCTAATCTCTTCCTCTCTGAGGAGAAAATGGCTTAGTCTCCTTATACCTCTGCAGAATTATTCTGTTGTGCATTCATTTTATTTTGTTGATTGTTTATTTATTTGAAAGAGAGAAAGAGCACAAGCACAAGCATGAGCGAGATGGAGAAGGAGAAGCAGAAGCAGACTCCTCCTGGAGCAGGAAGCCCGAGGCAGGGCTCAACCCCAGGACCCCAGGATCATGATCTGAGCCCAAAGGCAGATTCTCAACCAATTGAGTCATCTAGGCACCCCTATTTTGCATTCATTTTAGTTACTACCATAGCATGCTCAGAAAGATGCTCTCCCTAGGGAGTGGCTCTTTATCTTCAACAACCAAAGAATAAACAATAGCCCTTGTGTGATGCTTTCCAGATTGGAAATTGAGTCACAAAATTTAGAGGCACAAGCAGAGAGGGCTTTAAGTCCCTATAGTAGTTGCAGTGGTGGTGGTAACAATATCTGATGAGGACAAAGCCTTTCATACTCTCTGACTGCTGGCACTCCTCAACTCTTAACAACCATGTAAGTAAGCAGGGCAGTCTCCAACAATATTAAAACAAGTGCTTACTCCAATGGTAAATGCTCACAAATATTTCTGCCCTGGCGTTGTGTTTATTTTTACCCTTTTGCATGTGACCTGGCATTCTCAGGTCTTCCTTCTTCTTGAGAAAGACTGGATTAGCTCAAATGTTTAACCCATGCCCTCAGAAAGTTCATTCACTCTTGCAAGATTTCAAAGCCTCCTCCGACTCTGACTTCATGTTACTCCTCAACTGCTGCTCTCCACAATAACTCATACAGTTGTCTGCCTTGTAATCCACCCACATATGGAGCTCAGCATTATTTTTTTAATTCACATACACACACACATACACACACACAGTCTTCATAAATAAGGGAGGCTCCGTTAAGGGTTTGGGGACACAGAAGAATGGGTCTTTTACATGAAAAAAATTAACATGAATGAACCTTTTAAAATTGGATATTAGATTTCCCTGTTCTAATGGGTGGATCTCCCTAGCCATCTTGGTAGGCCCTCCACTCTTTCCTTCTCTGTCTTCTCTTCCTATCCCCCAAATTTACATTCATTTTTGTGCAGAAACCAACCAACATCTTTTTACCAGGTCTCAAGCTCCTTGTCGAATTCTCATCTTCTTCCCCAAGCAGTTTATGAAGGTATTTCCCAGAACAAAAACAGGAGGAAATCTGGAGTCAGTCCTGAAGATTGGCTTTTTGGAATTACCAATACAAGCAAGGAAACTGAAGTTCAAAGGCTTTATGTAACCTGCCCAAGGTCAGTGAGTTGATATCACTTCCAATCTTCCATTAACTGAAACACACAAAGCCTCAGAGACATAACTTTCCAATAAAGCTCACTGTGCCAGGCTGTGAGCTTATTTTAAGATACAATCAATTGTACTTCGAACATTTTAGGGAAACAGTATGGTCCTCTTCACCCAGCTCCATGGAGGGGGTGCTGTGAAATGAAATTATGATGTGTGGCCTGCTCGATGCTTGTCTCATGTTGCTACAGGATTGTGGGTGTTGCCAACTGCCTCAGGAAGTGTAAACACTAATGTTATTTTGCTTCCACTGTGTGTGGTTCTTACTGAGAGATACAGATAGAATTAGTTTCTATTCCAGTAAACACAATACCCAATTTAAAGAGATTCTCAGGCTTTCTCCTTCCTTTTTGTACTGTTTTCTTCCTATACTGCTCATTCCCTTTATTATAATGTGATTTGGACTTGCTTTCCATTCATAAATCAATAGTTTCCAGCAGTAATAAATACAAGTACTCATTCCACTGGTAAATGCTCACAGAAATGTGTGCCCTCGTGTGTGTTTATTTAGCCTGGACTGAGGCCCAGGTTGAATTTTCTGAGTAAACACAACCACACGCTAGAGTTCCTTACACAGTCACTCCCTGGGGATCCTCATGCCAGCTCCTCACCACCTCCTGCTGTATCTCTAGACACATGTCTGCACCTCACATTGGATAGGGCAATCCAGGAGGGGTAGGACTTGGAGCTTAACATGAAAATCCCAAAGAAGGAGCGCCTAGATGGCTCAGTAGCTGAGTGTCTGCCTTTGGCTCAGGGTGTGATCCTGGGGTCCTGGGTCCCACATCGGGTTCCCTACAGGGAGCCTGCTTCTGCCTATGTCTCTGCCTCTCTCTGTGTGTCTCTCATGAATGAATGAATAAAGTCTTAAAAAAAAAAGAAAGAAAAAAATCCCACATTGCTGAGAGAAACATGTCTGGTCCTCCAGGTACAGCACAGTGTCAGGAAGGCCTGACCTCAGGACGATAGAAGCTCCTGAAGTGACACATGCATCCTGGGAGGAGGCAAAGCTGTAACAAAGCAGAGAGCAGGATGGAAGTCTGTGAGCAAGTACCAGGTTCAGTCATCAAGGCAGAGTTCAGGGATCCTCTCCTACCCCTGGGGCTGAGGGACTACTGCTGACATAGGGCAGCAACTCTAGAAGGACTGGGATACTGGGCAGGTTACCAAAACGAGGCTCCCAACTCATCCCATGAAGATTTGTGAATCTGCCACATATGTGTCAGATACTGCTCTGACGCCTGGGAAAACAGCGATAAAATTAAACATGGTTCCCACATTCATGGAGTTTATAATCTAACAAGGAGGAGAGATCATAATAAAATAAACACAGAAGTGGTTAAGTAACTCCTATTGTGAGAAGGGCTGTGAGGAAGCGGTAGAGGGGCTGTCCAAATGCACAACAGTGAGTCCTCGCTGGACCTGGGTGGTCACAAGCACTGCTGAGGGGGTTGGACATTTAGGTTGAGTCCCAAGGACTCATGCATTTGCTACGTGAATGGCACCCAAGTGAGAGAAAAGGTAAATGCTGAGCCTTCATGCATTTGATGTTTATATTCTGGGAACCACAGTAAGCATTTGGGATACATTAATGAACAAAAAGGTAAAGATCCTTGTCCTCATGGAGCTGGCACTTTTATGGGATGTGGGGTAGAAACTATGTAGGCCTCAATGTGGCTCCATGTGATGGGGAGAACTGCAGATCATGCTACAGGGTAGGAAGGGGCCAAATTACAAAGCCTTCTTCATCCCCAGGGAGGAGCCTCACATCCCGGTATTTTGTGTCTCCCGCGTACAATACCTGCCTGATGGCTGTTGCTCAGCCCACGGATGAATGAATGAAACAATACACAAATGGACGAATGGCTTCGGACAGGCCAGGGAACAAGGACAAGGGTGTTTTGGAAAGAGAATTCTCAGTATAATGTCAAAGAAGGGATTGAGTGAGACAGGAAACCAGCTAGAAGTTGCAATTGTCTAGTTCAATGATGGCCATGCAGGTTTGCTTATTTACTTACTTATACATTTGTATATGTGAGCACCATGGCACTGATTGATAGGTCCATTAATACACCACACACAAAAATAGAAATTTTGGGGCACCTGGGTGGCTCAGTCGGTAGAGTGTCTGACTTTTGATTTCTTTTGATTTCAGATCAGGTCATGAGATCGAGCTCCACATCTGCCTCTGTGCTCAGAGCAGAGTCTGTTGTTCCTTCCCCTTGCTCCTCCTCCTGTGCTTTCTCTCTCTCTCTCTCTCTCTGTCTCTCTCTCTCTCACTTTCTCTCTCTCAAATACATAAATAAATAAATAAACACATACATACATAAACTCTTCTTAAAAATAGAAATTTTAACAGGAAAAGCAGAAAACAGAAATTCCATTATTTTCTTCCTCTGCTCCAGTGGAGATCATTTTGGAGACCTGCGCACTAGACACTGTGGGTGGATGGTGGAGGTGGTGGAGATGAAGAACATTAGCGCCCACGAGGAACCAGCGGTGGTTCTGCCCTCCACACGGCAGTGCGAGAGCGGGGCAGCCAGCCCTGGGGAAGAGTACCCGCCCATACACACTGACCCTGAGATGCTGCCCCAACACCCTACATCAAAACTCCACACTCGGACCCATGTGGAGGAATGAAACATGCCTCATCCAACATCAGTCTGTGCCTGGCAGATAACCCAATGGTGAGGTAAGAAGGAAGGAGAGGGGAAGGTGTCTAGAAGAAATGTGACTGAATCCAGAAAAAATCCAGAGAAGGTGACGCCTTTTGCTGAGGGTGTTCACTGGCCTGGGTCTACCTGCAAGTGGGTACCCTCATGCGTGCAACCAATGTACGGCCTATCCCCTCCAGTCTTGAAACCAAAACAGAAAATGGAGAGGCTAAAAAGCCAGGAGCCCAACCACAGTGATGATCTGTCCCCTCCTGAAGTTCCTACAGGCAGGGATTATGTTTAATCCATCTGCGCAGGTTGACCCTGGCATCCTCTAGAATGGTGCCAATGCTCACTGCCATTTACTGAACACCTACCATGCACTGAGCATTGCATGAGATTTACATTTAATTAATGTTCACAGCAGCCCCACGAAGTAGACATTGTGTTCTCTCTAATCCCATTTGATAGACACAGAAAATGAAGCTAAGGGACACTGAAATTTTGCAGCTAGTTCTGGTCTAAACAGAGATTAGAACCCAGGCATGTCTGACTCCAGCTGCGTTAGTGCTTCACTGTACCTCCCTCAGCCTCATATAGACCATGGGAGCTGCAGGCCCTGGTCCCAGCTTCCCTCTCTGGCTTCCTCAAACCCCATGCCCATATCCCGATGTACTATGTCCCACTGCCTCCTAAACACCATCCTTTCCATCATGCTTCATGAACTTGGATGCCAATGCTGAGGGTCCTCAGATCCCATTTTGAGTAACAAGGACTTAGAAACTCACTACAGATGCAGAGTCTCAAGCCCACCCAGACCTACTGAATCAAATCTGCATTTGATCAAGATCCTCAGGGGGTGCCTATGTATAATTTGAGAAGCACTGGTCTCAACCTGAAATGCCCTTTCTCTTACTCCTCACCAGGCTACCTTTTACTCAACATCACTTGAGCATTTACCATGTACCAGGCACTGTGCCTACAACCAAGGAGACAAAGTCGAATTAAATAGGAGACACAAACTCAAGATGATGATAATGTAGTCATGGGAGAGGCATGTAAGTAAATAGTATTTTTAAAAGTGTGAGTGCTATGAACAAAGTAGGAACAGGATGGAGGATCTCATATGCCTCACTGTCTCCAAGCAGCATCATAATACCAGGCACCAAGAAAAGGCTTAATGATATTTCTGGAAGAAAGTAAAGGAGGGAAGGTAATGCAGAGAAAGGGAGGGAGGGAGAAATGAGAGAAGGAAGGAATTACACTAAGCTATAGTTTCTAAAACGACAACTCAAACAAGACGCTTCCATCGGTGACTTCCCCACTCGAACACTTGGATACCCTGATGTCAAGGTTGCCATAGCCCCCAACCCACCAGACTATCCCCTTTTCCTCTTCTCATGTTACCCACTTGGAAAATGGTGTTTTCATTCTTTTTTTTTTTTTTTTGGTGTTTTCATTCTAAGTAGTTAGTCTAATAATCTTAGATTTCTCCTTGACTCTTCCTTCTCCTTTGCTCTTTTGATAAAGCCATTCTAAAATCTTGTTATTCTGTTCATTCATGTGTGAGTTACTCAGTATCCAGTGTGTGCTCTGCGTAGGAGTTCAGGGGTGAAAAAGATCATTTCTGGCTGAAGTGCTCACAGTTTCTATGAGTCAGAGGGTCACAGTGTGTGGGCAGGCAGAGATCTGAATCTCGGCCCAGCCACTTACTAGTTTGACCTGGGGGCAGTCCCTTACTCTCTTTGCACCACCAGCCATAGAGGAGGATCGCACCAACTCAGACTCATCTAAGGACTCAGTGAGACATACACGGTTGCCGCCATCATTATCATCGTCATGGAGCAGGGTGGGCTTTGAACACGCAGTCAAGGACTGAGCTTAAAGAAAGATAGGGATTTGGAAAGGATGAAGCCCTGTTGAGAGAATGGCAAGTCATCTGCTCAGGCTGAGGCCTAGGGTATTTTGGAAGCAGAGACTAAGAAGTCTCAAAATGCTGCTTGGGGTGACATCATGGAGCACTTCAACACCAACCCATGAGACCCCTGGTGAATCTGCAACAAGAAGACACTGGAAGTTTCTACAATAGGGAGAATCATGATTAAAATTTGCTTTTCCCTTGATGTGTTGGATGCTAGTAGCAAAGCTGGAGAGGGAAGAGCCTTCAGCCAGAAGTGGGGTAGTCAGGAGGAGACACTGGCTTGCAGGGAGAGAGGTGCCAATTCACTGAGATAAAGAAGATGGCAGTACTTCTGAATGGAAACTACTAGATGGATGAATGCGCTCTCCTTGAATTGAGGAAATGTTTGGGCTGGAGGGACCAACATGGAAGACGTCCATGGAAAATAATAGTTAAAACCAGCAGCATGGGTAAATGCCCTGAGTGAGTTCATGTAGAGGAGGAGAAACCTTTGGGGAGACAGGGACGCAAGAGGTGTCTGAGAGGCTAGGAGGAGAGTTGTGAGATCAAAAAAAGAGAAGGGAAGTAAACCCTACAGATAAGGACCGAGAAAAAGACTTTGAATATGGCAGACACAGGCTTCAGTGACCTCCAACATGATGGCTGAGGAACTAGGGCATCCTTCTTCACAGTCTTTGTAGCCTAAGGTAATGTGATACTGTTGGGAAAGGCTTGATAGATATTGGCTACGTGAAGCAGCTGTCGCATCTCGGGCTGAGTGCCTTCTGCAAAGAGTCCATGGCTACGGTCCACCTCGTGTCAAGCTTAGCCTGCTCTGGAAGAGAAATTGGTTACTCTGACTTGAAATGGTGGAAGCTGGAGCTCACACCCAAAAAGCAGAGTTGTTTCTTTAACTCTGAACTCTTGGACCTGGAGGATTCATTTACCCTCTTGCCTGTCTTCAGGACATCTAAGCTAGGTGGAAATTAATCCCCATTTTTTACAGCTCCAGAGGCAACAACTTGTGGTTGTCTGTTCTACAGTTTCTGAAAACTCTGGCCAAGGTCAACTCGAAAATAGGCCCTGGTAACCCAGAGTTTCTAAAAAGCACGCTTGACAAATTAAGTAATGAGTCAACCAGTAGGAAAAATAAAGTCAGAGATCGCCCCACTTCTGGAAATTCTGAGCATGGGGTCATCGGAGGCTGAGGGAGTGGACTGTAGAGGAGGTGCAGAGGCCAGCATCCCGGAGAGTGTGCTCTGGGGCTCTAACTTGGGGGAACTGAGGGTCTCTGTCATGTACAAGACCATCAAAAGCATGACATACAAAGAAGCATTTGTGCTGTGCCCCGAGAGTAAACTCGAATGAGCTTATTCACAAGGAATGATTGTCATCAACGTCTTGTCAGTGAAGTCTTTCCCTTTCTTGGTGCCTAGAATGGATAACCCATGAACTGGTGTATAGTGCTCAGAGACAAAGGGTATCGCTTTCCACTGAGAAGGTGGATGGTGAGGAAAGTGGAAAGACGAAGAAGTACCACGCAGGAAGAATTAGGACAGAAATATATGCTCACTGGAGGGAAGATGACAGAGCTCAGAGTTAAGTTATGGTAGATAATATTTTATCGTATTAAAAAATAATTTTAATCATTCTAACATTTGTTGAGCAGCTCCTAGGTGGCAGGCCCTAGGCTGGGCAAGGACATGGCGGATCTCCTTCAGTGAAGCTGGTCACTCTGGAGGTGTGACCAGCTTCACTGAAGGAGATCCGCCTGAGCATTCGACTGTGAAATGGCACAAAAGGGGCTAAGAGAGGCAGGTAAATGATGCTCATGGGGCAGGGACTCTCACTATACCAGGAAAGAAAGAGGAACTTGGGAGAAAGAAAGAGGAATTCTTCCTTGGGAGAGGAATTTGGGAAAGAAAGAGGAACAGCGTAGAGACCTCGCAGCACTTTGAGGACTTGCATTCATGCTCCGTGGAGTAGTCCATTGGCCTTTGCAGACTGAATACTCGTGGATGAACAGTCTCCACTGAGTGGTCTGAAAGGTCCCCATCATGAGGTAATTGTTGAGACACAATTTGAATGGCCTGCCAGGGTGGTGGAGTGCACTTGCAGCCACTTAGCTAGTGAATGGACCACACCCAACGCTTCGCATTCATGTCACCGCACGGCTTAGCTCTTCTCTTCTTGACATCTGTGTAGTAATTCTCCTACTGTGGCTAACATTTCTTTTTTCTTTGCAGAGCCAGGGAAATGTGGAGTTAATAAGGTCCAGATGTAATGAAGTAAGAGTTTATTTTAATGGCAAAATTTATTTAAGTCGCTTTAGAAATCACCTTGGTCCCATATTTATAGAACCATTAAGAGTCTAAGAGGATCCCTTACATTTTTCACACTTTACTGCTTTTGATAGTGGAAATGATATGTCATGGTGACATTCATGATTTTGGAGACTCATGAAGGTCATGGATGAACCCTTTGAGAATGTCAAGGGTCCAGGTCTATGAATAATGAGTTATATTTTACTAGCACTTGACTGGCTATAACAAGGCCTTGTTTTAAGTTTGGAAAGAAGGTATATTCTCCTCTATATGCTTTCCTATAACTTGGAGAAGGCTGCTGTTGCTCTGCCCTGTTTATGGAGGCTCAGCATGTGCTACCAGAAGATGAAGGATGCTACCTGTCCACAACACTACAGCCTGACGAGTCATTCAAACCAACAATGATTAACTTAATTCCCCCAATTGAGTGCTTTTCTCTTAGTCTATTTCCTGGGGCCTCAAACCACTGAAACTCAAACTCTGGCCCCCTCCCCAAAATACCCTCCATGCACCTCCAACTTAGCATACCAACACACCACCTCAATCTGCTTCCAATTCAGTCTCGTTTTGACTATTAGAATCAAATGTATTTATTTGAAGCCAGGAAATTCAGAGTTGGCCAGACTCTTTCCCCAACATCTAATCAGTTACCAAGTAAATAGATTTTTACCTCTTAAATGACTCTCAAATGCAGCCAGGCCTCTCCAGCCCCATGGCACCACCCCAGCTCGAGGCGCATTGTGACGGTCATCACAATATCCTGACCCCCTGCCTCTAAACTGTCCTTGCTCTGTCCTCCAAAACGATACCAGGTAATTTTTCTCAAAATGCAAATCTTGCACTCTCCGGCTTCCCCTGAAGATCAAGACAGGTTCTGTCAATAACTGGTTCCTGGCCAGTGATTCAGATGCCCACGGTCTGTACAGACCACTGAGAAACACCTTGACCGTGAGCTGTTTATCAACCTGAACACGCCACGGTCTTTCATACCTCCACGCATTTTGCATTTGCCAGACTCTTGTCTTACACTGCCCGAACACTCTCCTTTCCCTGGAGAGCCTCTTTCAGTACCTTCAGCATCCAATTCAAACGTCAGTACTCCGAGAGAGCCACGTACGTGTGTGTCTCTCAGTGGCTGCCTATCTGGCCTCCCCCAGTCCTGGATACACACCGCTATCGAAGTATGTGTCACAGTTTACACTAACAACTTGTGAACAGGTTTGTCTTCAGTGATCCGTGACTCCTGCTCATCTCTGAATCCTAGTACGTCGTAGCACAATGCTTGGCTCCTGCCAGGAAGTCCGTGAGTGAGTGTTTCCTGAATAAAAGGACCAGTGACGGAGATCTGTAGCTCTGTGGTAAAATGACAGAAGCATATCATCAAAGGGCAAAAACTGCTTTTTGGTTAACTATAAAGTGAATCAAGGTGCCAGAGAAGTTAAAACAAGGATGAAGAATGCTTTTATCTCAACCGATTTTTAAATTACTCATCACATCTGTCCTGGCTGAAGACTAGCTGTAGTCAGCCTCCTGCAGCCTGTTAGTTGGAGTGTTTCTCACTTGGGCACCGGATCCTGCAAATGTTCAATGATCACAGAAGAAATACTTAAAGAAAACCTATTGGCTTTTAAATGTAAAATGATGCCCCGTAAAGGGCCTTTGTTAAAAAACCTTTCTGTTTGGTACATTAGACGGCAATATCAGACACATGACTTGGGTCATACTGTACACAACATCCAGTATCTATGGTGGCAGTTTCTGCAGGAGTGACAGTGAGGCTGTTCTTTCTTTACTCCTTCATTCATTCACAGACAACAGGCTGGTCAGCCCTGACACCCTGTGCTCTGGAGAAGCAAAGACCAGACTGGGCCCCGGAGATCCCAGGCTTCCTAAGAGGAAGGTGGCTTACTACAAACCGGTGTCCCGGGCTTGCATCATTAAGCGGTTACCGTTTTGCTGTTTTGTTTTGTTTTTTTGTTTTTGTTTTTTGCAGTATTGTCATTCTAGTAATCTAGTCTTTTTTAAAAAAATTTTTATTGGAGTTCAGTTAAGCGGTTACTTTTTATTTTTTTTTTTTATAAATTTATTCTTTATTGGTGTTCAATTTGCCAACATAGAGAATAACACCCAGTGCTCATCCCGTCAAGGGCCCACCTCAGTCCAGCCTGGTTCCACTGAATTTTCTCCAGTTCCCCTGATACTTAGCAGGTCACAGGTTACCTTGGGTGACATGGGGGGGGGGCTAGCATTCTAATGCAGCTAGCCGGTCATGCACAGCCCTCCTGCAGGACGCAGCTCCATGTTGGGGGGGGGGGGGGGTAAGCCCACCTCGGCTCTGACTCCCCGGTGTGTGGGATTCTGCTGAAAGAGCATTTTCTAAGAAGGAGAGGATCTGGATGAAGGTAGGCGAGGAGTAAAAGCTGAGCTGGGGGGGCCACAACCAAAACTCCTGGCATTTCGGTGACGTGGGGCGGGGTGGGGTGGGGGTGTTCTCTGGGCACCCTCCCTACGTAGGGGTAGGGCGCTTGCAGGAAAAGCTCCCACAGCAGATCCGGCGCATTCCGAGCCACCGCTGGAGGCTTCCTCAAGACAGGGTAGCAGGGGAGCCTAACTCTAACCCCACAAGCCACGTGACTAGCGCCCGGCCTGCCCGAGACGCGGCCGCCCTCCCCGACCCCGCGCAGCCCCGCCCCGCGCCGCGCCTCCCCACGTGCAGGGCCGCACCCGGCGCCCGCGGCCCTTTAAACACCCCCACCCTTGCACCGCCCCCCCCCCCCCCCGCCGCCCGGACGGCAGCCGGAGAGGGACAAAACTCCTGGCGTTCGGCCAGCGCCCTCCGCGGACCGCGTTCCGGGCCGCCCGGCCCGCGGGGCCCTCCTCCCGCGGCCGCGGCCCCCTGGCGCCCCCACCGGCCCGCGGCGGCCGGGCCCGGGAGTGCGGGGCGGGGCCGGCGGCCGCGCGGGTCTCCGCCGCCGCCTCCGCCTGCCGCTCGGGCCGCCCGCTCGCCCGCCGCTGGGTGCGCTGCACGCGGGGGGCAGCCGCGGTGCAGAGGTTCATGCAGCGGCGGCGGCGGCGGCGGCTGCTGCTGCTGCTGCTGCCGCCGCGGAGGCAGACCGACCGGGCGCCGTCGCCGCCGCCGCCGCCGCCGCCCTCCCCCGGCTCCATGCCGCCGCCGCCTCCTCCCCGGCGAGGGGCGGGGGGCTCCGGCCCCGGGTGGGCTCCGCTCCGCGCAGCGCCGCTGCCCGCTCTGCCCTCGGCGGGGGCGCCCGCCGCCTCCTAGGAGCGCACGCTCGGCGCGCCCTGCCCGAGAGAGGGGGCGGGCGTGGGCGGGCGGCGGGCGGCGGGGACCCCGCGCGGCGGCCGGAGGAGGGGGCTTCCCCGGAGGATGCCCGGCGGCGGCGGCGGCGGCGGCGGCGGCGCCCGGCTCCCAGGCGCGAGCTGAGCCGGCCCGGGAGCGGCGTGACGGGCGCCCCCGGCCGCCCGCGCGGGCCCCCGCGCTGCCCCACGCCGCGCCGCGCCGGCGCCGGGCGGCAGGATGGGCTGTATCCAAAGCATCACCTGCAAGGCGCGGATCCGGCGCGAGAACATCGTGGTGTACGATGTGTGCGCCACCATCGACCAGTGCCCCACGCGCATCGAGGAGACCTCGCCCATCGTCCTGCGCTACAAGACCCCCTACTTCAAAGCCTCGGCCCGCGTGGTCATGCCCCCCATCCCCCGCCACGAGACCTGGGTGGTGGGCTGGATCCAGGCGTGCAACCAGATGGAGTTCTTCAACACCTACAGCGACCTGGGCATGTAAGCGACCGGCGGCGCGGAGCCGGAGCGGGGTCCCCGGCCCTGGCCCCGCGTCTCCTCCCCACCGCGACCCTCCTCCTCCCCGGCTCCTTCCTAGCGCTCGCCCCATCCTCTTTCTAAACCTTCCTCCCGCCTCCTCTTCCACTTCCCTCCTCCCTGCGCTTTTGTTTCAGTGACAGGGCGGGTGTAGGGAGGCTCCTCGCGAAGGCATCTTCTCGTGGTTTGCTCCCGACTCCCCGTGAACGCGAGGAGGACGGTGCGCGGCGGCGAGAGCGCGGCGGGGAGGGCTCGAGACACGGGCGTGGGGGCGGCTGGCGAGCGCCCTGCGAGGTTTCGGGGCGCCGTCTGGGCTTGATGGGGCTGCCGGGGGCGAGTGCGGGGTGACTGCGGAGGGAGGAGCGCAGCGGAGTGCCGGGGGCGCACGGGCTGGTGCCGTGCGTCCTTTGGAGAAGCCCGGGAGGGCTCTCGGGAGACGGTCCCGGGCATCCGGGCGGGACTTGCTGGTTCTGTCCGGGTCCCCAGGCCGGGGAGCCTGCAGGCGCTTCCTTTCGGAGCCGCGCACCCGGCGGAGCCGCTCCCTGGCCCGGCGCCCTCTGGCCGAGCGCGCGGCGGTGGGGAGCGCGAAGGCACCTTGTGCGCGCGCGGCCTGGGGGCTGGCGCCGCGCGGGGTTTTCCTTGTGCTCCGGGGAAGTACGGGTCTCCTGGCTGTCCGGGGTCCTCACTCGCTCCAGAACTTTACGAGCTGCGGCGCTGGGAGGGATTCCCCGGCGCGCCCCCCCGGCGAGTCCAGGCGGCGAGCTGGGAGCTCTCCAACTTCTTTCAGCAGCGCCGCTCGGTGCGCGCGGGGCTGGGCGGCTGCGGGGAGACCCGGCATCTCGGCGACCCGGAGCCCGCAGCCTGTCCCTTCCAGGACTTTTTAGTTACTCACTTTTTTTTTTCTTTTTTAAACTCCCTGCCACCCTCCTTGCAGAAGCCCACTCTCAGCAGTCGGCGACTACAGTGGCTAAAAGGTTTGGGGGGGGGGGGCGCTGCGTTCTCCCTGGGTTAGCGTTGATCTAGAGCACCCTAATTAGCCCACAGCCTATAGAGGAAACCCATTTCTGGAAATCCGGCCTCATTTCATTTATTAACGGAAGACTCTAGAGCTCCCAAGGTTCATCCGTTGAATATATGGGGCAAGGGAGTTTCTCTTTCGAAAGGCCAAAGTATCTTTTTAATGGCAGTTTTGCACGCTTTTTATTGCACTCTGTGAGCATGTAAGTTAACACTAGTCATAGGTGCTAAACGAAATCTTGACAGGTTGTTTTGTCCTTGTCCCCCCCCCTCCCACTTCCCCCTAAAGGAGTTGGAACTTTCCTCTTCAAGCATAAAAAAAGCTCAGTGCAGGAGAAAGCTCTTTCCCAGTGAAGATGTGTGAGAGCCTAGTTGCTTCCTATGTGACTGTTTGCTGTGTTATCTTTCTGGAAGACAGCTGATTGTAAGAAATGGGGGACATGTTATTTTGGGTGAATCATGCCGTTTAAAAAACAGACACACCCTCCAAAGGATGATTACATCTGCACACATGGGACTCTCAAAACTGTCTTTTACAAACCCATTATTTCCCATGAAGTCCGGAGAAAGCCCCAGACCAGGCAAAAGCCTTCCCTTTTGTCTCCCTGCCCTGGCCCTGGTGGCCGCTTGCACCTCGCCTGGGTGGGCCAGGGTGGGGACCCTGCAGAGGATGCGGGGAGGGACCTAGCAGAAACAGCCAGGCCTCAATGTTGCTTCGTGTCCCTTGTGAATCAGTAAGTCAAAAACAAATACATAGATCATTTCTTTCCATAAAAGAAAATTTATTCTACCTCAGTTAAAAGCCAAGCTGAGAATCAAACAGACACAGTAGTTGAACTTCCTTAAATCTGTGGGTGAGTGTGTCCACAGCGGAACCAACTTTAATGGGCATGAACTGGTGTTGGATCTGAGGGGCACTTGCTCTCTGACTGAATTCTTGCCTTTGGGGCTTGGAAAAGAGGTTTGCTTTTAAACTGCCACTATCTGTATTTTAAGATTCTTGGTGTTCATACTGATGCAGAGAAGCAAAATAGTGCCCAAGAAATCATGAAGCTTTTATTGTAGATCTGTGTCCAGAGTCCACCTGTCTTCATGGTTGCAACAATTTCTATGTTTAAGGATACCTTGGAACCCAAATTTGATTGAACCAATTTCCACAAAAATGTTTATGCCCTGAAAACTTAGCCAGAGCGGACTTTTTAATGGGATGTGATAGTGCATAAAAGTCATCACAGTCTGTTAGTTATTATCCACTTTAGCCAGTATCGTGAGTTGAGGGGGGGGGGAACCCACTGCAAGTTGAATTTTCATCCTGCTGCAATGCTCTTGTTACATGAAGCATGAAATGATCCCTAGTATAGGTTAGAAAGCTGCCTTTTTAACATTTTAAAAGGGACTGCCAGGGGAAACCCACAATTTAAAATGGCAATAAACTTCTAGTGACAAGCTTAAAAGAAAACATGAGCTTTTGTGGTTTAAAGTTTCAACATTTCCAAGAAGGAGTAGGTTTCTGAAGGAGCATTTGAAATAGTTGGTGACCATGATGGCCAGAGCTTAATTTGAACTTGAACTCAAGTGACCTGGAACATCTTCATATGATTGCATAGAACCCAGGCTGGCGAATACTTACGTCATCTACTTATTTCTCCTTTGGCCCTGGTGTACCCCGCTGATGCAGCCGTGATGCAAGTCTTCATCTTTCAGGAATGAAGGGCCTCTGGTTTCTTTCAGTCATCCCATCAATAAACAAATATTTATCAAGCGCCTCTCTCTGATACAGGCGCCAGCAAAGAAAGCAAAGGACCCAGCAGGCAGCTTCAGTGTTCCTCAGTGTAGGGAGGAAGGACACGTGCAGAACAAGCCATTGCTCCCAAAGTGGTGTAGGAGAGATTGCTGGAGAGACTGAAGGAGGGGGGAGGGGGGCGAGGAGGAGGAACAGGGGCAGGAAGGTGGGGTTTTCTAGAGGCAGAAGGCCTGGAGCTGGATGTGAGGATTGGATAAGGTTCAGCAAGACAGCGAGGGGGACTAGTTCCAGAGGGGAAAGAACAGCAAATATAAGGAGGCAGGAAAATATAAGGTGTTATAAGAGAGCGTAGGTAGGCCTTGTGGAGCTTTCAAGTAGGAGAGCAGTGGGAGATGAGGTCCGAAAGCGGGCCAGGGTCTGTTGGGAAAGGACTAGGACAAAGAGAAGGGAAGGCTGAGATCAGGTCTCCTGAACCAGACAGTGTCGAGAGGCTCTTGATACTTTATTCATACCTCTGGGGCATGCGGGGGTGTTTCAACAGAGACGTAAACCTCTGTGATGGGACACTTCGGAGTGCTACAGCATGCCACCCGAGAGGTTTGAACAAAGAATGGGGTTCATGTGTCAAGATGAATGAGGTGAAGCTGGGGTCAGGGGTAGAATGGCAATGGCTAAATCTCCTCTCCACGCCAGCCCATGTACATCATCTTCTGGAACTATAAGGAGATTGTGGTCAACCCAGGGCTGGGACAACCTTGGCCTGAGTGAAACTTGAGGAAGTCAGAGCTCACTCCTGCCTGTCTCTACTCCTCCTTCAGAGCGAATGGTAATGAGGATTTGACTCTACTTACCCACCTTTGTTGCCTGTTCAGTCCAGTCCACGCTGGTTTCTATCCATTCCAGAATTGTTCTGGCTCAGTTTGTGATTTCCATGTTACCAATCCAGCAGATGCTTTTGAGAGACACTTACTCTTTCAGCAGTCTTCCACAGAACCGACAGCTTCTTCCATCTTGAATCACTCCCATCTTTTAGCCTCGTGCTATTCTTCTAGCTGTTTCTCTGCCTTACCTCGGAGTACAGTTCATCAGGACGTTACTCATCTGATCCTCTCCCTGGGTAATTTTATCCATCCCAGTGGCAGTAGAGGCTCTGTGTGATGTGCGGTCACCTGCGGTAGAGGGGTGTGTGCATCTGTGCACAGTTTCCACTTGGCTGTCGCAAAGACATCTCAAGCTTACCATATCCAAACCGGAACTCTTGATTGCCATGACAGCTCCCTCCCCAAATCTGCATCTCCGCCCTTCTTTCCCCGTCTTGGTAAAAAGAACACCTCCAGCCCCCCTAGCAGCTCAGGCTGAAACATCTGTGTGTCATGCTAGGTATTTTCCCATGAGTCCAGTTCATCCTCAGACCCTGCTGGTCCCATCTCCAAGACAGCTCTGTAATCCGTCCACCAGTCTGCATCCACTCGTACCCTCCCAGGACAGGTCACCATCAACTGCCACCTGCTCCAACAGAGGATCTCTAGCCAAACCTCCCACCTTCATTTTTGCCCTCCCTCCAGTCTCTTCCCCACACGGCGGCCAAGTGATATTTTAAAAACATAAATGTCATCACTTTCTTGGTTGAACTCTTTTACTGAGTCTTCCATTGTAATCAAGGGGCAATGGAAAGGCCTCTTCCCAATCTCTGAATTTCTATCCTTAAGCCATGTTAGCGAGTTTCTATTTCATAAAAACAAACAAACAAAACAGCTTCATCCCAATTCAGAACTTTTCCTTGTGCCGCTTAATCTGAAATGCTCTTCTTGCCCAGTCTTTTCTAGCACATTCCTGCTTCTTATTCAGGTCTAAACCATTAGCTCCTCAGAGGCCACCTGAATTTCACAGTTTAAATTAGGGTCCTTTTGTTCTCTTGAGCGAGACACTATTCTTTTACTTGTTACAGTTCATAAGAACATAATGGCACATTTATTTAACACCTGACCCTTCTACTAGACTATAAGCCCCATGAAAGCAGATATTATATCTATTTTATTCTCTATGAATAATGCTTAGCTCCCAACAGATATTATCCTAGCAGATACTCCATAAACATTCCGAAAGAAATTAATGAGCCATTTTTTCAGACCTCAAATCAGAGGTCATCTGCAACAAATCATGTCTCGCTTCAAAATCAGCTTTTTTTCTTTTTTTAAGATTTAGTTTTTTTATTAGAGAGAGTACACAGGGAGGGAGGGAAAGAGAGATTCCAGAGCAGACTTGGCGCTGAGCGTGGAGCCCAGTTTGGGGCTCAATTTCGACCTCATAACCCTGAGATCATGACCTAAAACCAAGAGTCAGACAGATGCTTAACCAACTGCATCACCCAGGTGCCCCTCAAAGTCAACTTTTCATTATTACACCTTGGGCTAACCAGACCAAGCCCTTGAACTCTAGACAAACCTGCTGTTGCTCAGCATACATGCAGTTTAACGCTGCTGTGCTTTTGTGTCGTTCCGTTCTGTGTTGTCCCAGCAGCTCCACTGCTCCTCAGCACCGGGCTTCCGTCTTATCACTTGCTCTGCCCCCATGCGGTGACTGCATCAGGAGCAGTGTCCAGCAAACACCGAAGCCTCACTTTCCCGTCACCTGTGACCAGGTGGCACTCAGGGCCTGCCCAAGGAGAGGTAACATAGAGACTGTGTCATAGCGTTGTTCACCTGCATCAGTGACTGCTGGCCTGAATCTCAGGACCGTGGGTGCTTTAGTACCTCACCCCTTAGGGTCATTTCCCCCAAAGCTAGCACTTCCCTTCGTGTTCATCACTGCATGCTGCCTGCATGTTCACTAGAGCTTTGAGTGTGGCCCTCATCGGTCATAGAGATGCCTCTTTTAGACATCTGATGAGCCCCCAAGCCACTTGCATCAATGCCCATCCCCCATTCCCATTACATCCCTGACATGGGGGACTCATGATCTGGAAAGAGCTAGAGCTGCTCTTCACCAGAAGTGTCTGGGACTCCCAATCTAGAGCATCAGATGGGAAACGGAATCCACTTCCCTCATGAGAGTCCTGAGTGCCCTTGAAGGGGAGCTGGCCTAACCTTTTGCCTCTAATCTTCTCCATCTTAGAGAAGTGGAACAGGGAGGATTAGCAGGTCTTATCAGGAAGCATTAAGCTCACTGGAGATAAAGCACAACTCTGGTGCTGGAGGGGGTGGGAACCAGAGGGGCATCAGGGAAAGGGTTACGAGGGGGGTTAAAAATGAAATATGGCTGGTGTAACCTGGATGCACAGGGTGGACAGGGACAGCAGGGTGTCAGTTACCTTCCACTGCGCAGCAGAGGCGAATGTCTTTGGGGTCAGGTCTGCAGATGCTTCATGTTCCAGGCTAAGGGAGAAGGGCTGGCGATTGGGTAGGGACCTGAAGACTGGTGTGGGGCACAAGATCCCAAATATCCCTTACCCTTTGATTTCTATAGCACTTGGATATTGGCTGACCCTCCTCCGTCCCTGTTGATGTGCCCATCTTCCTGAGGAGGAGACTGAGGCTCGGGGAGGTCAGAGGACTGGAGGGCACTTGCATAGCAAGTGGCGGCATAGGGACTGTCTTCTGACCCTGTACCTCGCCTGTCTGTAGGTTTCCGCAGCTTGGGCCAGCTGCAGAGGGGACCGGCTAGCACCCCATTCATATCAGCACTAGGAAACCTAGTGGTTACAGCTGCCAGGGCCTGGGGCATCACTGCTTCTTCAGTGAGGAGAGGCTTGGGGTTGGGATCACCTGGGTAGGTGATTCCATAGCTCCCTTCTGGTCCAGCCACTTGAGCCACAGATAACAGAGGCGCTGCCGTTTCTGATGTGTTAACACTAAATAGGCCCCAGGAAGTGCCCACTATTTATAAATGACTCTCATGAGAAGAGAAATACCATGAAGTCAGTAGCAGGAGAGCATCCTGGTGAACACTCACAGCTGGGCAAGGCCCACGTGGTGCTGGGGTCCCTGGGAGGGGTTGGGGTGCACACACCAGCCGCAGAGAAACCCCCACAGAGTATTGGGCAAGCTGCCTGCTGTGCTCACCGGTCCTCCCCCATCAGTGACATACCCTGGGGTTGTTGCCATGGGTTTTAGAACGAGGGGGGTGGTGTGTCCAAGTGGCAGGAGAATTGCTGGCATCCAGGAAGGATGATAAGGAGATAGTCTGGTAGATGTACTACTGAAAGGCCGCGAGGAGAGGGGGAATGGTGACATGAAGGGTCTGTGTGCTGAGAGCTTTTCCACGGTGGCCCCCCAGGAAATCTCAGCAGCGAGGGGGGGACTCCCATGGCAGCGGGTTCAGTAGCTAGTCCGGGGCCTCAGGTGGCAAGCAGCCCGACCAGGAGTCCAGGCCTCTGGGTACCATGGACGCACTGCTCCTTCTAACCCACTGCCCCAACTCCTAGGAAGAAGGTGCTCCAAAATCACTCCGCAAAATATTGTTGTCCCTCTGTGGTTTGCTAGTCTTTTCCAAAATGGCCCAAGCTATAGTGATTTCTCTGATTTGCGAATTTCCTCACTCCTTTGGAAATGGAGACAGTCATTCTGAGGTTAGGGATGTGGATCTTTCAGAGCTCTGGCTGACGGTGGCGGAGGATGTGAGCAGTGAGAGCCGAGTCTTTGGAGGGGGGAGCAGAGAAGGCAGCCCCCAGCTCTCGGGGACCCCAAGCCAGCCAGTCTGGGCTGCAAGTTTAGCCCTTTGCTGCCTCCTCCAGGAGCTGCCTCGAGGGTCCCATGTCAGCCCTGATGGGCAGCAGGACAGTCACCAGCAGACAGTCACCCAGGCCCCTCAGTTCCTGCACTTCAGAGTCTGTTTGTCCTTCAGACTCTTCAGACAATCGCTGTTTGGACAGATGACCAGGAAGAGAAGGAAGACCCAGTTCTGGTGGCAGGAGGACCTTTGGCTCACTGGACGGACATCCCTCTGGCTCCTGGGAATTCTAGTACTATTATTCCTTTCCCAAGGCCCCCTCGGGCTACTGTGTTAGCCCTGCGGACCCTTTTCCTTCACTGGGTCCTGGGATGCTAGCCAGATGGAAACAGCTGCTCACTGTGCCAGCTGAGGATACCACCGCTGGCTCCCCAGCGCAGGGGCTCAGGTCGGAAGAACCCAGGTCTTCCTGGGTTCGAGCACCAGTCACATGACCTTTGGCAGGTATCTTAACAGTTCAGTGTCTGCTTTGCACACATGTCATTGGGCGATGAGATCTATTCTATCCTATCTCCATCACTGGGGGGTAGAGACTGTGATGGAGTTCTCCAAATTGAAATGTGCTGTCCACACGTTACTGTTATCACTATGGTTATCACTATGGGGCATGACTCTTGTCACTAGAGGATGACTCTCGATGAGCCTCAAGGAACAGAGAGGTCTTGACTGTGGCCCTGTGGCTTCTGGGCAGAAAAGCATTCTGACTCTAAAGATAGGTCCCAGAGGAATCTGCTGCTGCTCTCTGGCCCCACTCGGACCCGGAGGGGAGGCGGAGAAAGTCTGGCTTTTGCACATAGGGATCCAGGGCTACTTTGCACACATACTCGAGGGGGTGAGGGGAGTGGCTACCCCTCATCCCACCCAGAAGCCGCCCTCCCAGGCCTCCTCTGAGCTGTGGGCTCTGTGGGCAGCATCCAGGACCCCGAGTGCTTCCAGTTCCTGGACAGGACACCTGCGACTCAGCCACGTACTCATGGAGACCCCCACCCTGTCCCAGAGCCCTCCTGAGGTGACAGGGTCAATCGGGTGAGTTGCCTAGGACTTGGGGGCGATGCTAGAGTGTGTAAGCCATGCTGTCCTGGCTCAGGAAGGAGCTGTAGCCGTAGACTCTGCAGCCCGGGGAAGACAGACCAACACCTGAAATGATTTGCATCCAAATTATTATTAATATGTCTGCTGTCATGAATATGCTTTATTCTCTCCGTGGAAAGTGATTTTGTCTCTTTATAAGGAGACCTCACATAATTAGCCTGACGACAGTCATGAAACATCATTAGGGCAATGGTTATTCTCATTTAAGGTAGCTAAGCCGAGGCCCGAAGAGGCTAAGGAGTGTGGTCCAGGTGACCAGGTGACCCCAGCAGGCGTGGGGTGGGTCAGGCCCGGCGCCTGGGCCCTGCGGCTCCTGCCCTCTGGCCTCCCCGTGCCAAGTGCACAGTCAGCCAACCCTGGACAGGGCTGCGGACGAGAGCCGTGCCCGTTGAGCACCTCTGGGGCAGCCAGCATTTGCAGCCTCTAAAGAGAGAGCAGATAGGAACCTCTCAATGTATTCAACAGAAGCAACGAGAAATGTGCAGGCTGTCAGATTAAAGTGGAATAAATAAGTCCGTGGTGTCTGATGCCACCTCAGTGGGGGTTCTGTGACAGGCCCGCCTCAGACAGCCTCTGGCCGGTGCCCTCTCCTGGGGCCTGACCTTTCCAAGCTGGCTCTGGGCCTGTGTCAGGCTGCGGCGCTCAGAGGCTGTCAGAGGTCCAGCTAATGGGAAGCAATAAACCCGCATCCTCGGTCAGCGGGCCCTGCAGCATCTTGGGGGGCAGGCGGGCTGGGGAGGTCAGGGCTTCTGGGCGACAGGACTCGGCAAGGTGGGAATGGCCAAACCAGGCCCATGAGATGTTGCTTTGCTCTGGACGTCGGGGAAGGGGACCGGGGTCAGGCACTGGGGTCTGTGGGGACCGAGAGGCTGGAAGAGGATGCAGACAGGCTGGCTCTGAGAGAGCAGGATGCCGCCCTCCTCTCCTCCCTAAGAGCCACCGGCTGAGCCTCCGATCCCAATGGCATCCTCCACACCTGAGGCTGGGGGACTCCATTCAAGACCAGATTTTTTTTTTTAAAGGCCCGCAAATAATTGAGATTCTGTTTCCAACTTTCATGAATCACCTTCACATTTTTAAAGAAATTTGTGTCAGAAAACTGTCTTCGTGGCCTTTGGAGCCTGGGAGCCTGTCTGGTGCTGGGCCCCACGTGCGCTTTAGGGAAGGAGCAGGTATTTGCCTGCCGTCTGTCTCCCCATGAGGCCGCCGTTTGTCAAGCACACATCTTGTGCTAACTGCACCATGTGCACATCTGTGAAGTAGGACCGTTACTTTCCCCACATTTGAGAAGAAACTGAGGCCCTGGAGAGGTGGAGTAACTTCCCTGTCATTACCCAGCTAATCAGTGATACTCAGGATTAGAAACCAGATTTCCAGAGACTCTGACATGATGCTACCTCATGAAGGGGTGAGCGAATGAATGCACCAATGAATGGATAGGGGAGTGTTCGGGATATTGCCTGAGTGCTTGCTTTTGTCCTCACTGAGCAAACCTGGAGAACAAAGGGTTTAATCAGATTGGAAATAGCCAGCCTCCTCGCCTTTCAGCTGGTTTGCTCAGCTGGTCAGGACATGACGTTAATGAGACCAGGGTCTTGGGGTCAGACCCAAGGGACCCTCCTAGCACCTGAGTTAGCATTTGTTACCCTTGGAGCTACCTGGCAAGTGACCACTACCAGCTACCAGTCATAGCAGAGTCTAGACTAAAGAGAAACACCCAGAAAAGTGCAGCTGAATCATCCATAAGTCTCAGGGTGTTAGTACAATGTGGGCCCCCCTCCTTGCTGCTCATCTTACAGACGGCAACACCAAAGCCCCAAGAAGGGCCGTGACACAGCCAGTGAGTGGTACAACCAGGCCACAGACCCAAGTCCTTCTGACTCCGGGCACCTCTAGCCTGGGAAGGAGGCATTGGGTCACCACCGCCCATCTTTTCATCCCTCCCTCCACCGCCCTATTCCCACCTCGCAGAGGGTCCCCCATTTCTGGGCAGGGATGGCCACCTGCCCAAGAGAGGAAGCAGCAGAGAGTACAGGTAGAGCCCGGCCCTCTGCAGCCTGGGGGAGGAGCTCACATCAGCCCAGGGGACGTCTACACAGTTGCCAGGAGCAGAGAGACCAGCCTCCTCCCGGTGTCCATAGACAGTGATGAGCAAGCAAGAAAGGAGAGGGTCTCCCCAGAGATGCCCATCACAGATGGCAGGAAATGGGAGGGCTTGGCAGCCTGAGGGAGGAGGGATGTGTGGGGAACCTGAGACTCTGCCTGGATGCCAGCAACTCAGAATCCCTTCCCCCCACCTCCCAGCCCCCTCGCACCCGGGGACTGATGCCGTACACGGGCTCCCTGGCCCGCTGCCCACACACAGGCAAGGTAGCTACATGGCCCCTGGCGGCTCCAGAAGAAACAAGATCCAAGTGGTGTCAAAGGTGACAGATTGTGAGGGGCTGGGGGCCCTCCCCTGACAGCAGGGCTCAGCTGGGAGGCCCCTATGGAGCAGAACAGATGGGGGAAGTCTGAGAGGGAGATCCTAGCAGCCTGGAGACTCTGTTTCTGTTGTGGCTTTTGGTTGGGTTTCTCCACTTTTTTTTCCCTTTATTATTTTGTTGTCGTTGTTAACTTGAGGCATCATGACCTACGTGTGCTGTCTGCTTACTCTGAAGAAGGGAAGGATAGGGGGAACAGAAGCAAGCCGGGCAAGGCCCATACAGTTTGCCCTTGGTGGGATTTGAGGGGGTCCGCAGGAAGGACTGCAGAGGGGGCAGCGTGTGCCTCCGAGCAGCCTGTCACCTGGGCTGGTCTGGTGGCTCCAAAGCTCTTTCTCCACACCACTGCAGGCTGCCTGTCGTGAGGACTCTGGAAGTTCAGAGCAATGTCAAGTGGTCTGCCCCCTCTTATACGGTCCTGTTCCAGCCTGGTCCTCCCTCTCAGCACTTGCACTGGGGCCCAGCTCTGGCCCAACCTGAGGGAGAGACGCCTTCAAATCTCCTGGCCTAGTTGGGCTCCTCACCGTCGTCCTGTTGGCCTGTGTGGCCTTGTCAAGTCTACCACGTGTTGTGCCATCTCTGCGTCCATGTCCGCATTTCCCTGCCTGGTTTCTGGTCCTCTGCTTATCTCGGGCCACCCACCCTGTCAAGCTGCTGGAATTTACCCAGATGCCTGCCCCTACCCCCACTGTTTTCCTGGGTCCTCCCTGTCAGTCTCCCTCTCTCTCTCTGAGGTAGGGCAGAAAAATGCAGAGGGAGTCCTGGCCAAAAGAGCCATGCTGTCCTTTGCCCTGGGAGCCCTGAGCCACCCTCCTCTTCTTCGTACCCTTGGAGCGTGCACTGGGCTGCCTTCCTCTCATGGAGGATGGGGTGGGGATTTCAAAAGCCACGGAAAGATCTTTATAAAGAAAATTGTTTGTGACTTACAGAGGCAACTAAAGTAGAGTTTTGGAAGTCTGGCAAGGCAACTGAAACTCAGGCAAGATCGGAGGACTGGGGACATCGCATGGTGGGTGGGACAGGGAGGGGACAGATTGATTGTCAAGCCTCCAGGGCCAGGCCACTCACAGAAGTCTGTAGCAGAAGGATGGGGAATGAGAAAAGTTTAAGAAGATGGTTCACTGCCCTGTCCTCTTGGCGACCATCAGGAAGGCCTGGGTATCAAGAGCAGACCCTAAGATGTGGGAAGGAGGACAACTGATGGGTGTGGACAGGGCCCAGGGAAGCCACAGCCAATCAGGTTCCTGCCCAGTGAGGCCAGACAACCTCTCAGAGGTCATCTTTCCAGAGCCTGGAGCCCACAGAGAATCTCACCATCTGGTGCATCCATGGGGCTGCCCAAGACTTTCAGAGATGGAACTGTTGCATAACGAGACAAAGGGTCAGACCTGAGGGTTGTCTAGAAGGGGCCATTGTGCAGATTTGGAGCTAAGGGCCCCTTTCTCCTGCAGATGCCACTGGGTCCTCAGCCTAGAATGGAAGGGGTAATGCAGCATCGGTCCACCTGGTAAGGTTTTCATGGAAACCGTATCTGTCAACCTTGAATCTGCGGATCTGTGCAGATTTTTCCATTAAGCAGCCAGTTCTCTGTAGCCAAATGGTTGAGGGATGGCGGGCCCAGAACTTGAAGCTGAGACACTTGGGCACAGCACCCTCTGGGGATGGATTGTGAACACCTGGATCTTCAGCTGGTTTCCTCTCTACTCACATAGCGCCACAGTTTCTGTGGTTTGTGGCAGTGACTCAGGATGGAGAAGTCATAGGCCAGGTACCCCCACAACCAGACAAGCAACCACGGAGCCCAGAAGAGGAAGTATGCTTCTGGATCAGGAGACAGGTGTGTTTAGGTCTTCACTCCGAGAGAGAAACCCATCCTTACTTGGAGGCTGAGAGGGTTTTTTCTAAGAGGTGCTCTCAGCATCTGGTGCTTCTTGAAACGTCTGGGCATCAGAGTTAGAGTCTAGAATTTCACCTTAGTATTTACAACTTGCCACAGAAAAGGAAAAGCATTTTGGAATGCTTTCATGCTATTCCAAAAGAGCAAAGACATTGAAAAAAAAATATTCTGTTAGAAACATCTCCGCTTAAATGGAAGCAGAGCGACCAGAGAGAAGGAAGTGGGTAGGTGGCGAGGCGGTCTTCGCTGGGACAGGTCAAGGGCTAAGTATATCTAGAGTTCAAGAGCACAGACCTGTTTACAGGGTAGCATCAAACTCTTGAGCTGTTACAGCTCTACCTGCAATCGTTTCCATTCTGGAGGGTTCAGCTTCTGTCCTGCCCTCCCTGTTTGTCAACATTTTGATACACGCATGACCCGGGATGGAACTGAGATGGATCACCCTGACACTTGGCTCCTTGGCAAGAACCAACTTCCATACAAGCTCAGAATCTTAGTTCTGGGGTCACTCCATCCAGCTTCTGAATAGTCACTATTTATTTCCCTAAGATCAAACTTGTTAGTTGTGTTGTGCAAATGTTCCGCGTTCTTGCCAAGTTGTATCTGCTCGATCTATTAGTTACTGAGAAGATGTGTTGAAATTTCTCTCCGTGCTGGTGCGTTCATGACTCTCTTCCTGCAGGGCGCTCAAATTTGCTTTAGATATTTCAAGGCTGAGCCAGCTCACTTCTTTGGTTTTGCTTCATCTTCATTTTGGACCTCTGGGGAATCTGTTTTGCAAGCTCAACCATGGATTCCATGAGAGATTTGTAATGGAGGGTTTTTCAAGATATTTATTTAATTACATTATGACTTCCGTCCTAGGTTCTTTTGTTCCATAACTACAGGCAAAAGTAAGGCAAGAAAAAAATAAGCTTTCAGAGGCTACTTTTTCTGGTCTGAAGGAATATCTTTCAAAGCAAGATATTTTACCCTTTGGTAAAAAGAGCTGAGGCTTCTTAGCACCTCACCATTGGGGAGTGGAGAGAGGAACCAAGGCACAGCGAGGATCTTGGGTTGAGGGAGTCTGGCAAGACCCCTGCCATGCACTGGACACAGGCTTACTGCTGTCTCAGTGACTCAGTGTCTCTGTGGCATCATAGAGATTCTGTGATTCTGTTCAATGACTACGGCGTTGGTCCCCATCGGTACACACTTCAGGGCCCCAAGGTCTGCTTTGACAAGCCAGAATGTTCTGCTGGAGAGGAAGCTGCATTCTTAAGAAGCCTCGAGGCCCTCCCTGAGCACAGCCATCCTCAGCATCCCTCGGTAGCATCAGGAACTCAGAAGGAGTTACAGCAGGTTTCTCCGCTCTTCTCTTTCCCTGGGCCTGACCCCTGAGGCTCATTTTGTACTGGCATTTGGCTTCTGGCAGGTGGTGAGCTTGTTTGCCTCCTTCTCTTCCAGATGGCTCTGAGAAGGACCAACAGGAGGAGGGAGGGGGCGGGGAAGCAAAGCTGTCTGCTGTTTGGAAGGTGGAACCAGGGACCCTTGAGAGGGCACACAACGCCTGGCATTGCCTGCATGCCCCTTGGGCTGGCTCTCTCAGATGTGGGGATGGGGATGAGGATCCCCTGCATCGAGCTACTCTGGGGTGTGGGGATCTCAAGGCAGTTGGGGTCACATAAAACTACAATCCAGTAACAAAAGGCGAGGCTGGAACTGTAGCATTTACCAAACTGCTTTTCCATAGTTACTTCTGCTGAGGCTCAGGCTTAGTCTTTGAGCTCGTGCTCTCATTGTCTGTGGAACAAGGGAGAAAACCAAGGCTCCGGAAACAAGTGATTTGGCAAGTTTACACAGTTAGGAAGTGGCCACACTTGCCACCTGATTCCAAAACGATTGCTCCCTTAAGCAATTGCTAAAAAAGAAATGGCTATTGAACTTTAGAAGCCAGAAAGACCTTGGAGCTCCCCAATCTGACTACTCTATTTCTCAGGTTAAAACAACTGCACAGATGTGCAACGAGGTAAAGGGAATTGTCTACAGTCACACAAATAGCTAAGAGGCAGACCAGCTGAGATCCTTCAAGGATTGAGTTTATTGTAACACATGTCTGTTTTTATCACAATTCAGTGAGTTTAATTTTTTATGCAAACGTTATCATTCCCCCGAGAAACACACTGTGCAATGCAGTGATGGTCGGCAGGAATCACCTAGCCTGGACAGGTGCTATTTTGGGAACATAGGGTCTGAGCCTCCTCTCTCAGCTGGGCCTCCTGGCTCCGAGGGGCAGAATTAGTTGTTTCCTACATTGTGTGCATGTGGTAGCCATCAGAGAGCTGAGCCATACCTTGCCCATGTGACTGTTATGCAGTCATCCATTCCTTCATTGATTCGCTACCTGATAGGCATAGGATGAACGTGACATCCTAGAGCCTTCACACAAATGTATCTCATTACAACTCGCTTCAATTCCTGTCATCTCTGTTAGACACATAAAGAGACGGAGGCTCTTCAAATCATGTGATTTGCCCAAACCAGTGCTAGAACCACAATTGAACACCAGGTTCAAAGGACTCCAAAGCCATGCTTCTGACCACTAGTATCAGTACAGCATTACTAGGACTATTGCTTCACCTAAGAGGAAATTAACCTTAAGATTCCAAGCAGAGGAGGCTGGGAACAGCAAATAATTTGAACACCTGATCACAAAACTATTTATTGCAAACATTCTTACCAAACTGCAAGTACGTGACAGGTAGTCCAGGATTTTTCTGTAAGCCAACAAAACACTCTTTAAAAAAAAATATATCAAGGAGTTGTGCTTTTTATGTTACTAGCTCTTTAGACCCCTCACACCCTACTTTGCATTCAGCTGGGGTTTCCATGTGGTGGAGTTGGGTGAAGCTAGAGATTTGTTGTCATTGTTGTGGATGAAGCATTAAATTTCCAGGCAGAGGGTGCCACGGTGGAGAGGGCATGGGGTTCAGAGCCACCTGTCTCCTGAAACTCACTGCCCTTAACTCCTCTTTGACTGGAGGCCACAAAACATGAAAGCACGGACTCTGAGCCTCCATATGGAGGCTCTGTATGTAGCTCCATATGTAGCTCTTACTAGCTATGTACGGCAATTCAGGCAGTTCAGGTGCCTCTCTAAACCTCTACTCCCCCCATCCATAATGGGGGCACCTACTCCATAAAGTTGTTAGGAAGCGTACATGAGTTAACATTTATAACATGCTTATAACAGTGCCTGATGCATTACAGGCATGCCATGTTTTTGTTTAATGTTTTTAAAAATGGAAGAAGGGCGCCTGGCTGGCTCAGTTTGTTAAGTGTCTAACTCTTGACTTCAGTTCAGGTCATGATCTTAGGGTCATGGATGGAGCAGGCTTTGTGCTCAGCAGGGAGTCTGCTTGAGATTCTCATTCTCTCTCCCTCTGCCCTTCCCTCCTCCCTTCCATTGATGTTCTCTCTCTCTCTCTCTAAAAATAAACAGATCTTTAAAAAACATAAATAAAAATTTTAAAAAATTAAAAAAAATAAAATAAAAAATAAAAAACATAAATACAAATGGGTGAACAAATAACTAAATGGACAAAATATTTGTTGAATACATTTGGACAAAATATTTGTTGAATACATGGTAGATGCCAGGAGCTATGCTAGGAAATCTTTCATACTGTGCAGAAGATCTTGTGGTTGTGTATAAACCCTTCATACAGCTAAATCAGCCAGCTGATGTTATTATGCACCTGGGTGCTTGGCACTCAGCGGGGTCCACTGTGGGCTTTGTAGTCAGGGAGGCCTGCCCAGAGGAGGTGGAACTCAAAAGACTGATAGAGACCACTGAAAGACCACCATAAGTTGTTCTGCACGCAAAATTATACCAGGTCCCTAAAGTGTCCTTACGGGTTCAAACTTGCTCATCCTCGGGACTCTTGTTCCCAGAGAAAGTCTACATGAGTGGGCAACAGCCACAGGAGGACTTCCCATCTAGGCATTGTTATCCTCGCATCATGCCTGCTTTGTTTGAACCCCCAGAACCACAGGGTTCCAGTAAAAGATGCCAGTTGTTACCCTCAATAGAGGCCCTAGGACTGTTCATCTTTACCTCATGCAGAGCCTGCCTTCCCTGTGCTGGTTGTCAGCAAATTTCCCTTCCTCCTGTCCATTGCTGCACTTACTAGGCTGCACTTTGCTCTTTCCTGACCACATCTCCCAGAATGGCTTTCTCTCTGCTCATCAACCCCTGGATCTGGTGTCTCCTAAACCCCAGACCCAGAGCTCAAAGCCCTTGGATTAGATTAAGAGCTCAGAAATTTTAGGAACCCTGATGGCTTTATGTGCATGCTTGACCAGGGATGAGACCTACAGCGACTGAGTAGAGGGGTCATTATCACAATGTCATCAGCTGAGCTCGAGCGCTGAATACTGACGAAGGCAAGGGACCCAAAGCTTCAAAGAGGAAACTCAGGATAACTGCAGGCCCTATGAGCCAAAATGAAATGCATGCTAATGCTCAGGAGGCCGTTTACCTGTGCTGAGATAGGCGGAGATGTCCCCTGAGCCTCATTCCCCGCGATTTGTCCACTTTACTATCCTACGGGCTGTCTGGGTTCTGAATTTGAACATCAACTTAATGTGCCACCCTGACCCAATAATCAATAACTTTAATTCACAGGTACAAAAAGTGATTCAGACAGGATCCTAAATAAACATAATGCTCTGTGGTCCCAGATGTCATAAAACCCTGAGCGGAGAAGCTAGAAATTGGCCCTTGAGGTCAAAAGCCTTTTCAACACAGTGTCCATGGCAGTAACTCTGAAACATCAGTCCATTGTACTAAAGGCCCAGAGCATTCCCATGAATTGCCCTCAGGGAAGATTCTAGACCTTGCAGGCCATGTTAATAATAACCATCCTTCATGTTGGTAACAGAAACTCACAAAGTGCTTTTGCTCATAACATTCCCTCTGCCCTCAACATAGCTGTAAGACAAAGATAGGGAGGTAGGCTCTCCCCTTTATTTTATTTTATTTTTTATTTTTGCAAATGAAGAAACCAAGACCTAGGAGAGTTATGTGACATGTCCAAGGCCAGAAGGCAAGAGATATGTCTAACCAAGCTTCTTCTAACCCATGGTGCACACTTTGTCCACTTTGCCATCCTTCTAGCCCTTGGGTTCTGCATTTGAGCATCAGCTTGATGGGCAGCCACCCAAGAAGAGCCAGTCACCTTTCATTTGGAAAACTTGCATAGATGGGCTCCATTTGGTGCCAAAAATGTGTCTCACTTGAGCTTGTCTTTTGACAATATACAGATCCAAAACGAGCATTTTGCTGACTTTTGCCAAGATAATGCTTTGTGGCCTCTCTTAAAGTCACAAAGCAGCTGAAAGGGGATTTGAGAAAACATCTGACTCATCGTTCCCTCTCCCCCAGGAAACTCAGAAGCAGGTGGGTGTCCTGTACCACACAGGCCCTTCCACACCCCTCCCTTGCCCGTTGAAAAACCTCCTTTCCCTTTGGAAGCCTGAGCAAAGTGCTGATGCCATGGTGGCATCTGGACCCAACCTGCTGAATGCCCTGGTAGGCAAGACACCAGACGCACTCTGGGACAACTCTTTGCCATTCAGACAGGTTAGTGAGACAGGTAGAAACATCCAATATGTCAAGCCTCACCTTGGTTCCATGGTTAGAACACAACTGTGATTTGGAAAAGCGAATGTGCTGGAAACAGTCTTGGTGGAAAAGATGAGAGTCTGAAGTAGGAATGGTGATTCCTGCAGTCCTTGGGCCGCCTGAGTCTGTGGATATCAGACAGGGGTCACCTTCTTCATTCCAGGGCCCTCTAGGGGGCACATCCTTTATGTGGACTTAGATGGATTCAACCACTGGGGGCCCCCTAGCACCTGTCTTTTTTGGCATACTGTGAGAATCAAGGAACTAACGTGTGCCTTGGGCCTTTGAAATGATAGTCAAGCCTAGCAGATGGTGTTGAGCCCTCCTCCTGCCCATCCCATGTCTGGCTTTTTCAAAGAAACTCAAAACTTCTCCTTTACATAGGCAGGAGTTGAAATAGACGATTGCTTTTTTTTATTTTTATTTTTTTTTTGGTAGGAAGATGAAGTCCCAGAGCAGCCTCTGGGTGAGGTCAGGGAGGGGAAAAGAGAGAGGGTTTTTTTTTTCCACAAAGAAATGGCAGGTCCCTCCTTCAAGTGCGGGCTCTCCACTTTGATGTCCTCTTTCTCCCTTGAAGCTGGAAATTCTGCCCCGAGGAAAGTTAGTTTACACCTTGTTACTGAAGAAAATAGCTGAAGTTTGAGAGATAAACAGCCGCCCACTGCCTGTCTGTCAAGAGCCGGCACAGCTTCAGATGAATGGGAGACCTCTCTCTGCTCCCCCCTCCGCCGCCCCTTGAGGCTCTGATGCTTGGTGCTGAGGACAGCCAGCTCCTCCTCCCCATCCCTGCCTCCCACCTCCGGGAATTGAGCTAATCCTTTAGGAAATATTTAGTGTTCATAGGCCTCTCTTGCATAGAAGCAGTTTAAGGGTTCTTGTGATCCTGGATTTAAACCCGTCTCTTTCATTTCCTACAAATTTATTGCCATCTGTTGATTTCATTCCTGTGACACCCACATCAAGATCATTCATAAAGAGGAGCAGAACCACTCCCAGACCCTTCCCTTACTCAGCACTTTCACCCCAGCTGAGTGAGCGTGCCTGGGTCTGTGAAAACATACTCTCCCTCCCTGCTCCCTCTCCCCCTCCCGTTCTCCTCCGTCATCCTCTATACAGACACACACACACACACACACACGCACACACGCACACACACGTTTGACAGACTATCAAGCAGTTTTGAGTTCTGGTGTCCATTTCCTGAGTAATGAGAAGCAGATACTCAACAGTCCCTTTATCCCGTGGGAGCCCTGGATGCTGGACCTGCTGATTTGGTTTCAGGATCTCTGCTCTGCCTTTTGTCAGCTATTTTGCCTCATGTCACTCATTCCTTCGGGAAGTCCCCTTTCTCCTTTATTCTGGTCCAAGGTAAGGTAGCAGGTTGTGTCTCTTCTGTCTTGCAGCCCCTGAGGGCTCCCGCCCACCCTACCCACAGGAGGCTTGGAGGGTTTGGGGAGGAATCGGAGCCCAGCGCTCAGCACAGGCCTGGACTTGGTTCAGGGCTCCACCCGAATTATCGCTGGTGGTGTTTGAGCATCTGCCAATCCTGTCCCTTAACCTAATCTTTCTCACACCTGCCCACCTTCTTCTCTCCACCTGTTCGTCTCCCCAGAGAGCTTGTCTGGCATCCTCCCCCAACCCCAAGTCTGGATGAGGTCTCCCTCCCCGCCCCCTGCCCCCAGCCTCTACCACACATTGATAGCCAGCACGCATGTGTTTCCAGATATTTCATATATCTCAACTCATGTAATTCTCGATCCAACGATCCTGGGAGCTGTTATTATTATGGCCACCTCTAGATGAGGAACTTGAGACAGAGAGAAATTGAAGTATTTGCTCAAGATCACATATCTCTTTAGAGTTGGGATTTGAACTCCTGATCTGGCTTCAGAGTCTGCATTTTCATAACCATTCTGTGTCTTTCATACAGGCTCTGTGGCCTCCTGTACTGTTGATTGAACCATAGCCCTTTCTGGATTGAGCTCCTTGACCTGAGAAGCTGTGTGCTACTCACACTTGAATCCTGGAACTGGCCATGTGGCCCAGCTCCAGGCAGGACCACATCTCTTTGCAGTTAACCCTTCAGCCGGTCCATCCTTCTAGGCCTATGGGACTCTGATTTAAGACTAATCCACTTGATTCAGCCAGTTGCCCACCCATCACTCTACAACAGGCCTAGAATGCCTTCTATTAGTTAGAACCATGGGGTCAGAGACTTAGAAGACAAAACCTCCACCCTTGGGGCACTTGTGTCTTGGTTGAGGAAGTAAACAAGATTATACACAAACCTAGAGTAGGATAATTCCTTAAATAACAAACAAAGCCAGTTTCTTTGATTGATGGTCAGTCCTGACACAGGGCCTCCCCATTGTCCCAGCTGGACTCCAGACCTCTTGAAGAGAGGGACCAAGTAAGTACCTCTCCGTGGGCTCAAGGCTTCTTGCCACCCTGTGTCTTAGCTTCAGTTACATACTCTTCCCAGAGCTGGATGGTAGAGGTGACTCAAAGGAATCAGTCATCTGGGAGATCCCAGGTTGGAAGTGGATTTCTGGGGGCAGAGCCCCAAAATGCTATAGACCTGAGTTCAGGAGACTAGAACCTCCTTTAAGCATAGTCTGACACCACCTCCCCGACAATTACTTTCCATCGTGCAATGTGTCCTACTGAGCTACCTTTGTAGAGATCTCTAGGCCATGGTCCCCTTCCATGCCAGCATGCCTCGGGTCAGAGCAGGACTGGCTGCCACAGTGCCACTGACCCTCACCACCAGTCTGATCAGAGGAGAACTGTGTCCAGAGCAAGGAAACTGGGATGCAGAGAGCACCACAGCTTTGTAGGACCAGCCCAGCACTGGAAGCCTGCCTGTTCCCCCCAGTCTCCACACAATCCAGCCCAGAGCAGTCTCCCTCCTCCAGAGTCCAGGACACTTGCAGACCATGTTTGGCATGTCCAGCTTTGCATCCGTCAGTGCTTGCAAAAGACAATGCTGTCATGGGCTGTGCATCCAGTTGCTGCCAGCTATCTGTGGTTATCCTTTGCCAGGCCCTATGTAGATATGTACCTGTCCTCACCTCCAAGTGGCAACACACTTCCCTCTTCTGTAAAATGGGGCTAAACATGCTTACCTTGTAGAGTTTTTGTGAAGATCCTGCAGCTACTTATCTAACAAACAGTTGTTGAAGACCTATTATGGGCCCAGCTCCCAACACAGAGTAAACAGTCACAACAGCTTTCAGAAAATCTGTCTTTGGGAGTTTCAAAATGATGTGAAAAATGTACAGGTAGAAACACTCCACTGTCTTCCTTCAGTTGTTTAAGGCTCCAAGGATGTTCAGAGAGAGGAATGTCTTGCTCAGTCACCAGAGTAAAGCGCACAGAGCAAGCCTCTGGTGTGTTCATGATAGGGCATCGACGATTTATCTCGCTAGGATGTAATTGCACGTTGACTTATCCATTTGTCCCACTGCAGACTCTGAGGGCAGAGACCATCTCCATGCATCTTATGTGTTCTGTTGGGACTACCACAGGTGAGCCCTTTGGGAGTTCTCCATCTGTTTACTGGCCCGGCCCTCTATGTCAGGGGAGCACGGCCCACACGTGAAGACGGCATCCACTTTGGGAGTGCTTCATGCCCCTCTAACGTAGCTGCTTTTGGTTACAAGGTGGCGAGGCAGCCTGGGCTTTGGTGTCCAAAGACCAGATCATAGCCTGTAGAATGACAGCATGGGCTAGCTGGGGAAATTCCAGGTGTCCTCCTTGCTTTGTGATTCTGGAGCACATTCAGAGAACATCCCGAGGTGGCAAAGGATCAGGATATTCTTCAGGTAACGTTCAAGGGACTGTAAGAGCTTAGGGAGGGAGAAGACATGGCAGGTGTCTTGAATTATTTGAGACACCATCATATAGCAGGCAAAAATGTTTAAGCTCTTTTGAAAGACCCCAAAGGCTAGAAACAAAACCAATTATTAATTAATTCAACAAGTATTTATTAAGTACTTGCCACATGCCAAGCACTATTCTAGGCATTGGAGATGCAGTAATGAATAAAATAGACAAAATTCCTCATCCTTGTGGAGTTTACGTTCTAGCTAGTGGAGACAATCGAAACATAAACATGATGGGTGGGAGCTTCTTGGAACCCCAAAATGGGCTGCGTGGGAGCTAGGCAGGTCTCTGTGTTCAAGGATACTTTTAGGACTTATGTGGTTGACTAGACAAGATGAACATCCTAGTTCCTTTCAGCCCTACAATCCTATGAGTCTGAGGCTAGTTAAGATGGGTGATCTCCCTTTTTTTCAGACAACTCTAGGCCGAATCGTGACCTCCACTCTCCAGCAACTCCCATCCTATGAGGAGAGATGAGGCGGGTGCAGGGACTATTTTTATGCGCAACACCAAAAACCACTACTGGAATATGCATGTGGGGAAGGGGAGGTGGTTGCCTTTCCTTGAAGTTGACATGTTGTTGAGCCTGAAGAGAACCACAGAAGATGGGCAACGTGGTTGGACCAATTAGGGTGTCAGGAGGAGGGAAAGACAGGATTGAGAGCAGTGGAAGCTTACTTACTCCTTAGATGGAGACTTTGATGAGGAGGGAGCAGAAGAAGGAGACAAAGGGGAGCCCGCAAGTGGAGACCCAGGACCTCCAGCCCCACTATCCCCAGGCCCTACTGTCATCATCCTCTTTTGAACTGCAGCGTCCCGGGTTCCAGGAACACCGCTCAGTGTGGTGACTAGGTCTGGGACAGCCAATCTGGAGGGCAGGACAGAGGGCTGAGAGGGATATGAGAGGATGCAGCTTCTGGACATCCCCAGAAGCAGCTGCCCCTGGGGAGTCGTCAGGGGGCGGGGGTGCTGCCTCCATTGTTAGCCTTGGTTCTCTTCCGTTCTCCTCCTTCCTGAGCTTCTGCATGTGGGGCTGTGGAGAGAAAGCCACCAGGTGTGGAGCAGATGCAACTGAAGCAGAACCTAGGGCTTCAGACTCCTCGCTTCCCATACTACTACTCTGCATTTTTAGGGCCGCTTCTGCCTTTCAGTGTTTTCATGTCTATTGATAGCAACAGGGTGCAGCAGCAAGAACACGGGCCTGGGAGCTCAGAGTGCTGGGATTCTGGCCTTTTGTTTGATTGCCAGTAATTCTGTGAGATGGAGAAAACAGGGATGATCTCCTCTAATCTGCAAGTGAAGAAACAGAGGCAGGGGAGAACCCATGCATCCACATTTATGGGAACATAACTGGTATTAGGACCTGGACAGCATGACATAGTGAAGACGGTACTGGACTTGTAGTTCAGAGGCCTGGATTCAAATCTCGGCACAGCTACAATCCAGCTGTATAACGTAGAATAGATTAATTTTCTGATGAAATTTATTTAATTGGCTACAAAAGAAATAGGAACACTGGAAAAAGAAAATACAGCCAATGGATGACATCGTGGTGACATAGTGACATCCTGGTCCCATCAGCTCTTACCATGTCTGGGGCTGACATGGCTAATCTATCACAGCACACTGCCCCACTGAGCAGCCCCAGGGTCCTCCTGGCTCTTGTCGTAAGGCCACTGCTGAAAATCGGAGTTGGCATATAAAAGGAACTCCCGTGCCATCTCTCCGCTAGATCTCCAGGTTCCTTTCTGGCCATCCTGGGCATCAGAACCTGTTCTTCCCACCTGCACCCCATGCTCTTTTCACCAGGTCAGACCCTCTCTTTTCTGGAGATTAATGAGAGTAACAGAATGGGAAGATGTAGGTGCACGTCCCTCCTCTTGCTCTTTGTCTCATGTTTCACTACAGTGTCAGGGCCCCTACTGGCCCCTACTGTGTGGTAGTTATGGGGAGTGAAGGGGAGAAAGTCAGCAAACACTTTCCAAGCCGGAGAATGCGATGCAAGTACGACCCCATAGCAGACACTCCGGGGTGCGCCCTGAGCCAGGCGCTGTCCTAAGGCGCAGGGGTGGGCACTGTTCAGTTTGCTCAGGCCAGCACCCTGAGCTCACCACTAGATATCTCCATTGTCTTCCCATACGGAGGCTGAGAAGGGAGCCAGGCCCGTTGATCTGGAACAGACACACCGCCCCGTTTTCGGGCAGGGGAGCCCCGGGGCCAGGGACAGAAGGCAAGACTCATGCTTTTGAGCTCATTGCTTTTTTTCTTTTGGCAGATCTTCCCGTGGCCCCTTTCCCCCCTTATCCACTCTTTGAAGTCTCTTATTTTGGCTTATTGCTTATCAGCAAAGTCAGGCTGCTGTAAAGAGAGAAAGGTGAGGGTCACGGTTTGTAGTGACCCCGGCAGGAGGGTTGGCAGCAAGGGCAGCAACGGAGCGGAAGGACGAGGCATGAGGATAGGGCTGTCCTGGTACCCGCACCACCCATCGGCTCTCTGGGGTGGGGGGCGGGGTGAGCACACCCTGAGAGGTCTGCCTCCTCAGCCCCACACCCCTGCCCCTGCAGCCTCCGGCTTTCCATTCCCCGGGCTCTGGGAAGATGAATGTGTCATCTGGAAAACACTCAGCGCTTCTCGGAAAAAAACATGCTGTGAGTTCCGACATTGGTAGAAGACTGAACTCTTATCAAATCTCTGCCTTGCTCTGTGCATCAGGATTCTTACGGCCTCGCTCTGTTACATCCTCTGGGTCCTCCGCTAGTTCCCAGCTGGTCCCCTGGACAAGCACATCGCTAGCAAAGTTTGGTGAAGACTGCACTTAGCCCACCTAAAAATCCGGGTGAATGGCAAGTCTCCCTCAAAGGGGCTGTTTGAAAAGATTTACTGCTGAGGCTTTGCCATGTTTCTTCATTTTTCCCCCTCTCCACCTTGTGAGTGCAGGAACCCCTAGGGATTTCTGTGGTCTTGGGAGACTAGATCTCTCCCTAATAGCAAAACCAACTTTCAGAAAAAGGGTTTGGTCTGTACTGACTCTGAAATACCTTGGATGATTAACCTTTGCGCTGTCTTTGCAGAGCACACTCAGAATGTGACTCTTCAGGGGAAAGAGAAACTCATTTAGGCACCGACCACCTCTCCCCTCCCCAGTTGACAGGTGCCTTGGTGTTAAGTGCTGTGTCTGGGCCTGTGCTGGAGAACCCTGGGCCCATGATGGAAATTGTTCTCTTTGGGATTCCCCCTGGCTCGGGTGCCTCTCCATCTCTCTCCTCGGCTGGCCACAGAAGGAGATTCAGACAGTGCCATCCATCTGCCCTTTCTTTGAATCTTCAAGGAGAATGTCTTTACCCAGCATGTCTTATACCATTGGACTGAATAGAAAAGCAATGAAAGCTTATCCCTTATTGATAGTGAAACAGACATGGGGTGATGCATGCTTTCATTATAAGTGGTGATCCAGAAGGATTCAGGTAATGCAACCTGAAGCTCCATCGGGATGGTGTTTCCTTTGCCATCCCATCTCCCAGCCTCAGCTCTTGGAGTCATTCCCAATACACTCTTTGTTCAGAAGTGAAAATTTTGGACTTTGAGAACAAAAGAATGTGTTTTTGAAGATTTCATTGCTGTTACACTGTAGTTGGAGATTATATATCCCTGCCCTTTGGCTGACTTTTTTTCATTTTTCCTCTGGGGCAGCCATAAATCATGTCCACGTAGGTGACTAAAGAAAATTCCTTTAAAAAAAAAAGAAAAGACAATTCTTACCAAAGTAGGTTCTACCTGGAAGTCATTTGGAGAAGGTAAGGCCCGGTAGGTGGCCTGAACTCTTTTAGGGCACTTGTAGGAACCTCAAAATTGACCTAATTAATGTTTTTGCATAGTAATATACCTGTTTTCATTGTAGACTTAATTAGCTTCTTTAAAAATAATTCTTCAGGTGAAAGATGTTAATGACTTCTCATCCTGCCCTGCTGAGCAGAGCCAGAGAACTTGATAGTTTTAGGCCAAATAAAAGGAAGTAGTACTTTACGCTGTAGGTAGTAAATGTGCAAGAATCCTTACTCCAAGAAACAGTATGGGCTGAAATTATAAATAGATTCCAGGAATGAACTTTCAGAGAGTCATGGATGACAGATATAAATGGGGTTATTAAATGGAAGTTAGGGGACATTTCCTAAGTGCTTAAAGTTAACATTCTAGATGTGTCTCCCATATTTTCCCATGATCCTCTGTGATACCACTGTCAAGGGTTCCCTGTAAGGTGGGGTGAATGCTGGTCTGATCTACTGAGGTGTTTTAAATTTTCATCCTCCACTCTTGTTAAGCCAGTTTAACCAGTTTAATCTAATTATTATTATTATTATTATTATTATTATTATTAATTATTTTATTTTCACATTCTGGTCCCTTTCAATTGGCCACTTCTTCAGAATGCTTTGACATGATTTGGAAAATATAGGGCGTCCTAGAGGCCAGCTATGAGATGGGAAACCCCTGAGCTCTGGTCCTGCCTCTGCCAACTCATTGCCTGACCCTCGGGTGTCACTGTACCTCTCCTGCCTGGTTTATCATATCACGAAGAGAGGGAGTTGGATGCAAGCTCCCCTGAGGTCCCACTGGTGGGAAGATTTAGAAATAAATTCAATATGCACACTCATTCCGGGAGTGCCTGGAATGAAAGAATAGGAGAGGGTGGGGGGACTGCTTTGCCTTATTTTTCAAGAGGGATCAAGTAGAGGACTTCCCCCTTCTGGGGGGAAAGGAGCACCATGGGGACAGCACCAGGAAAGACCTGTCAGCATCAGGGAAACCCTGGTATATTCCTCTTCTTTGAACCTGGTAAAGGAAGTGGGCGACATGCAGGGGTGAGCCTGGTATGTGGGGGTTGTTGGGCAAGTCCAAGTTTGGATGTGGCTCTGTCACCAGCTGAGTCCATCTCTCACTGGTAAGACAGAGATGATAATGTAGAGCTTGTGGGATTGTGGCGAGGTGGCAGTGAGCGGCATGAAGTCTCGTCCAGTTCGCGGCATGAAGTCTCGTCCAGTTCCTAGTATAAAGGGAGTGCTCAGTACATCATAATGCTCACAGAAGGTGGCAGAGGTTCCGAACAGGATGATTAGGGTGGCAAGCTCCTCCACGCCAGTGGCCAGCCAAGAAACAGCAGCCTGCAGCTGTACAGAACCCACTCCAATTAGACAGGCCTGGGGTTTGCATCAGAAACCATTTCTAACCAATACAAATCAGATTTGGTGTTCCACATCATATCCACGGGGTTCTATATTCTTTAAGATTTCTCAGCTTGGTGGATTTATGTTGCTTTAAAGTTGTATACATTCTCCTAAGTCCATAGAGATAGCAGAATCACACCTGTGGGGTTTGGGGACAGATCCCATAGGAGGTAGCGGGTCTTCCAGTCTGGGTCATGTGGCTGTCACCTGCCAGCAGAATTTGTAAATTGCAGGTTTTTTGTTTCACTAAAGATCTTGTGCACACCTCTAGCGTGCATCTTTGGGAAGGTGTAACTCTAAACCTAGAATTCTGAAATAACATGCATTCTCTCCCTAGAATTTGCATAACCTACCCTTGCAGAAGACCGATGGGGGCCCTTGATAGTAGGAGTTTCAGGCACTGCATGCAGCTGCTGGATCAAGGCAGTCAGCTCTGCGAAGCCCTGCCCTTGTTCCCCATGCAGGAGGCCAAGAGAAGAACACAGGTGCAGACTCCAGGAGGTATCCTATCCTCAAAGAGAAGAGGAGGGCCACTTGGCCATTCCCAGAGTCAGCAATGCCTCCTGCCCTGCCAAGATCCTGCCAGGTTCACACACACACAATTCGTACCTCCGCTCATCGTTGGCAGTGCAAGTTCTCCAACAAATTCCCAGCACTGCTGGTGACCTGAGATCGGCCCCAGAGATTGTTTCCATATCCCAGAAGGTATAAGTAGCACTGTGGACACCCCTACAAACTTCTCTTACTGCTTTCGCCATGGTTCACGCAGGAAAGCCGGCGGATACCACAACGCATACCACAACGCATTATTTGATCACACTAATAAGCTGGCATGGTAACTTGAGCCACTGCTTATCTAGTAATACTTCCGGGCAGTTAGCAACCAAGTGAACCACCTGGTTCGCATGGTTGATGCAATATATATATATATGAAATATATTTTATATATTTATATAAATGTATGTAATATATATATATAAATATATTAGAGTGGTTCCTTTATGGAAGGCAACTAGAAGCAAGAACTTGGTCGACTTCATCCTAACATGAGAGTCCTTGTCTAATTAAGTAGAACAATTTGGCAGGAGGGAACAACCGTGAGGTCAAGAATCCTACTACACTGGAGCGGTGGGGGGGGATCTCCTGCTGCTGTACCTTATGGTGGTACCCGGGAAAAGAGGTGACATATGGGAAAGCCCTTTGTCACGAGGGCTGACGTTCACCAGCCACTTACCGTGCGCAGACCCTGTGGCAGGCAAGTTACAGTCATCTCGCTTCATCCTCAACTACTACCCCGCCAAGGGAAGTAGGAGTAGGAGTATGCCCCCGTGACAGGTGAGGGAACGGCCACGTGAAATTTCAATGACTTGTCCAAGGTCACGCTGTTCAGTTGCGGTGCCAGATTTTGGATGTCGGTCAACAGCCAGTGTTGCAGTCCTCACCCTGTTGAGTGTCGGGGGTAGAGCAGAGATCCTGAATTATGCCCTCTAAGTAGCCAAGTGAGAACAGAAAACCCAAGCACCTTCCAGTTATACACGTGAACTGCTTCACCCCCACGTAACACAACGGTCATGATAACACTGAACATCCCATATTCGTTTTATGAGAAGTTTTATTTAATAGCGACAGCTACTACGTGCCCGGGCTTCACAGCCTGTTGCTCTCACTGTAGAGACATCTGCTAACAAATTTTAGAACCTGGAGAAGACCGTCCATAGGTGACTGATTATGGCCTTCCTGACTTTCAGCCTCGGATTGAAGGAGTCTTTCTCAACCGAAGTCGACGGCTCTGATCGGAGCACAAGCGATGCCTGTCACTGTCGCTGGGAGGCTGAGGTCTTCTGCATCCAGCTGAATGTCTCCTGTGATGTGGGGCTGAGTTTTTCCAAGTCCTGCCTCCCATCCTAGGCAGCCATGCTGCTGAGGCTCAGGCCCTGTAATCAGCACACAGCCACCACCTTTGCATTTTCCTTCATCAGACATAGAGGATCTTGGAGGTATCCGGTTAGGAACTTCTTGAACATGCTTTAGCAATCACACAGCTTACCCCTGATCCCAGTGACATGGAACTTCATGTGATTTTATACTGTTGTCCTCACATTGTGCCCAAATCTGCCCAATGTTGTCTTCTCCAGGAATTCAGCTGTGTCCACTGGAGCCCCCAAGATAATCTTGCCAGGCGGCCCTGCAGGCACTTTCTGAAGTGCTTGTGCCCCCAGATGCCCACTGCCCATCAGTCTTCTTCAACCCCTTTCCATCCCATTGCTTCCCCACAGATGGCAGGTTCTGGGACATGGGCCCAAATACTCAGAAAAAGTGGCATCTGTGTCTGTTGGGCCCCTCCTCCTCCGTGCCAGCATGCTGCCCTTCTGCTCTCTTGAGTCAAGGAATCTAGTAACCACGGCGTCATGTGGGGTTTCCCAGCATGGCATTCCCACCACTGGATGCCGACTCACCATGGGCTGCTTCTCAGGCTTCATCACCATGCTTAGAGTGAGGAAAGCCAATCTGGATGCTCTTGGGTCTCAGCAAAGCCACTGCGTCGTCGAGGGCTTAGCTCTCCAGGGACAGGAAAGGGAGGTAGCTTCCTTTCCCTGACTCGCTTCCCAGCATGGCCCCGTGGAGTCGCTTCAGTGCCAGAGCAGTCTGGCTCTGCCTACTAGGATGAGGATTCGCTGCCCACTGGACCTCTTGTTTGGCTTTCCACTGTCTTGTGTAATTTAGAGGGACTCTAAAAAAGCATCCTAGCTCCGGAGAGGGGTTGATGGGCCAAATTGTTTGACCTTGCCCACATCCCTGCGATCACTTTAACATCTACCAGGCTTAGTAGCAGCAGTCTCAGTTGGGTCCAGTGCTTTTGAGTTTGTGCCGTGGTGTCTGTCTATACAGATAAGTCAGGAGAAGGGACACAGCTGGGAATCAAGGAGCCAGGGGGTAGATCTATTTCTGCTACTTAAATAGCTGTGTTATCTTGGGAGAGTCGCCTGCCATGTTTGTGCCTCAGTTTCTTTAGCCCCATCATGGGGTTAATAGTGCCTATTTTACAATAGTTCAGGGTTTCTAAACAGGAGCCTTATGGACACTTTGGCTTGAATGATTCTTTGTTGTGGGGGCTGTGAATTGTAGGGTGGTTAGCCCCCTCCTGGGCCTCTACCCACTAGATGCTAGTAGCACCTCCCCATTGTGACAACCTGAAGCATCTACAGACATTGCCATGTGTCCCCTGGGGGGCAACATCGCCCCCCAGCTGGGAGCCACTGCATTAGCTCCTAGGATTACTGGGATACACAGAATAACCACCGGTGTAAATGCAGACCATCCTGGTGCCACCATCAGCATCCGTTAGCATTTTGGTCTTCTCTGCTCTGACCATAATTATGCAGAAGCAGAAAGAAGAAACCGCGTATTCTAAGCCAGGCCCCTATGTGATCCAGCAGGAAATGTGGTATGTCTGTCTGTGCTTTACCTTCGTGCAGTTCAAGTGTCTTTCTTTTCATGTGTGTAATATCTACTGTGTGTGAAGTGAAGAGCCGAAAAGATGAGGAGCAGTGCCTGTTTTCATGGGTGATAAATTCTAGTGGGAGGAATTTTTCAGCAGAGAAGTGACTGGAATGCAGAGCTCCCTTACCTGAGACCAGGAAGAGGTGCTCAGATGGCAGAGAGGAAACACTTCATGGGAGAGCTGATGTTGGGGATGGGCCCTGGGGGTTGAGTAGGATTTCAGCAGGCAGGTGTGGGACAGCAGACACGGGACAGCGCAGCCGGCAGGTGTTCTGAGCACAGGGAGCAGTGTGATGCTCCTCAGGGCAGAGAACCACAGAGGATGAGAGGACGAGGCAGCCAGAGATGAGACCTGGTGGCCAGCTTCTGAAGGCTCTGCACATCAGCTGTGCCAGCTGCCCTTAATGTTGAGAGTGGGGAGCTATGGGAGGTGTCTGAGCAGTGGAGTGGTGCAGTCAGAGCCGTGTTTCAAGCATTTGGTGGCAGTGTCTGGAGTAGACCGGAGTGAGGGGAAGCCGAGAACCAGATGCCTCGTGGCCTGAATGAGAGTGATGGCCGTGGGAGTGGGGAGCAGAGGGCGAACGAAGGAAGAGGGACAGGGAAGCAGCAGGACTGGTGACTGGTGAGGGAGGGTGGGGAGGAGGCAGAGGGACAAAAATGTGGACTCTGGATCCCTGACAAAGATGAGGCCGTTAATAGAACAGGAGGGACAGAGGAAGGACCAGGAATCAGGAACCGTGGGCCCTGGCGAGGCGCCGGGGAAGAGCATTAATCATGTGAGTTTGCCAGAGGCTTCCACTCCCGTGCCTGGGCCGGGCTCACACGCTTCCTGTGGGAAAAAGCACGTGCTTGTTTGCTCAGGGCTTTGTTTTCTTCAGTGGGGATGGGCTTCTCAAATCTATTTATAATGTTTTTAGGGACTATTTACGTGACCCTCAAAAAATAACATTCGGTGAGAGAAAAAGAGAAGAGGTTCAGTCTGGGGCCTTCGTCCCTGTGCAAAGCACCTTTTTGTAAGCAGAAAGAATCAGAGTTTGGAATTAACTAAGTTAACAGCAGGAACAGAATCGCATGCCGAGCATGTGCCATATGCTGTTTTTTCCGAATATTCTAACAATACACCAGGACGCCCTGAGTCTATATACACTGTCGTGTGCCCACAGCAAGCACTCTGAGCCCGAATTGGTACCGCTGGGCTTCCTGCCACTGCTCACACCACCAGGCAGGAAAAAGGAGCTGGGACTCTTGGAGCACGAGCAGGGTATCCCTACCAAAGGCTTCTGCCCTCCAGGGCCACCTCAGCCACATTTGCATCGTGTCCTCTCCGCAGGTGACCCGATTGGTGTATTTTTCCTCCCTTGGACTTTGCTTTACCCCTCCCTAGGCTTTTTATCATTTTGTTCCAGCTCTCTGTAATTATCACGTTGATCCTTAAATGTGTCCAAGGAGGGGCAATCAAAGCGATGGCTCCCAGGACACCCATCCATCATCCATCCTACATACATTTTTAGTCATTAATATTTATCTGCTAACCAGCCACAGGGATGCTGTGTGCTTCTCTGGGGCCACCACAGGGGAGAAGGCGGTCTTGGCTGACAGCCCTGGCCCAGGTTTGCTCCCAGTGGGAAAACAGGAGAGGCCCAAGGACCAGGTCCCCCAGGCTCTGGCTCGTGGATGTGGGCGGTGGGATCCTGCTGGAAACCACCTCTGCTGTTCTCCAGCTGATACCTGAAACAGTGGCTTCCGTGTGTGTAGCTTTCCACAATTGAATGAACTTTTTCATCAGTATGAGCCCAGGCTGTTGCTGTGACGGAAACTAGCGTGGGTATTAAGCCCATATTTCAGGGAAGACTGGGGTGCACAGAGGTACATGACTTGCCTGATACACTTTTGGTGGCAGCAAATTCCATTGCACTATTAGTAACAACAGTAACAACCACTTATCGAGCACCTATTGCGTATCCAATGCTTTGAGCAGAACTCTGCGTGCATCCAGCAGGGCTCCAGCTGATGGAAGAGGAATAGTAGAGACTCAAGACTGGGGGCCTCCGGGGCACCAGATCCCGGCCCTCAGGGAGGACAGTGCGCTTGCCGTGTGTGGGGACAGGTGGGGGGACAATTCTCCACATTCCCAGCAAAATCCCAAGCTCCGCCCTTGATTGGTGGCGATTGTGTGGAACCTGCTGATACAGATCCTGTCCCCATCCGGGGCAGGGTGGAGCTCAGACATGGTCGTCAGTGACTGCAGCTCCAAGAAGCAGGGGGAGGAGACAGGCCAGGAAAGGGGAGCTGTCGGTACTGTCACAGCCCTTGTGCACACATCATTTCATTTAATACACACTCCCTCCAAGGAGGGGTGGATGTCTGCATTTTGCAGATGAGGATACCTGTCCTATTTGGATATCCCGTTGCCCAGCAGGGTAGGAGGCCTCCTTGAGGCCTCTGTTATTCTCCCCGCGGCACCAGAACTGGATGAGATCATCTCTGGGATTCCTTCCAGCTCAGACTTTTCTGAGTCTTGGGTCCCCTCAGGCCTAACTTGGTTGACATAGGAGGACATCAGGAAGCTTTGGTGTGGGGCGCCTGGGGGGCTCGGTCAGTTGTCTGACTCTTGGTTTCAGCTCAGGTCATGATCTCGTAGGTCGTGAGTTCGAGCCCCACATCGGGCTCCACACTCAGCAGGGAGTCTGTTGGAGATTCTCTCCCTCTGCGCCTCCCCTCCATGTGCTTGTGTGTGCTCTCTCTTATATAAATCAATCATTAAAAAAATAAAAATAGAAACCAGCAGCAGCAGTTTTGGTTGCCATGTGGAGGGAGGGGGGGTGTCTCTAGCATCAGGATGGACACCTGGGCTCTGATGTAGAGTCCTCCCTGCCCCTGGGGTCAATCTCAGCTCTGAAACTTGCTACTTTTAGGTCACATCACATTTGGCATCATCTTGCTCTGCCTCAGTTTCCTCTTCTATGAAGTGGCTTGTAACTGTGACCTGCAAGAGCCTGTGTGATGTGGCCCCTCACTACCTCTGCTGCTTATCTTCCCAGTGCTCACACCTCCCCCACCTCCCGAGCCTCCTTGCTGCGCCCTGAGCACCCCCTGGCACAGTCCCACCTTGAGGCCTTCCCACTGGCCTTTTGCTTTGCCCAGAATCATCTTCTCCCATTCTCCACGTGGCCAACCCCCTCACTTCCAATAAATGTTTGTTCAAATAGCATCTTCTCAATAAACCCTAGCTAGACCATCCCCCCCGGCACTTCCGGCCACTCACCTCTACTGTTCTATCCCTAACCTACGATGTGGTTTACCTTGTAGTTTACTCGTATTATGTCTACTGCTTGCTCTCTCTATTCAAGTCAAAGATCTTTGTTTTGTTCTCTACTCAGTCCCAAGGACCCAATGCAGAGTCTGGCATAAGTGGGTGCTTGTTGTACCGTTGAAAGGATTGACACAGATTTACAAGGATTAAATTAGATGGTACTTGTTAATAGCTTAGCTCAAAGCCTGACCCATGGCAAGGACTCAAGAAAAAGCCGCGCTCATTGTATCTGACTTTCATATTAATTAATTTGCTGCCATGTTGTAGTTTGAATTCAGGCCCTACCAGAGGGAAACACTTGCCACATGTAGTGACCCGTCCATTGTGGTGGCAGCCCCTCCTTGGCCACATGCCTTGCTAGTAGAAACAAGTGTACCCTTTTACTGGGCCCCGAGGCCCACTGAGGTGGGTTAATAGGGTCAGCTTCATCACAACTGGAGAAATCAAGTCAGGGCACATTTGATCACTTATTTAGGAGCAGCAATGAGTTACCACTGGGCCAGCACCTGATGGAAAGCAAAACTAAAACAAGGAAGAATGCCCTGGCTCCAGGTGAAAATCTCCAGGCGAAAAATCACTGCACACCCCAACGCTGGCCTTATCATGTTATGTTAAGGAAAAAACACAACTGTGGGAGCTCAGTTGTAGAAGCCTTCGTTCGTGCCATGAGGTAAGCCTCCATTAACCACAGAGAAAACCAAATTCACTTAAAGAATATAGACACAAGGTGCAGAGAAAGTGTGGCCGAGCCATCCAGAGGCGTTTGGCAGAAATAGGCGGTGGGCAGCGGGGCTCTGGCCAGCTTGTGTGGTTTGCCGGGACACGGGTAGTTTGGCCTCTGACTCCATTCCTTCCATGGGTCTGCAAAATCCAGCTCCATGGAGTCTTTTCTCCTTCCCTCCTCGTCCGCCAGCCGCCCAACGGAGAAAGTTCTATTCAGTTCCATCAGATCCATCAGACAGTATTTTGTTAGTGCGGACTCTGTCATAGCCAGGAGTGAGGGTGACTGTCGCCATCCCCGCCCTGGAGGGCAGACTGCAGCCCGTGAAGCCTTTTCTGGGCACAATAGCTAGGAGCACAGGCTCAGAGTCATGGGCCCCGGGTTTGAACCCGGCTCCGCTGAGTGCTAGCTTTGCGATCTAGCTTCTGCGCCTCGGTGTCTTTGCTTCATAAAAGGAGGATGAGCAGTATGCCTGCCTCGCAGGGTTGCTGTGAGGAGCAAATGGATTCAAGTGTGTCACTGCCTAGAACAGTGCCTGGCACGTGGCAAATGAACATTATATAGGTGTGTCTTTGCTGCTATCGTTATTGTTGTCCAGGGACATTCTGCGGTAAGCCGTAAAGGTGCGCAGGTGTGCCAGGAGCTCAGGAGGGATATCTGATCTACCCCAAGGCTCTAGGAAGGATTCCTGGAAGAGGTGACAAAGCACTGAATCTAGGAGGATGAGTAGGGGGGATCCCCAGGTGGCTCCGCAGGTTGAGCGTCTGCCTTCGGCCCAGGGCGTGATCCTGGGGTCCCAGGATCGAGTCCCACATCGGGCTCCCTGCATGGAGCCGCCTTCTTCTGCCTGTGTCTCTGCCTCTCTCTCTCTCTCTCTGTGTCTCTCATGAATAAATAAATAAAATCTTTAAAAAAAATAATACAAGGATGAATAGGCATTATCCATGCAAAGAAGGTATAGACGGTCCAGGAAGGGGGTGTTGAAAACCCTGAGCAGGAGACAGGCGAGCACGAGGGAGTGCAGGAGGCTGGTGTCGCCAGAGCGTACGGTTCCAGGAGGGACCCTGAGTAGCGAGGCGCTAAGCTGACCGTGAGCTCAGATCCTGGGGGGCTTTGGTCTTTACCCTTCTGACTTGTTTTTCCCCCAGATCCCACTCTTCTCCCCGCTTTGGTAGGCCCAAGAGTGGGGCTCAAACACCACTGCGGCCAGAGTGCAAGAGGGATGGAGACAGGTGACCCGAGCTGGCCAGTTCTCCCGGCCTTTCACCGGAACCGGAACTGGAACCAGCTGGGAGCGGGGCGCTTGACCCCCCGGTGCGTGGCTGGAGGCATGTGCTTCCGGGGGAGCGGAGGCCACGCCCCATGGAGGCATGTGCTTCCGGGGGGGGAGGGCGGGGGAGGAGTAGAGGCCCCGCCCCGTGGACGTGTGTGCTTCCGGGGGAGTGGAGGCCCTGCCCCCATGGAGGCGTGTTCTTCCGGGGCGGGGGCGGGGGGGGGGGGGAGAGGCCCTGCCGCATGGAAGCATGTGCTTCCGGGGGAGTGGAGGCCCCGCCCCGTGGAGGAGTCACCTACCCTGGTTCCCGTAGTTCTTCCTTCTGGGCTGTGAAATTCCCCCCCTCCTGCCAATAAACCCTTAAAAAAACAAAAACAAAAAAAACAAGATCTCTGGTTGGTCTGTGACATTTGCAGAGGAAGCAGGCCTGACTGCTGGGCCGCCCTCGGGGGGGCCGGAGTTTCCTCGTCTGAGCCGCGAGTTGCTGCTGAAGGCGTTCAGTTGGGGTCGGCCGTGCGTTGGGGGCCCCGGGCAGCGCGAGGGGTCCAGGGGGACGCGTGGGGTCCGCCCCGGCGGCAGCGGCGGCGCGGGGGCCTGGCCGGCTCCTCGGGAGAGCACGCGGCTCCTCCCCTCGGGGTCCGAGCTCGAGCCCCACGTCGGTGGGTGCAGACAGGCCTCCAAGTAGCAAGAGACAAGGCAGCGGATTCTAGAAACGCTGCGGCGCCAGGAGCCCCCGCCACACCGACTCGGGCTGCGGAGCGTCCGGCCCGCGCTCCTAGACCCGCCCGGTGGGAGGGGCCGAGCTGGCGGGGAGTGCGCAGGCGCGGAGGGAGCCCCCGCTGGGCCCCGCCCCGCCCCGCCCCCGCCCCGCCCCCCTGCAGCCGCCCTGGTGCCGGCGGTACTGCTCTGCTGTCCCCGCCCGCCACGGGGGACTTCTTTTATTTATTTATATATATATATTTTTTAAGATTATGTTTATTTATTCATGAAAGACACAGAGAGAGAGGCAGAGACAGGCAGAGGGAGAAGCAGGCTCCTCGCGGGGAGCCCCATGCAGAACTCGTCCCGGGACCCCGGGGTCACGCCCTGGGCCGAAGGCAGACGCTCACCCGCTGGGCCACCCAGGGCCCTGGGACTTCCCCCGGGACTTCCTTGAGATGCTTCTGTCTGGTTTCCCACCTTCCTTTACAGCGGCTCCTGATCAAAAGCAGACCCTGCCCTGTGCTGCTTTTGTGCCTTCCTCCTGGGCCTCTCAGCTGGACCTCGGTTCGGTTCCCCACCTCGCGGCATCCCTGCAGAAGAGGGCCTCCCGCAGCTGGAACCAACATGAACCTTAGACCCTGCACCCCGGACCCTGCACCTGAGACCCTGGACCCTGCACCCTGGACCCTGCATCTGAGACCCTGGACCCTGCACCCGAGACCCTGAGCCCTGCACCCAAGACCCTGCACCCTGGACCCTGCACCTGAGACCCTGGACCCTGCACCCGAGACCCTACACAAAGGACCCTGCACCTGAGACCCTGGACCCCAGACCCTGCACCCAAGACCCTGCACCCTAGACCCTACACCTGAGACCGTGAACCCTGCACCCGAGACCCTACACACGGGACCCTGGACCCAGCACCCGAGATCCTACACCCGGGACCCTGCACCCAGGACCCTGCACTTCGCAAGAGCACAAAGGCTCCCAGGAGGGCCTCAAGGTGGGGAAATGGCATGTTGTCCAAGCATGTTCTATGTCCCAGAGACTTTACAAATGTGACTTCACTGAATTCTCACGGTGACCCTGGGAGATACTTTTCCGTTGCTACATTACGGGCTAGAATGCCAGGGTTCAGAAGGTAGAGTGGCACACAGCTACTAAGGGAGAGTGGGAGCATTTGAATCCAGATCTGTGATGCTTCTCACCTCCAGACTGATTTTTTTTTTTAACCATTTGCGAGTGGGTCCCAGCTGTCTCTGTCCTGATGTCCGTTATGACCTAAGATACCAGCCTGTTGACACACAGTTGGATGACACACTTTACAAACATACGTAAATATCACACTCATGGGGTTTTTCTTCCCCTTCATTATCTGATTCAGGTAGAGGTGGGTCGGACTTCTAAGATGAGGTGTAGTAGCTTCCTTTTCTTTGGCTTGGATTTTCCCCCAGTTCAAGAGTGGCTACCATCACCAGCTGCTGGAACCCTCGATCATCCACCTTCTATGTCTCATGCTTCAGGTGGACCTGGGCAGTGTAGCCTCCTCCCGGTTATCAGCTGTGGCATCAGCCCACAAGTGCCCTCCAACTGGGCCTATCCTCTCCCGTAGGGATGATTCCATTCCTTATTCCTGGCGGAGGCACACACACCCCATCCGCTAACTCACTACCCGTGCTTCACAACGATGCCTCAGCAAATCTCCCTCCCAGGTCTGGGAATTAATCTATGATTCAGCAAAGCAGAGAGATGGGGGTGTGGGAGAGTTGTCACAAGCATTCTGGCCTCGAGTATACAGCAAGCACTCTATCGTGCCTCATTGGGAGCTGTCTCGTGGCTCTGTGTCTCTCTGCAGCGGCTGCTGCGTGAGCCTCACATGTCCCGCAGGTGAGCTCTTCCATGTGAGGAGGGGGAGAGGGGTAGTTGATAGGGCAGCCAGACAACCTGGCTCCGTCCATCACTTGTTACCTTGGGCATGCAGTGGCTTCCCTGCTGTGTGTCACAGGGTCCCCATCTGTGGAATGGTGATAAGAATAGTACCTATGTCCTGGAGTTGTGAGAATTAAATAAATTAGCCCATGTACAATGCTTGGCTTGCCTGTTAGTATGTGGCACCCCATGGGGGTCAGCGAAGGGCGTTACCACTCTTGCACCCTTGTCCTGGGCTCCATGCCTTAGAGGGCCTGTGCCACAGGGCATGGAGCTCTGAATGGCCAAGGAGACATACGTTTCCATACTCCCCCTTCTAAGCCATGCTTCAGGGATCCAGGACCCCAGAATTCCCCACTGAAACTGCTTCAAACCTGCTTCCAGGACCCATGGGGAGCTTTCCCCCCAGGTCAGCCTCCTGTGGGTGGCCTCCACTGCCTTGGGAATCAGAGGCCCCAGGTGGACTTCGATGTCCCACCACGTGGGTGTGGCCCCTCCCTGACCATGAGGTCCACATCCATGGGTGCGCCATCCCTTGCCACCATGGCTCAACCTGTAAATATGTGGACTCTGAAAATTCTGAATTGGAATCTGCTCTTCCAGATAGGAGGATGTATAATATCCCAGGCAGGAGAACAGTACATTTTTTACCTAGCCATTTGTAGGCCTGATTTGTAACTCTTCAATATTTACTGATATGGCCTGTGGGCTTTTTCTGTTCTTGCCCCAGACCCTGAAGATTTTCGCGGTGGGCCTGGTGGTGATACTCGTAGTGAGGAGTGAGATCAGGAGCAGGTACTCTGAACCGAAGCTCTGGGGTGTGTCTGCCTTACTGTGGTCACTTCCATCCTCACTTCCTCCCTCCACCAAGTGTGGGCGAATAGATGGAGATAGAGAGGTGTTGGAGACTTAGCTGCAAAGGACAAGAGAAATGGCATTTGCATACGTGGCCGGGGGATCCAAGAGTCAGGCTGACCCCTCTGCCCCAGGGTGCAGCCACTCATCCGGGTTACCTGTCAGCTCACGGTGGAGGTCTTCAGCTCACCGCCCACCTTTTCTCTCGGAAACAGCTCTCAGGTCCTGTCCTCACCCGCCTACCTCACTCCAGGTGCCACTGGAATCTTGTGCTTTTGCTGTCTTCGGCAGCCCTTGCAATGGCCCTTGGGGATATCCCTCCTCTGTTCAGGAGCCCCTGGGGCCCAAGTGAGCACAGTTGTCTGTACATCTTGGACTCTCACCAGCCAAGATCAATCCCAATAATTCACACTAACATACACAATTGTATTTCCACACAAATCGGGTTTGTTCTTCCCTCATTTCCACCCTCTGCCCTCTCCTCTCCAAACGACCTTCAGCTTTCCAACACCCTGGGCAGCACATCCAGTGAGTCTGTGTCTCCGCCCATGTTCCTGCAGCCGCTGGGCACCCACTGGTGGGGTGATGCACAGCTGGCCAGCAACCGCAGTGAAAAACAGTCCCCAGGCTTTGGAGGCAGCATGGTGTGATGGAAAGCACACAGACACACACAAGTTCAAAGCCCAGCTGCCTCACTTACTTCCTGCATGTCTTTGGACCAGTTGCTTAGCTTCTCGGAGTTGGCGATGCTGCGTGTATAAAACACGGATAATCTGATCTTCTAGTTATGTGAGGATTTAAATAGGCCATACAGATAGAACCTGGTCCAGGTTCTCAAAGAATGTGAAGGCAAGGACTATCTCCAGCTTCGATGGCCAGAACCCCACCCAGTGCCTGACACCATACATGTCGGTTGTCTTCTTTAAGCCATGAGGAGCTGACTCCACTGAGAAGGGCGGGCCGAGTTCAGAGGGACAAGGAATAGGGGACCCAATGGCTGAACTCCACACGAAGCTGGCTCTGGTGACCGGTCTTCTCTCCCATCCTTAACTTTCCTCCCTTGGCTAGGAAATGTCACTCTTGAAATTCAGACTTGTGTCTGAGCTGCTCAGGAGCTCTCTGGGCCCGGGGAACCATGCACCTGTGAGACGTATGGCCTTGGCAAGGCTTTGGGGTAGGGAGGGTGGGGGTGTCCCTCATGTTGATAGCACACACATCCTTTATTCTCTTGACCACTTATATTGGGAATGCCGATGGTCTTTAACTTCTCCTGAGACTATTCATTGGTCTCTGTCCAAGAGGAATGTGTGCTAGAAGTGGAAATGCAGAGAATGTAAAGGCTTGTAAATGGTCAGGAGGAGGGAAACAGCCCTCTGAGGGGACACAGTTGGGAGGAGGGAGAAAAGGAGGGTCAGCTTCCACTTGATACTCTTCTGGGATAAACGTTAGATCATTCGAGGGGTCAGTTGATCTCATAGCTCTGAGAAATCTCCCACACAGAGAACAGAGGCTCATCGTGGGCCTCAGATTGGCGGTTTGTTCTCTTAAATATGATTGCGGGTAGATAGGGGGCTTTGCCCCTCTGCACCATCTTGTTTGGAGTCTTTTATTTCCAAAGAAGCTAAACATCAGGTACTCATGTACTCTGCTGCTTGTAGCAGATGCCACGGAAGGAGCTGAAGGCGACTGGGTGTGTTAAAATCATTTTAACCCATCAAGGCCACTTGGAGTAATTTCCCTGGAAACCTGTGAAAAGGGTTTTCAAGTCGAACTCCAGACAGTTGTAAATGTGTCCTTTTGTTGGCTAACAGAAGGTGAATGCTAATGCTGAGAGGGGATTGGGGAACCAGATGAGTTCTAGTCCTAGAAGCTCTTAGAAGCTCTTTCTGCTCTCCAGGCCTCAGCCTTCCTGGGAAGGCAGTTGGGAGCCAGCCCTATGGGATGGGAACTCAGGGAGGGAGCCCTATCCTGCGGCCAGGTGACCCGGGGCCCATCAGTTCACCTCTGGCCTTGGGCCTTGTGTCTGTAAAAGGAGCACAAGGTATGACTTGAAGAGGAACTCCTAAAGAGAGCCGCCGGCAGCAGGATGCTGTGAGCCGAAGCTGAGAAGAAACACGGGCCTGGGCCTCTGCTATATGGTTCTTATCCCCTCTCAGCCACCGATTTGCTCAACCTAAAGGAAGTCTCCAGATTATGTCAACCGCAGTTTTCTTACCTATGAATTGGGTGATTAGAATTAGATAGACAGATGGCAAACTTTTTCTCTCAAGAGCCCGGTCATAAATATATTGGGCTTCCTGGGCCATATGGTCACCACCGTAACTACTCAGCTCTGCCGTTGTGGCATGAAAACGGCCAAAGGTTACATGTAAATGAATGCGTGCGGCTGTTCCAATAAAACTTTATAAAAACAGGCCACAGGCCCTAGGTCCTGGATTAGAGAACCAATAAGTTTCTTTTTTTAATTCACAGTATTTTTTTTAATTAACAGCTTTACTGAGCTATAACTGATATATAAAAAACGGCACTTATTTACTTATCATTTGATGAGCTTGGACATCTGCACACTCATGAAACACACCATCGCCACAGTCGAGGTAGTAAACATATCCAATAAGCTTCCTCTAACTTAATAAAGTTATATGTTTTATCTAATGAAGGCATAAAACCCATTAGAATATGAAATTGTTGGTTCTTTTATTCGCGATGTAATGAACTGAAATTGTATATTAGATGACTATCTTGGGAGATACTTGATGAAAATTTCATAGAATGTCAGACTCTTAGTGCTCCAGGAGATCTCCAGGGTCACAGAGTGCCCCTGCCCCACCTGCTAGGAGCCCCTCTCCCCCTCCCTGAGCCCTGCTTATCCCTAGCCTGCAGAGGGCTGGTCATCTCGGGCAGCAGCCCCCTCTCCTCAAGCCTCTCCAGCGGTGAAGGCGGACTCTGAGTCCTTGTAGCTTTACCCATTGGCCCTACTGCTGTGCGCTCCTTTGTTCTGCCTTTTTCTGAATTTTCTTTCCCCCTCCTGCCCACAGAGCCTCAGAGGACCCGTTGGGCTCTGCATCCCTCAGTGCATTCCTGGCCTGGCACCGCTGGGCCCCACACCCCTCGCCAGCTCCTTGGGTCTGCTCAGCCCAGCCAGCCAGCCTTCCTGTGAGACCCCACCTAGTTCAACCCCCATGCCCTTCCCAGACAATCCAGAAAGCTCTGCCCATGTCCCTCCCCTGGGCTCCCATTCATCGAAGAAGAAGGTTTACAATATATGAGAACCCCTTGGGTATTTTAAATCTCATTCCCCAGACCAATCAAACCCCCAGTGCCTTCGACCTACTTCTATACCTACAATTGAGCCATTCCTGCCATGAATAAAACAGCCAACTGCCTTCTCGACAGAAATCTATGCTCATGAAAGCAAATATCTGGAGAAAAATCAGTGCCATTAAGACTGGGATAAAACAAGCCCTCAGAACTGCACTTCTCAGGTGGGAGCAAATGGATATGTATGTTATTAGCACATTGGAGAAGCAGCTGCTTGCACTGACCAGGAAATGTGGTATCCGGAGTGCCAAGACCGCAAGGGCTCATCCTCTAAAGGCCCGAAGGCCAACTTGCGATTCAGGGGTCTGTTATTCTGCTGTGGTATCGGGGGCACCAGGAGCAAGCTGCGTGCTTCACAAAATGCCAAGTTAGGCAAGAATCCAACCCAGGACCATGTGTATTTCCCTCAACTGGGGAGGGAAGCAGGAGAGCATGGAAACACAGAAGTCAAGATAAAATGCGGGGACCTTGTAGATCCTGAGCCGGGAGAGATGGCCGGGTGCTACCATTAGAAACTGAAGCTCATCCACCTTGGGGTGGATGATTGTCACGCCCACCTTTTTTTCCAGATAGTCTTGAAGGCCCAAGGGGGTGGTGCTCGGGGTGATAGAACAGAAGCAGTACTTGAACCCAGCCAGCGTCTACCCCCCCATGAGGCAGGGGTGGGTGTCACAGCTGAGGAGGGGAGCTTACAGGAGGGCAGTTCTGCAGAAAACACACACCAGAGAAGAAATATGTAAAGCTCGGGGCTCAGTGAACAGATACCTGTCTTTCCAGAGGGACCTGGAGATGAAGAGCTCTTTGACTTTGGAACGGGGCACGTGCAACGCACTTTGTTCTAACTCCATTTGGGGTTGGTTTGGTGTTCAACCTGGACCGTGCCAGTCTGCTGGTGGAAATTTACTCCTGAATGTCCATTCTTCATAGAGAGCGCAGGCTCTTTTCTTTCCCCGGTTGAGCACCTCTTGCTGCAGAGACATGCAGCTCTGGTCAGAGCCACGCATGGCCTGTGTGGGGACAGCGTTCCCCCCATGGATGCAGATGGATCCGACCAGTGCAGGGTGGCCTGTCTCGGCTGGAGCCCAGGGAGCAGGGGCAGGGTGCTCTGGTTCTGATGGAAGAGGACAGAGAGCCCAGAAGAGAACAGGAGTCTGAACACGTGTTTGAGCAGCTGGGCTCCAGGAGGATGGAGAGCGGCAGGAGCCTGCGCCCTCACACAGAGTCACAACGTGCAGGGGGACAGGAAGCAGCGTGGTGGGATGGTAGCGGCGTCTTACATCCATCTGGGGCTTCACAGTTTTCAAAACACTTTCACACCCAGGGCCTTGTTTTCTCTTTAGAGAACGGGTATTGTGATTCCTGGGTTTTTGTTTTTTTTGTTTTTTGAGTTTTTTTTGCACAAGGAAGGGGAGGCTCAGAGAGATTAGGGGACCTTACCGAGGTGGCAGGTGGGCGGAACACAGCTGACCTCCGGCTTGCTTCGCAGCCACCCCCACTGGCTCTGATGTCCTCTCCCCAGGGAGGCCGTCCGCATGCCCCCCGCCCCCCAGCACTGACCACAGGGTCCCGGACTCCTCTCTCTCTGTTTGCCATCACTCGCTAGATCCTAAGCTGTGTGAAATCTTAGTATCCCCAGGGCCTAGGACACGCCTAGGCACATAGAAAATGCCCAGGAGATACCCAGAGTTCATTGAACATGGCTCCCAGGGCCCACCAGCTCTGTCCCACTGCTGCGTCTACACCCTCTTTGGCATCACGTCCACCCACCTGCCACCAACCGACCTCAAATGCATGAAGTGCTTTCCTACTCCAGTGCCTTTGCCCTTGCTGGCTCCTCAGCTTCCACACATCCATGCATTTCTTTCCCTCCCTTCTTCCAGGTATTTGCTCCAGATGACAATGGGACAACAGTCTCAAAGAGACCTGCCCTGCACTTGTCTTACCCTCATTACCTGGGTCCTGTTTGTTTGTTGTTTATTCCCCCAACCGTCCAAGCTTCCTGAGGGCAGGAGCTTTGTTTGGTTCCGTGCAGGGACCCCAGGGCTTAGAACAGTCTCTGCCACTCAGCAGACATTGTGGAATGAATGAACAAGCCATGTGTTTCGTGTTAAGGCACCGAAAGCTGCTTTCGGCCACGTGTTGAGAGGACAGTAGTACGTATGCCCCTCCTAAATCTCTCACGCCTCATCCTTCCTCCCAAAATTTAAAAACTACCATCTCTAGGCTATCGAATGAGGAAGGCTGAGAGGAACCATTGATACAGAACCAGACTATCTCCCTGGGAGTCAGGAGCCCCTGGTATAGACGTGGGTCAGACACCATCCTAACTGTGAAGAAGGCCGACTCAGAATTGGGGAGGAAACAGCAAAGAACCTACACTATAGTGTAGTTTTCCTACATTTAGGAATCCACATTGTTATAGTCTCCTGGGCAGGCCCCATGTCGCCTCTTCTGTGTCCTTGGAGGTGACTGGCACAGAGCTGGGGAAAGGATGAGTAAAGGTCGCCTTCCCACCCCCACTCTGTTCTAATGCAGGATGGACTAGAGATTTTTTTTTTCCCAAGTCCTGCTGGAAATCTCCTGGCTGGAAACCTTCCCAGATACCCAATTTTCTTGCTTGAAGTGCATTTCTTTTCTCCTTGAAAATTAGCGGAGGAGAATTTGTCTCTGTTACAAACCCCATCCTGGTGCAAAGTGCAGAGGTTTACCCTTTATGCACAAACTTTCTGAATGCTCAGTGTGTGCAAAGCAAGTGCAGGGCCTGGGGCTCCTGGAGGGCGGAGGGGATGAGAAGGCCCCAGGGAAGGGGCAATTCAGACAGAGAAGTTTCTGTGGACTGTGCACTCAGAGGACATATAAACTGACTCCTCCGTGTCAAGACATAGGAAGAACCGTCCACAGGCCTCATAGGGCTCTCCACGGGACACAGAGGGACCGGGGCTGCATCTCATTCCTTATTACCACCGCTTTCTCCTCTCACTCAGCAAAATAACAGGGGGCTTGGGCCCTTCCTCCCGTGAGACCCAAGGGCGTGCAGAATTGGCTCTCCCTCTGTAGGTACAATGACTCAGACCTCAGGAATGTCTTCATACACACACAGGGCAGGAGATGGGGTCAGAACATGGAGAACTTTGCAAGCCTACTAAGTAGCCCATCCCTCCTTCTGTCAGGGATGGGGAGCCACTGATAGGTTTTGAGAAGAGGAGTGGTGTGGTTGGATTCTCATTTTTGAAAGCGGGTCATGAGGACGTTGGTTGGCTTGGACTCATCCCCGAGGTCCCAAGCCCCCCGAACACCACTTCCCCACCTTCCCCAGCTGGGCCAGTTGCATCTCCGTGTGCTCACGCTACAGCTGGACTTTTCCCTGCATGAAGCGCTCATCCCGCGTGCTAGGCTTGCCTGGTCTCCAGTCCTCTTCCTCCCTAGAATGCCAGGCCCTGGGTCATGCTCAGCATCATTTCCCAGCATCCAGCACAGAGCCTAGAACACTGCCGGTGCTCACGAAGTGTATACGTATACGTATGTGTTTTTAACAGATGTCAAAGGGACGATTGAGGTGTTGCACGGGAGAGGAACTCGGGGTCTGGGTGGGCTGGAGCGCTGACAGCAGGAACGCAAATGGGAGGGAGAGGCTGGATGGTGGGCAGACCCCGTAGCCTATGCAGCAGGACCCAGCCTCCTATTCCTCTCCGGCTTTATACCTATGGTGAAGTGGGAGGTTTTAGCCCCACTCACGGGGTATCGTAGGGATGAAATGAGAGTGTAAAGTGGCAGCTCGCCACCAGTGTGATTATAGGCTGCTAGGCTGCCTCAGTTTCCCCAGGACCCAGTGAGATCAGGCCTCAAACTACTAGTTGCTGAGCAGAAGGGGGTACAAGGAGGTAAAATTTCCCTTTTCTACCATCTGCACCTCCTCCTGCCAGAGTAGCCATTGTCCTGGGGAGGCCGCCCCAACAAAGCTGGCGTTCTCTCCTCTCTCGGGGCCCTGGACCCTCTGGGCTCAACGGCCAGACTTTTCTAAAAAGTGGCAGATCTGTACTAAAATTAATTCCGAAAAATTGTGACTGACTGACAGGTGGCCCCCAAACCTAGCTGTGCCATTGACTCTGAGCTAGAAAACCTTTCCTCCCTGGACTTGACTTTCCCCACCACGGAATGGGCATTAGACTGTGTTTTGTAGAGGCTGGCTTCAAGAATTTGGTTCGGTCATGCTGATGTGAGCACCTCCGGAATTCTAACATGCAGCAGAAGTGTCCTTTTACTGGCACACGTGGTAAACCACCACCCCCTCAACAGGTGTCAGTGTAGAGTGTGCACAGAGGAGGCCTGTAGCCAGTGTTGAAGGGATAAATGGGGTCCATGATGTCGTTACCATCCCACATCTTGTTCTATAAAGAAGTCATATGCCAAAAAAAAAAAAAAAAAAAAAGAAGTCATATGCCAGAAGGTACCCGTGGGGTAGTGGATGCCGTGGTGTCCCCAGTGCCACTGGGCTGCCTACTTTTGGCCACTCTTCGGCCTTCGTGGTTTCGCCCCGGTTTGGATCCTGACGGTGCACCTGCTGGAGGAGCGTGTTCCTTCAGTTTCCCCTCGCATGCGGCACTGACGAGGGCCGGGGCCCCCTGCACACAGGCCCATCTCCTTGTCCCCCTCCAGCAGCCCTCTGGATGGAGCACAGCTGAGGGAGCTTGCAGGGGGGCAGGGGCACCTAGAACAACAGCAAAGGGCCAGAGCCTCCAGTCCTCCCGCCTGCTGGTAGGATTTTCTGATGCCACATCAACACCCCACTCACGTGGGTGTCATCTAGTTTAATCCAATTCCTCTTTTGAAATGCAGGAGGGTAGGGGCGCCTGCGTGGCTCAGTCGGTAACGTCTGACTCTTGACTTCGGCTCAGGTCATGATCTCAGGGTCTTGGGATCAAGCCCCGCATCTTGCTCTATGCTCAGCAGGGAGTCCACTTGAGATTCCCTCTCTCTCCGTCTCCCTCTCCCTCTGCCCTGCCCCGCTCACACTCTCTCACACACACTCTGTCTCTCAAATAAATAAATAAATCTTTAAAAACAATGCAGGAGGGCAAATCCTAATGGTCCTTCACACCCCGATGAAAATAAATTTAGTTATATAATTGCCAGCATGTTACAAGTTTTGTGTTTTATAAGCTTTGACATGTCTTTTGTCATCACACATTTAATTTCATCTTCATAACTCTACGATGTAGCTTCTAGCCCTGTTTCATAGCTGAGGAGGCCGAGGCTGGAGCCGTGGAGTCATCTGGACACAGCGACATACAGGCTCCCTTGGCTGCCCCACAGGGTCTCCTTGAAAGGCTGTGGGGGCAGGACTCTGGGGGCCTGGGAACTCAGGACCCACTGCAGAGGCATCCTGGCCGCAGACAGTGAAACAGGCAGAGGATGACAGTGACAGCCAGCCGGCTCACTGTGGCCCCTGTGCCCACACTGTCCTCCTGCCTGAGGCCAGAACAGAGCATGCAGGTCTGGGGCCACTGACCATCTGAGGCCTGAAAAGACTTCAGACCGGGCACAGCTGAGCCTGGTTCAGAGCCTGGTTCAGTACAGTTCATTTCTGTAGTGTTTTTTATTTCATTAGAAAATGTTTTTCTTAAAAAAAAAAGTTTTTCTAATTTTTTACTGCTTTTTAATCTCTCATCTCTGTAACTTAGACAGTTGAACAATGCAACTTTAGATGGATTTCCCAGGGGTGCCTGGGTGGCTCAGTAGGTTAAGCGTCTGACCCTTGATTTCAGCTCCAAGTCATGATCTCAGGGTTCTGGGATGGCGCCTGCAGTGGGCTCCATGCTCAGTGGAGAGTCTGCTTGGGATGGTCTCTCTCCCTCTGCCCCTACCCCCACTTGCATGCAAACATGTTCTTGCTCTCTTTCTAAAATAAATAAATCTTGGGACACCTGAGTGGTTCAGTGGTTGAACATCTGCCTTTGGCTCAGGGCATGGTCCTGGAGACCCGGGATCAAGTCCTGCATCAGGCTCCCTGCATGGAGCCTGCTTCTCCCTCTGCCTATGTCTTTGCCTCTCTCTCTCTCTCTCTCTCTCTCTCTCTCTCTAATGAATAAATAAATAAAATCTTTGAAAAATAACAAATAAATCTTAAGATGATAGATGATAGATAGATAGATAGATAGATAGATAGATAGATAGATAGATAGATGATAGATTTTTCCAAGAATACAGACTTCGGAGTCTAGTGACTTGGGTTCATGTCCCAGCTCTGGCACCTGTTAGTGATACGGCCGCAGGTTAATGACCTAGCCCCCCTGGGCTTCAGCTTCCACATTGTGAGATGAGAATAACCCTCATGTGTACTTCACAGGATCGTTGCTAAGAGAAGGGGGGTGCCTGTCCAGAGTGCCGAACGTGGGGCCTGGCGTGTGCAGAGCACTCATGGAACCGTGGGCTGTCCAGGGCCCTGCTGCACCCCCGTCCTGCCTGTTTTGAGGGCAGGAGCTGGGAAACGCCTGCCTCTTGGGTGACGGAGCAGCCAGCGTGTTCTCTCCGCCCCTTGAGGAGGGGGCGTCTGCAACAGGCAGAGCAGACTCGGGGGGTTAGGATGCGCTCTGCTCTTCATCTGCAAGCTCCAGGACTCAGGGTCCCCCTCGCAGTCCTTCCTCAGCTCCTCAGAGGAGGCGATGCCATGAGGGCCTGGAGCAGCGTCTTGGCCGCAGGTGGAGGGCTCTAAGGGAAAAGTGACCTTTCTGGCTCCGTGGCTCCTCTCCTCACCTAATTCACACTCTGGACCCAAAAAACCAGGATTCATGCTTTTATAGAAATTGGGTGAAGTGAGCTGAGGATGAGAAGCCAAGCAACAGGCTGGGCTTCACAGAACCCTCTTTGGGCTCCCACCTGTGTTTTCCCTTGACCTGCCTCTGTTTTGTGTCTGTCTGGGGACCAGAGTTGTGAATACAATTATAATAGAAATGTGATCAGTGACTAAGAAAACTAATCCCTCGTAAATACGTTCTGAAGATGGGAATGACTCAGCTGAAAGGGAATTGCAGAGGCAGTGGAGAGAGACACCCCAAGAAGTGAGACAGAAGCAGCAGTGCCAGGGAGGCCTGACCGTCTCCAGACACGAAACTGGCCGGGAAAGGCCAGGCCGCTGAGACCCGTCTCCTGATGGTATTCAAGTCCGTGAGAACCTGGATGATCATGCAACTTACTGAACTCAATTTATATCCTCGTAGGCAAAATTACTATGACCTGGATGGAAATGTAGCCAGAGAGCAATAAAGAACAGTAAGCCACAGGTAATGAACTAGCCCTGGGAAGCCAGGAGCCCTGCTCTGTGTCTGGTTATATTTTCAATATTCCAGGAAATTAGATAGTATTGAACATTGACCGAGTGCTTATTAGGTACCAGGAGCTGGGCTGCAAACCTTAATGTCCTGCATGCATTGGGTCCCTGCAAAAGCTCCATGCAGAAGGTGTCCCAGACCAGTATCCACTTGATAATTTTCTGACGCGTAAAGACATTTTCTTGGACTTTGTGAGTTTGACTTTTCTCCCACTTCAGGTGGCCAAAAAGCAGTGATAATTCCAGTTGCCTGTAATGAAAGCAAGAGACTTACTACATTTCCAGAACAGACTACAGGTATAGCAGGGACAGTGTACATGAACCTCACAGTCAGTGTGTCCTTGGTGGCTCCCAGCTCTTCTGGCCTCTGTAACAGGAAGCCCTGGACACATCTGACATTTCTGGCTTTCTCTCTGTGTGCTTGAGATCATTCATATCAAGTGTCTTGACTTGATGGCCAACCTCTGAATGCAGAGGCCCATTTATTGGGGTGCAGAGAGCAAATGTGAACCCATTATAACCCTATCCTTCCCATCCCTGCCCATCAGTCTTGGAGAGAGGCCTACTTCTAACAAACTTAATAAATGTGGGATCTGGGACACCTGGGTGGCTCAGTGGTTGAGCATCTGCCTTTGGTTCAGGGCGTGATCCCAGGTCCTGGGATCGAGTCCCACATCAGGCTCCTTGCGGGGAGCCTGCTTCTCTCTCTGCCTGTGTTTCTGCCTCTCTCTCTGTGTCTCTCGTGAATAAATAAATAACATCTTTTTTTAAAAGTTTTAAAAAATAAAAATAAAAAATAAATGTGGGATCTCCTTGATGCAGAGAACAGCAGGTGCACTGGGCAGGGCCCTCCTGGGACATATCCCAGCCACCTGGGCCTTGCAGTTGCTTGATCTAGGGGACATAGGAAAGAGAAGGCTCAGGTCCAGGCCAGCATTCCTGAGATGGTCTGGAGAACCCTGTCGACAGTGGCCTGTAACTGGTCTTCACACAGCGGCCTTTTACTTTCCGCCCTCTAGGTTTGGTCATCGAAGAGTTGATACCAGTCACTTTGTTTCTTTCCACTGCTGGGTCCTTCTTATTTGCTCAGCAGGGACCCTTCAGGTTTCTTTGTATTTCCTAAAATTTATGGGGCACAGGGCCTCCCCAAGCATAACAGGCTCCTCTGACAACTAATTCCCAGTATTATGTGCAGAGGCCCTTGGACCCTGCACCTGTCCTAGGACGGTGTCATCCCAGGGGCTCTTTGGGCGACTGCCTCGCAGTATCCCGGAGCCCTGCTACGTGAGGTGTCAGAAGCTATGTCTCTCACACTTGGGGGCTGCAGTTCTGCTCTCCCAAACTCCCCCCTTGGGTTTTCTGTGTGACTGGGTTCCACGTGTCATGGAATCTGAAGTGACTGATGCCCACCTCACTACCAGCCGACGTGCATGTGACATGTGCTCCCTATGTCAGTGACTGGCCAAGCAAGAAAGGAGTGAGGGCATTAATGATCAGCTAGGCTTGGGCAGTGGCTCAGGGGAGGAAAAAAAAGCCTCTGATTGCTCCTCGCTTGCTCAGGCCTTGGCCACAGGAAGAAAAGATAATGAACGGTGTCCAGAACAGCCGAAGGAAGACAGCAGTTACAGTCTCTCACCGCCCAACTCTTCAAAGACGCCCAGCTGTGCCCAAGGAGGATGTGAAGTCAGGATTTCATGACACCCAAGGCCTGGGCCAGTGATAAATCCCTGCTCGTTTTCTTTTGAAGACAGCTCTTCATCTTCTCTGGATCCTAGAACTCCAGCCTGGTTTCCCCGGTAACGAGGCTGACGTCCTGTGGCAAAGGTCAGCGTGCGGTGGGGGTGCGGGCGGACCTACCCCAGTGGTGTTCGGGGACCAAGGCCCCCGGGCGGGGACAGGAGCAGGAGAACATGAAAGCAGCCTTCTTGGGCTGCTTCGGGCCAGTGAGAAATAGTCTACTCCTTAGTCTGCATCTGCGATGAGGAAACAGGCATAAGGTGGCCAAGTGACTCTCCCCGGTCACGCGGCTTGGACTCTGTAAAACCAGGAATTAGATCTCTCGTGGGGCAGGTTTTCCTTCCTTCCAGAAACCGCTGCCACTGGCCGACCATGGGGAAGTGGTGCCCTTAAAGCTGTTCTCTGGGAGAGCAGGTGGGGGTGTCTGGGGGAGCGGGCCCAGCTCTCCGTCCCCACCGGAGCCACCAGCCCGGTGCCCACAACAGTCGCCTGTCCCCAGCAGTGGCTTCCAAGTCACCGCAGAGACTCGAGGGCCCAAAGAGGGACTGGAAGGTCCAAACTTGAGCCCTTCCTACCCGCCAGATCGACTCAGGATGAAAACTTGCTGAGAGCAGCAGAGGCTCCCAGGACGGCTGGCAATTTGAGTTTCTTGGAGATAGACAATATGTTGGTACCAGATGTCATTTTAAGCTAAAAACCTATGGTTATGTTACTTAGATGATCTTCTTTATTTACTCTAACCCATAATCCAGAAGCCATTCTCGATTGAACGTGGGCCGCTGAGCATTCCTGCGAGAACCACAGCTCCGTATTTTTAGGTGTTACCATTCCCAGCTGGGGAATTACATTTCTGTCTGCAGCTTGCTGCATTTAGGGTCTGATCATCTCTGTGTTTATTCTGTCACTGGTCCTCAGGAGTTAGCATCCCACTCCTCTCTGCTGGGGGAGTGTTGCCCCCCCTAAATGGGTCCGAATATGCTCCCCTACTCCAGCCCCAGAGACTGTCCCCTCGGGGGGGTCTGTGCATCGCTCACCGTATCTACCACTTGGGCAGTTCCCTGCTCATTTCCTCCTTTTGGGTAGGGGTGGGGAGGGGCATGACTGGGGAGCCTGAAGGGCCCTAGGGCGGCTCAGGAGCTCTGGGCCAGGGGCAGGGAAAACCCTGACAGTGCCTGGAGGTCCAGGCTGTGTAGCTCCACTGGAAAACGGTGATGGTTGCCTTCCTATCGGTGCAGTCCCTAACCTCCCCTACCCTGGTGGCTCTGACAGCCCTGCAACAGCAGCAGGAAGCTAGGAGGTGCACCCACACCCCCAGCTGCACCCACACCACAGGCTGGCACCAGTGCTTGTGATGCCTGGACGTGCCTCTACCCAGGTCCTTCTGGCCTGGCTTCGCCACCTCTTGTGGGACTGGGTCAGTAAGAGGGCCTGTCATCGAGTCATTCATGCTCAAAGGAAAGGAAGCTACCCCCCAGGGAAGCCGCCTGCACATGGGGCCTGGGCAAGCCCTCTGGGGAAGGGGAAAAGTGCCAGCCGGCTAGCTCCTGCGGGGCCGCGCCAGGGCACGTGCAGAGGGCTGGAGCTCACCATGCCTGATGAGGATGGGCAGGAGGCTCTGGAGGGTCAGAGCACCTGCCAGTTTGGCCACCTCTGATGTGTCACCTTGGACAAGTGGTATTAGTGCTCATGTCCTTCTATATTAAATGGATCTAATAATATCCACTGTGCAGAAGGGTAGCCATGGGGATTAAGTGCATCAAAAGCACTATACTCTGTGCCATGGAATAGTATGGAAACCACAGCAAGTAGTCCTGCTGTGCTTCTGGCTGTCACTACAACAGAAGTCTTGTCTGGGCCCCCTCCTGCACACGTCAGCCTCTGCAGCTCTAGGGTTCCCTCCAGAATACGTAGCCACTCTGATTCATGGCAGCATCCGTACGGGGCCAACATGTTCACCTGCAGAAGTAGTAGGGTGCATCCTGTCCCCACAACTGCGGGACACGCCAGCACGGTCCGCCTTCTAAGGAGGGTACAGACTGGAGCAGAAGGGAGTCTGTCCCAACAGAACGAGAGAGCGTGGGGCCGGATGCACCTGAGCCCCGGGGCTGCATGGCCACCTTGCCGCTTTTGGAGTGCAGGTGCCCACATGGCACATGCTTTGCCCGGGAAGAAGACCCGCCGCAGCCTGGGGGCGGCCTCCTTCAAGGAGCACAGGTCACATCTTCCCTCCAGAGCAGGGTGGGGGTCTTCTGCTTCTGGGTCCCCCAGCTCCTGGCTGCAGCTTCCCCCTCCATTGGATCCCCGGCACTCCTGTTCCTGCTCTTCGGGGGCCACCGTCTTTTGGCTGTGACCGCAGGCCCTTGCCTCAGCACTGTTCAACCCACCCCACCTCCCGCCCCGGAAAGCTGCTTCTCTGGGGCTGCATTCAGAGCTTCCTGTGTGAGGTCAGCCCTGATCCCAACCTCTGCTTCCTCCCAACCTCTAGCTCTGTGAAGTGTGGCCTCAACACACACACACACACACACACACACACACACACACGTTCACATTCCCTGAACACCTCTCCCCTCACCTCCAAGGCCCCCCTTTCCTGTGGCCCTCCTTGCTCCCCCTTTCCCTACCTCTGTTCCCTGTGCACCTCCATCCCCCATACTCCCTCCTGTTCCCTGTGGTTCCCCCCACCCCCCAAGCCGCCCACCTCTGTTCCCTGTGCATCCCCCCTGCCCCATGCTCCCTGCCCTCCCCAGGGAGTTACCACTGTTCCCAGGACCAGCAGTCTCCCCTCCCAGCAGCCCTGTCCCTGTATCATCCCAGCCAATCAAGAGCATCAATTCTTCCCTAAAAATCAATGCCTGCTTTACCTCCACTGCCTCATCTACTCTGCTAATTTTGTTCCTTTCTTTAAAAAAAAATAAAGAACACTTTCCCTGTGACCCCCCTTGCCTGCCAATTCCCGGCCCCTGAGAAGTCTCTGCTGAACAAGATTGCCTTTTTTTCTCAAGGAATTGCTCTGACACACTTTCCTTTCGTGTTTGTCCTCCGTTAATTCAGTGCAGGCTTGATGTCTTAGAGCCTTTACACGTGAGAAGGGACAGAAAGACCATTAATGTAAAAGAAAGCCCTTTGCTTTAAAGTGGGGATCATACAGGGCCTGGCATGTCATGATATTTTGATTCTTCTTCTGCTTTTGGCCCAGGTAAGAAGAGAACGATCAGACCCCTTTTTTCTTGGTAAAAGTAATGGGAAGGGCAGGTACTTGGGATAGCTGCATAAAAATTAGGATTTATGACCATCTGCATGTTTGTGCTGCCGTTCACAACTGCCAGGTGCAACTGGACTTGAGGCACCACTTAGCTGTGTGTTCCTACCACCTCTTCATGCCCAATACCTCTTCTGGGTCTTTCCCTATAAACTGACATGCCCCACTTTAAGAAACTGGATATCTATTTTTAAAGAAACTTGTAAAATAGGAAAAACAAATGGGTACTCGTTTATCTGTTACATCAACCGTTTTCTGTTCCAAAAGTGCTTCTTTGCAAGGCTCCTTTAATGAATAGCTGCCCCCGTATGTTTATTTCCTGGCATATTCTTAGCTCCAGCGGAAGTTTGCAAGTGGACTTGAAGGAGCATAGGTTTGGGGCTCGGAGAGGTCCGGCTTTAATCTTAGCATGGCTGCTTAGGGGCAAGGTGGAAGGTCTCTAAGATCCAACGTGCTCATCTGCAAAGTGGGCATCGTTGGAGGATTCAAGTTACTTATTTCTTCATTTGTCAAAAATGCGGATTAGTGACATTCCTCAGGGCCTCTTCACTCTCACCTTATCCTGCAAAAATAATCAGATACATGGCACCAAATTGAAGGCAATATGTTTGGGGAGTTGGGTGTGTAGTCAAAGCTGTGCTGCCTACACAGAACACCCTTTGGGGAGCCCTTCCCCGGGGGCTCCAAGGGCCAGGACTGGGTTTCCAGGTGGGCAAGGCTGGCTCGCAGTTGAGGAACACCTAGGTCTGCGTCCCGGATGACAGGCTGAAGGAAGCCTGAAGCTCAAAGACCAACAGGCAGCCAATAGGCAGAGAACCAGGAGTGAGTCCACAATGGAGAGTCTACAGGACGGGAGGGTGGGAGAGGGGAGAGGGCCGGGGAGAGCACTGACCACCCGGAGGGGTCCCTTTACAGGGGTTCCTGCTGGGGATGGTTGAGAACCGCAGGCAGGTTTGGGAGCACAGGCTGCACCCAGGGCGACCTGCCCAGGATCCCCTACTGGGAGGAGGCGCGGGGCCATGCGCCCCCATCACGGGGACGTTTTTCTCACTGCTCTTTATTCTCCATGCCAGTGCTCGCCTCCCCTGGCACAGATAATTAGCACTGATGGCAGCTTATTACCTAATTATTTCTGGCTCATGTTTACTAAGCGTATTACAGGCAGTTTGGACAGATAGTCTCCCCGAGAGCCAGGGTTCTGGAAAATTCATCAGAAACATAGAATCTTGGTACGTAAGCCTCCCACCCTTTCTGTGTTTCAGAAAAATGGTAGCTCACCCACGTTAACCCCAGTTTCTGGGTTCTCCAGCTATCCTGCCTCAGTGAGAACTGAGGTAGGCAACGTGCAGAATGCAGATGGAGGTTCGGGACCAGTCTCATCTCATCCACTTACTCGCTGTGGGACCTTAAAAAAAAATCATTTAACTTCTCTGAGTTTTGGTTTCCTTGGCTGTAAAATGGAGAACATACCATATCAACTTCATTGGATTAGTGTGAGGATTAAGTGAGCTCATTGAGGAGTATTTGGTGAAGTGCTAAGCCAGTACTTGGCTACGATGATTTTCCCATCGGGTCAGTCGCCAAACATTTGTGGAGCATCTCTGTGGCAGCAGGAGGTGGGGGTCCACTGAGAATTATGCTCGAGAGCCCACGTCCTTCCATCAACCTGACCATACCGCTGTAGGCGGGTGGGCAAGGCCACCCCCTCCCCTCCCACTCCGTCTTCCCTCACACTTTTTTTTTTTTTGTAAAAGATTTAGAGACAGCGAGAGAGCACAAGCTGGTGGAGGGGCAGAGGGAGAGGGAGAGAGAGAATCTCAGGCAGACTTGAGGGCACAGCCCGATGCGGGGCTCGATCCCAGCACCCTGAGATCATCACCTGAGCCAAAATCAAGACTCTGATGCTTAGCCGACTGAGCCACCCATCTTCCTTCACTCTTGGCCCAATTTTATGTTCAAGTCATTCAGAGGCCACTTTCTGTGCCCTCTGTGCCCAGGCCACACCTTGAGGCCACCACTCATGCTGCTCCCTCCTCTGCCACTCATTCTTCATCCAGGATTCCACGCGGATGTGTTCAAATCCCGCATTACCCCAGTCTTGTTCGTTCACCTCCCAAACCTCAGGTCCATTTAAAACAGGACAGTGCTACTTCCAACCTCACTGGGTGGTTGTGAGGATGAACAAGTGAATGCGTGTGAAGTGCTGGGAAGGACGCCTGCACAGAGCAAGCCCTCAATCAGCGCTGGCTGTCATTGCAGTCGCCACCTGCTCCTCTCCCCAGCTGGCCTTCACTCTTCTCCTACCTCCCCTAGGATGACATATCTTTGTCCCCAAATATCCCACAGCATATTGAAGTGATCTGCCTCGAAGCCTGACCTCCTCAAGTAATGTCAACGTGGCCTGGGGGTCAGCATCCCTGCCTTAAGTCTGGGTGACCCCTGCACCGAGGACCGTGCCAGGCACATGGCAGTACTGCAGAAATCAGGGCACTGATTTAAAATGAGCCATATCTTTGAGGTGGTTTTTCTTTACTATTGATTTTGATTGGGGTGACATGTCCTTCGGTGGGGCTAGGTGTAGCCGTAGAAGGATGGACTTAACCTGTGAGGCAGAAGCTGTTGTCCTGTTGTCATCATTCACGTGGCCTCCTCCTTTGGCTCATGGCATGTACTTCCCCTGGGACTGACTTTTTCAGGCCAGTCTTCCTGTTGAATAAGGGGTCAGTTTCCGTGGCTGAGCATTGCTGTGCCTGTCCAGGGGCTGGGCTGACTCACGTATCGGTGAATGGGCAGATGGTTGTGTGACCCTGGCTTGGAAAGTGGAGCGAGCGTTATCTCCAGGGTTGTGAGCTCAGGAGCTCTGAGAAGTGGCGCATTCGGGTAGGATTTTCTGTTCCTCAGTTTTCGTGTTGACATCCTTCAACCCACATGAGTGCACAAGGTCAGAAAGTGGGCACTGGGAATGGCAGGGCCTGGGAGGGGCAGGAGGAGCCTTGTATAACTGACCTTGGTACGAACCTTTGTATTTAGAAAGAGCTACTTCTGCAAGTGGCTATTACCAGCTTCCTGTTTGGCCCTCCTTCCCTGCCTCTGCTGTTTGGCTTTACACTTGCCCCCAGGAGGACGGAGAGCCTCACTGCGGCTCAAGAGCGGTGTGAGCCGGGTCTCGCTGAGTCCACGCAGCACTGTTGACCACAGGGCTCCAGCCCATAAGGAAAAGCTGCTGTTCAATCAGCCCCGTGCCTCCCAGCGAGCTCCCTCCTGCAGAGTCCCAGGCATACTTGTGAAATTCCAAGTATCCCTCAGACACCTGGAGGGCAGGGGACGTGGGCAACATGAGCCCCTCCATGGAGCCCTGGCCTACTTCCTGGTCCATTTCCCAGCTCCCTGGGCACTCTGGATGCCTCCTCTGCCCGTCCATCTGGGCTCGGTGCTGTGGGAAAAGGTGACAGAGCCCTCCAGAAGTCAAGTGAGGTTGGATGGTCAAGAAGCACGTCCCAGAGGACTGTGGGGTGGAAATGGCTTGGCCACAGCTGGGTGTCACTCGATGAAGCCCCGAAATTGTAATGGGCATAAAACCTAGCATTCTGCATACTTCCTGTGTCACCCACACAGTGGCTCAGGCGTTACTGTCTGCATTTCACTGCTCAGGCAGCGCAGGCCGAGGGGAGCCAGGGCGTATCTCATGGGGTTTGTACCGCTGAGTTGACAGACCGGGATGCAGGCCCGGATCTTCTGACGTCAAGTCCAATGCTTGGTGTGCGCCACCAGCAGGGTCTGCAGAGAGGGAGATTCTCCTGGGAAGAGAATGAGGCCAAAGCGGAGCACGGCGTGTGGGTGTGACGCCGCGGCTCCTTCTGGTTCACACAGCTCTGTCGGCCTCCCAAAGATAGGAAGGGTCATGAAGCTCTGGATTCCAACTTAACATCTAAAGCGTGTGAGGTTCCAGAGGTTTCTGTTGTGAGTCACCTCCCCTGCTGACTCTCAGGCGGACGCCAGAATCTTCAGAGCAGAGGTGATCCATCCAGGGGCAAGAGCCAGTCCTCTGGGTGTTTGATGGGGGTGACCAGCAGCTCGAGCAGCACTGGCTCAAATCATCTGCAGCCTGGACCCCACGTTGCAGGGAGGCTGACTTCAGAGCCACCCTCCCCAGAGCGCAGGACACAACGACAGCAGACACACGCGCTCCCTAAATCTGCTGTGTTTCTGTGCATGAGTATCAAACGCTCTGAAAAGGAAATTAAGAAAACAGTCCATTTTACAATAGCATGAAAAAGACTAAAATACTGAGGAACAGGTGTCCTCTGGCATCCCCAGCACGCCAGAAAGTTCTCTGGCCCGAGCGCACTACTCACCTTCCTCTTTGCATCGAGGTCATTCGTGTACGGCTTACCCGGCCCGGAGCCAGGCCACAGCCAGCGCTGGGTCCCCTCCTTGCCCCCTTATTGCCTTGGACACAGAAGGGCTTCACAAATTATGTGTTAAAGGATTTAATCGATTAACAAGGAGAGCGGATGGAGGGGTGTCGAGAGCAGATAAATAACGTGACTTTTTAAAATTGAAAGAAGGGTCAAGTGGGAGACACCCAGTTTAGAGGGAAAGAGTGTGGGGGTCTCTCCTGGGTTTAAACCCCAGCCCTGCCACTTCCCAATGGGGACAATACAGACAAGTTACCTAACTTCTCAGCCTGGTTGCCCACTTCGAAAGTCAGGGCTACCGACGCCTCCTTGACGAGGAGGTTAAGAGGACCACGTGAGTTGTTGACTCAGAAAGTACCGAGCACGGCAGGCATACGTAGGAGCGTGAGAAATGGTCATCTCCTTGCATCTCTGGAGAGCTCAGTCCCTCAATTCGGGCCACAGAGGCGACTGGGGTGTGAATCCTGGCTCCATGGTCTCCTGGCCGCCTGATTCCCCGGCGTGACTCCATCTCTCTGTGGCTCAGTTTCCTCCTTTGCACAACAGGGTGGCTAATTGTGGCCATCCGGCAGCGTTGTAACAGGCCAAGCAAGAGCAGGTGTGTGAAGCGCGTACCTGGCTGCTGGCTGAGGGGCACCCCGCCCGGCCGCGCGCACCTGGGCAGGTGTCTGGGCATCTCTCTGCCCCTGCAGGTGGGTAACACCTCCGTGAGTTCCTTGGCGCTCACAAAATGTGCCCACGTCCACTGCCCGGCAGACGTGCCCCCTTCTGTGTGCTAAGCAGGGGCCTGCCTAATAAAGCATTTTCATGGCCCTGCCACCGGGACACACGCTGAGCTGTCGCAGCCTCGTGCCGTCTGCCCCCCACGTGGCTGGTCCCCACAGCTGTTGCCCTGCTCGGCGTGCAGTGAAATGTGGCACGTGAGGAACACTAACGCGGAAAGTTAATGAAAACAATAAACTGGTTTTAAGAGTCTGTGGCGCTAGGCACGCTGCTTCCGTCCTCAGCCTCGTCCCTTCCCCAGCGTCTGCCTCCCTCCCCTGAGTAGCTCCGGGGGCCTGGCCAGTGCCGCACTCTGCCCCCCCACCCCTGCTTGGGGGTTACCCCGGGAGAACTGGGACCTCCATGAAGCAGCAGCAGCAGCTGGGAGAAAGGGCGCAGGTTCCTCGTCGGCCTCGTGCCAGCGAGAGAGGACAGCTCCCAGCAGCACCTTGCAGAGTCTTGTCCCCCTGCCACCACGTACCCACCCCCCCGCCCCACTCCCAGGGACCTGCCTCAGCTGCGGCATCATCTGTACAGAGAACCAGTGCCTTGGGATGGTGGGTGGAGGGAAGCAGGTTAGGGCACTCAGCTCAGTACCAGCTGCCAACAACAGCCTTTGGTTCTGAGCTGCAAGTGGGCACAGGTGCTGGAGAGTCGGGGTCGGATGAGGTCGGCTGCCTGCTTGGCTTTGTGACTTTGCCCAATGATTTGAGCTGAGCCTCAGTCCCCTAGTTGAAGAAAAAAAAAGTTGAGGGGAGTAACCTGGGCCTGCTCTGAGGTTGCTGAATCAAGTATTTAGTAGAGAGCTTGGCACACAGGAAGCCCCTGGTAAGTAGCTGCCACTTTCGCGGGGAATAGCAGTACGAGTAATACTTTTGAGAGTCCCCTCCGTCTGCCTTGATTCCTACCTTGTCACCATCGCTGTTGTGCTCAGTCTGGCTCCTTTGGTCTTGTTCGGGTTCCAATATCTTTGACTTAATTTTCTAGTTTCCAGCCTCTATGCCCCACAAGAGCGCTGAGGCCAAGGAGGTTGCACCCCAGACCCTGCATTGACACCCCCCACTCCTAGTACCCATACCCTTGGGTCACTCCTGAGTCCCACCCTTGGCTTGGTGGCCCAGACCAGCATCTGTCAGCCTCCCCCTTGGTCAGTTGGCCTTTCTAGCTACCTCTCCAGGTCTAACCCCCAAAGTGGCCTGAGCCCTGTGGACTGGTCTGTTGGGCTAGCAGATGGGGTGGGCGGACTGGGAAGTGGCTCTTCCAGCTCTTCCCCAGGCTGGAGTCAGTGAGGCTCAGACAGCTCTGGAGTTGGTGGTGCCCCTGAACTCCTGCTCAGACACTTGTGCCTGAGAGCCCTGCTCTGGTTCATCCGTTCATTCATTCCTTTTTTTTTTTTTTTAAGATTTTATTTATTCATGAGAGACACACAGAGAGAGGCAGAGACACAGGCAGGAGGGAGAAGCAGGCTCCCTGCAGGAAGCCCAACGCAGGACCCAATCCAGGGACCCCGGGATCACACCCTGAACCAAAGGCAGATGCCCAACCTGAGCCACCCAGGTGTCCCCATTCATTCATTTAGTTGTAAATATCTAGTGACTTCCTATTCATCTTGGGGAAGATTTAGCAAGTGCATCATTACCAGTATCTCCTTGACCTTGAGGAACTGTCCTCCATGATTGTTCCCAAACCAGATGGGAAGGAATCACAACTACTGTCTAGGCCAACACATATGAAGAGTTCAGAGTTCTGGCCCCAGCCTCCATCAGCATTAGGTCCAGATGTCAGAGTGGATGGCGGAGAGGCTGTCTCCTCCTCGGAGCTGCCTGGGCCCCCCGCCAGCCAGCCTCAGTGTTCCTTGTCTCTGTCGGACACACGTGCCATCATTAGATTCAGCCTCCAGAAAACCAGTTGTGTCTTTATAAACAACAATAAAAGCTGCAGATGTTCTGTGCTAAAAGTGAGTGAGACTGCAGAGCATGCAGGGCCAAGCTGTTGGTTCCTGAGACTGCAGAAATGGGAGGACCCCAAGGTGCCCTCCCCCAGGGACCCACCAGAAGATTCTGAACTAGGACTCTTACTTGAATAACACAAAAATAAATAAGCAAGCCACACTTCCTCCCAGTCAGTGATGGAACAGGAGGAGCAATTGAAGAAGCAAATGAGAAGCAAGGGTTTGGGTGCTCACAGGGTCAGAGGCCTGTCATTGTCCCGGGAGGAGATTCTAGATCATAGGAGTTCCCGGCAAGCCTGGCCTGGGGCTGGGACCAGGCGGGGTGGAGGTAGGAACCATGTCTCCTTCTGCCCCAAATGCACAGGTTGGAGGAGGGCAACCAGCAGATCAGAACCACTTGTCAGGAGCCGCAGCGGCTCCCCCACTGCAGGTGGTGTCAGAGACCCAATCAGGAGGCTGGTGGAACCCTAGAGGGGAGAGTGAATGGGGACCCAAGCCCAGCTTAGATCCAGGGCAGCCACCTGGAGTCCCCAGTGTCTTTGGAGCCCTGGAAACTGTGTGGGGTCCTGTGTTCTGGGAGGAGCAGCTCGTCCCTCAGGAATACCCACTGCATTTCTCTCTTCTGAAATTAGACTTCTTCCCTTTGAGCCCCTGAAAATCCCACTAGCCATCAGCATGAGTGCCTCAATGTGACAGCACCATCCATGAGCTTCACCCCAAGGCACTGGAAGAGGCTGGAGGGGGTGGGGGTGCTACACACTCCAGCCATGGCAGTCAACTGAATCCCCTGCTTTCATCCCTAGAAGCCAGACAAATGATGGACAAGAGGAGAGGGAAAGTGGACATAGGTTTTCTTCCTCTCATTTTGGGATTTTGCTACTACAGATGGATTATTTGTTAAAATTAAGAAAGACATTGGATGGATACACCAAACTGTTAAGAGTAGTTACCTGTGATCACAAGATTATGGGTATTTCCTTTTATCTTTATTTTGTTCTCGTTTAAAAAAAATTAATTCTGGGGCACCTGGCTGGCTTAAATTTTTTTTAAATTTTTATTTATTTATGATAGTCACAGAGGGAGAGAGAGAGGCAGAGACATAGGCAGAGGGAGAAACAGGCTCCATGCACCGGGAGCCCGACGTGGGATTCGATCCCGGGTCTCCAGGATCGCGCCCTGGGCCAAAGGCAGGCACCAAACTGCTGCACCACCCAGGGATCCTTTTTTTTTTTTTTTTAATTTTTTTTTAAATTTTTATTTATTTATGATAGTCACACAGAGAGAGAGAGAGGCAGAGACATAGGCAGAGGGAGAAGCAGGTTCCATGCACCGGGAGCCCGATGACCTGGCTGGCTTAGTTGGAGAAGCATGCAACGGGTTGATCTTGATCTCGGGTTGTAAGTTCAAACCCTGCCTGGTATAGAGACCACCTTTAAAAATAATAATCGTTTGTGTTTATTCTGTAATAGGAAGTGATGAGTTATTTAACAGGGTTGCAAATCATGAGTGTGATGTATTTTGGACGTGAGCTGAGCAGGCTGAGGGGTGGGCTGCCATTGACCTGAGGAGGCAGGGCAGGGTGGGGGCTCACACTGACCTGTAGGCAACTCTGGACATTGTACCTGCAAACCAGCCAGATGGTCTTAGAGCCACAGCATGAACTCAAGGCTACATCCCTGGGGCAGCCTTCGAGAGTGGGAGGCAAAACCGTCATTCCAAGGGCAGGAGGAGGTGAGGAACCTCTGAGTGCAAGGAAGCTGTGAGCACTGGAGGCTGGGCACAGACCCCCGCCATGCCTAGCACAGTGCCTGTGCCTGCACAGAGGACACCCTGCTGGCTCGGGACACAGCCTGCACCTGCATACCTGCCCCACAGACATAGGTGAGGACATTCGCCATTTCAGGCTGCCCTGGCCTGCAGCCGTCTGTGAGGAAGGGCGCTTTGCTCCGAGAAGCTCAGAATTGTAGTCGGAGGAGACCCATCCTCACACAAGACCCAGAAGCCTGGCCACTGACCTGAGACTTCAGGCTTTGTCAAATATGGACGAGCCAGCAGAGGCCTCCGAGAACCCAGCTGGGCTAGGGGTCCACCAGAGAAACTGACCTCCAAATAGTGAAGGATAAATAGGTAATAAGAAGGTGTCCCCAATGCTAGTGAAAGCCAGTCTGAGCAGAACATGAGTGTGGCAGCAAGAGAAGCGTTTCACTTAAACATGGAGCCTCTCCCAACACGGAGGCCTCTTTAAAAACACTGGAAATTGCCTTTTCTGCTGTGGGAAAAAATACCTCCCTGCGTGCCAAGAAAAAAGGATGTGGTCAGAAAGGAAGGGGCGGAGGAGGAGGTGGGAGGCTTCTTGGAGTCTGACATAAACAGTGCAGAATGAGGAAAAACCTAATTTTAAAACTTACTCTGTAATCATGGTGCAAACCATCTGAGAATCGGGACCCATGCCAGGGCCAGGGCTGGGACTGGTGTCTGAACAGGCTGAGAGGCTGCCTAGAGGCCGTGGGCGTCTGGACTCACCAGGTGACACGGAGCATTGACTTTGAACTCCTCTTTCCCCACCTCCCACCACAGCCCTCTCCCCAGCCCTGAGCCCTGCCCCCACCTGCTCCTTGGAAGAGGCTTCTCTTCCTTCTCTCCTCTCCCTTAACCCACCTGCCGTGGACTGTTACTTCAGCTTCTCGTGTGGAGGGGCTTCAGGGAAGCAAAGGTGCTGGGCACTGCCTCTGCCAAGTCAGAAGTGACCCTGAGCCACAGACTCTCTGGGACGTGGCACATTGCTCTCCCCAGCCCTAGATGGAGAAAAGCCTGAATCCTCAGAAAGACATGACATTCTCTTTAATTTTCCACATTCTCGAGTGGTAAGGCCGTAGGTCTGAGCCATGAAGAGAGAATCAGGAGCACCTTCCCACCATCAAAGTGCAGTAAAGTTCACCCAGCAGCCAGTTTCCTGTAAGAGCAGGCTCAGCGAGGTGGAGAGACCACAGACTCCCAGAGCAGAGCGTGTGCTATGATCAGGGCTGCTGTCCAGCCTTGGAGCAGGAGCAGGGTCTCCGAGGTCCTCTGTCCTGCCTGCTGCATTAACCCTTTGGTCAGTGGACTTCAGAGATATATATCCAGGCCCCCAGGCAGGAACCTGGGTAGCTAGGGAGGAGGCACTTGGGGAGGGTGAAGGGTGTCTGTTTAGCAGTTATTTAAAAAGGCATTTCAATATTTTAACAACTGGTGTGGTGATAGCGAGCGTCTATCAGATAATATCACCCATGACTATTATTATCATTTTTTTCAGAGCCTTTGGGCCACTGATTTAGTACCAGGGAGTCATTGTGAGGAAAGCATGTGATTTTGAATCAGATCCTGGATTCGCAACTCAGCTCTGCCCATCGCTAGCTGGGTGACCTTGAGCAAGTTCGCTATTGTGTAGTGGAAAGTAGAATGATACCCACTTCATGAGATTGATGTAAGAAGTAGGTGCAAAGCTATTTCTGAGAGTACTTTGTAAATGTTAAGAATGAACAGATGTGAGTAAAAAAGCAAAGCATACAAACCAAAAGAAAATGCTGGTTTGGAGCTGTCCGGGGTTCTGAAGCTCTGGGTCGCCAGCTCTCCCCTCCTCCACTGTCCCCAAGCATTTGTTAGGTCCAAGGCAAGGATGCAAATATAGGCCCATATGCCTTATTTCTAAATATTAACTTTAATTCTAAGTAAACTAATGAAAGCGAAGGGCGTAAGTCAGACTAGCAGTGCTAAATCACATGAGGTCTGTCCTCCTACCTTGACAGATACACCTTTAGAACCGCCTAGAAAGCAAGGTTCAAATTTCAAATTCTTGGACTCCTCAAAGTTCTGTACTGGAGTGTAGCAGCAAAGGAATAGCCAACCCCCAGCTGGCCCCACTCCTCTTCCCGCCCTGGCTCGTTACCCTTTGGAGGGATATGGACCATCACACATATGCATGTGGATGCTTAACACACATGTCCGAACTCCATGCGCACCCCCAACAAACAGCGAGCTCTGGCTCGCACCGGTGGAGTGGACTGCTCTTAGGAAGACAGACCAGGGGAAAGGCCTGCATCAACCCTGGAGGCATGTTTGGGGCCATTTGGACTGGGAATACTGAGATCTCAGATACCTAGACTGGTCCAGAAGGAGGGGCACGGGCTCCAGGTGGGCATGTCTTCTTAGCCCCACAGGTCCCTTGCTCAACGTGGACTGGCATTACCAGAAGACACCAGAGTGGGTCCCTTAAAGCAAAGCTTAGGGCCAAGCAGGGGCTCCTCTCACCTGGGCTGAGGGGTGGTGTCATCTTGGATCCCAGGGCCTCCCTGGGAGCTTGAAACAGGCTTGAAACCACCCATCAATCAGGAGACATCCATGTCAGCAGTGCCTCTGAACACCTGCCTCTCCCTGCCCTCAGAAGTGCTGCTGTTGTGCCCCCCTCCCCCCAGTGACCACAAGGCTTCAGAGAGAGCAAAATAAGGCTCCTTCAGAGAGGCTGCTCTGCCCCTCATGGGCACTGGGAGAACTGGCTGGGTCTGGGTGGAATCTGGACCTCAACCCAGGGACCACTTACTTGAATGAAATGCTTCCCATGAGCTTGTTTGAATAAAATTTGCCTTTTTCTTCTAAAGATTGGGATGCAGAAAGCATGAAGGTTGCAAAAATCGATGTGTTCATTATTAGCTCCATTGGTGAGGCCATTAGCTGTGAGCTTTGGGTCAATGACTGATTGTCTAAAATGAAAACACCGTGTTTATCACTGTGAGGAGAGGGTTGTAGAAGGAGGGGAATGAGAGGAGGACCTAATGTGGACCTAGTGTGTTAGAGTTTACAAAGTATCTGCCCGCATACCGTCACTCCATTTGATCCTTGTAACACCTCTGAGAAGGAAGAGGCCTGGAGTTACTTTCCTTCCCATTTTACACATGAGGAGCCTGAGGCTGACCGGAGCAGCCTGTCTGAGCCCAGCCAGCTGTTACCTTGGGACTGACACCCGAGCCCCTGAGAGCAGTGTTCATGCATGCTCCACTCACCATGGCCAAGACTTCCAAGAGAAAAAAAAAATGAGATCAAGAATTTATTTAAGGTTAAGATTAAGGAGCTTTCCCACACGTTTGGTGAAGGAGAGAAAGTAGGCTTTGAGGTCAGAGAGACCTGACCCCAGATCCTGGTGCTGCCCTTCCTATCGATAGGCCCTGGTACGTTTTACTCTGAGCTTTTTTTCCTTGTGTGTGACCAGCGTAATCATCATCCCTGCCTCACATGGTTGCTGTCAGGTACTTGCCAATGGAAAGGTCAATGGTTGTTAGTTTCCTTCTTTCCCAACCCTGCCCCCATCTCTCTTCCTTACTGATACCTAAAGTCAGATCTCAATTCCTTGTGCCACACGCCATGCTCCATACTTTGCACTCACTACCTTACTTAATGCTCACATCAAGTAAATCCTATTACTGTGCCTGTTTTGTAGACAGGGGGACTGGTACAGAGAGGGCAAATGACTTGCCTAACTGACACAGCCAGTAGGTGGTAGCACTCGGTTTACAAGCCAAGGCAGCCTGGCTCCAGAAATCCCTTTCTCGGCTACTCTGCCCAACCAGTTCTCCACCTCACTCTCCTCTCACCTTTGTTGCCCAACTTCTTGAAGGAATTACCTGAACTTCCAGTTTTTTCTTGTGCCTGTCCATTCCCTCTGTAACCCCTTACAGGATGGTCTCTACCAGCAGATCTTCCCTGCTGTCTTGGTAACTAACAAATCTCTTCAGTTCATGTAGCTTTTGACAACAATGACTTCCTGAAATTCTCTTGACTTTGGAAGTGAGTTGTCCCCATTTGCTGGCTCTTCTGCTTCTTAGATTCCTCTTTGTCTCCTGTCCATCTGAATGGGCCTCCTAAGGTGTCTCTTTCATCCCCAGTGATCTCACCAGCACCATCAGGTCAGCTGATCCTCTCCATGCAGATAGTTGCCAAATTGACACCTTTAACTCTGACTTTCTCCTAGGCTCTAAGACCCAACTATGCAATTCCACAAAAGCAACGCCTCCCCGTTAAAACTCAGTCTTTTCCTGTCTTTCACTTAAGATCATTTCAGTACTTACCTATTCAACAGATAATTCAACATAATTTTATGTGCTGGGCACGGTTCCAGGCACTGGAGATATGTCAGTGAATAAAACAGGAAATTCCTGCCTTCTGTGGAGTTACATCTGGGGAGTAGGGTGATAGGAGAGAGACCATAAGCAAAGTAAGTAATACAGTGTATTAGACAGTGGAGAAAAATAGAGTCAGAGGATGGGGAGTGCTGGGGCAGAAAGTTGTGATTTTAAATATGATTGACAGGAAAGTTTGCACTGAGAACATGATACTTGAGCCAGGAATAATGCAGGCAGGCAAGGGAGAGCAAGCCCTGAAGAGCCTGAGAGAAGAATGCTTCAGATAAAATGAAAATAAAGTGCAAACTCCCATGAGGGGGGAGTTGGCCTGGCATGCTCAGTGGGCAGCACAGAAGCCAGAATGGGCAAAGTGAGAAAAGTTGATGGCCAAGAGGAAATGGAGAGCCAGTTCATGTAGAACGTGGGCTTTTCCTGAGTGGCTTAGGAGCTGTGGAATCATTTTGGGCAGAGGAATGACATAATTTCACATTTGTTTAACAAGATCACTGTGATTGCCATGTTGAAAATAGACCAGAGTAGTAGAGTGGAGGTTTTAGCAAGGAGACTAGTTAGGAGGCTAGGGCAGCAATCCAGGAGGGACAGCTGTAGCGTGGATCAGGGTAGTGGCAATGGAGGTGATGGATGGGCAGGAGTTGAACTGTGGATAGATTTTGATGGCATCAACAGGATTTGTCAAGAGGATGTGGAATGTGAGTATGGCCAAGAGTGATTTCAAAGTTGTTGGCAGGTAGACAGCAGGGTATGTGAATCTGGAGCTCAGGAGAGCAATCTGGACTGGAGATATAAATTTGGAGATCATCAGAATGTAGATGGTACTTACAGTCATGAGGCTAGGTTCACCAAGGGAACGTAAGTAGATAGAAAGAAGAGGACCAAAGACTGAGACCTGGTGCCCTCCAAAGGTAAAAGGTTAGGACCTGAAGCAGAATCAGCCAAGGATGGTGAGGATGAGATCATGAGACACAAGGGCAGCAGGAGTTATGTGTGTGCTACACATCCATGCCCATGCCACCATGGGCAAGGATGCAAAGACAAACATGACTCCATCTTCACACCCTCATGGAGGAGTCAGGATTTTACACTCTTAAATACCACTGTGGGCAGGTCCAGGGATGGCTGTGGAATGACGGAGGCAGTGAGACCACACCTTCTTACTTCTGAGAATTATTACACACACACACACACACACACACACACACCAGTCGACTGTGCGTGGCTCTTCTGCGTGACTGTTTTACTTTATCCTATGTGATAGGCAGTCAGTTACCAAGCCATAGAGTATCTACTTTTGCAGTATCTCTTATATATGGCCCCTCTCCTCTGTTCCTTCCAGCCTATATGGAAGCCTCACTACAGATCACCCAGAATGTTGCAAAGGCTCCTGAACATCCTGGATCCCTCCTGCTAGTCCTCTGATTTTCCTTCTTACATCACTCTTCTTCCTGGCACATGGTCTCCTGCTCAAAAGTCCCACCACCCCTGGGATGAAGCCCAGAGCCTAAGCCCATTACTTAAGGCTACTTCACAGACTGACGCTGCTCTGCCCACCCAGCCTTGTCTCTACTCTTCCCAGGTGGCCCCTGTTTCCTGGACACTCCATGTTCATGCTTACAGCTAACACGTTTGCCCATAGTAGAACCTCCAACCAGGGTGTGCTTTTCTTTGCTCCCTACAGCTCGTAGGCCATTTTCTCAGCAAAGCTCTCCCCCTATAGTCTGCGTGGATGTCCATGTCTCCAATGTCCCATATCACTCCAAGTCTGTGTTGTCCATTTTTGTATGTAGGTATATGATGGCATAAACAATCACTAAATATATTTATATTCACCAGTTCATTCATTTTTATCTGTGTGTAGCTTGTCTGTATCCCCCTCAAGGATAAATAACTTTCAGTGTTAAGCATGGTGCTATTCTAATAATAAAATACATGAATAGTAGATGTCAGGGTTTTTTTAAGGTGAAGGAATATATAAAGGGTAAAACTGTGATAAAGCACCTTGTTGTATACAAGCTCCAGGTAAATAGGCATGAAAGTGATTAAAAGAAAATATTCATTCCTTCAACAAAAATGTATCAAGATTTACTATATGCCAACAATGTGCTAGATGCTAATGATTAAAAAATAAGCCACAATCCCAAGCCTCAAGGAAATCATAATCTAACAGGGAAAACAGACACATAAGCAAATAATTATAATATAAACTGGTACCTGTAAAAAGCTGGATATATCCACGGGAGCATGGAAGAGAAGGCTTCCTGGAGGAGATGATGCAAGTAATGATTCTCAAAGGACAAGTAGAGCCAGTGTGACTTTAGCAGGGGAAAGAATGTTTCAGGTAGTGGGCATGGCATGAGCAAAAAAGGAAGAGGTGAATACAGCATGGTGTGTGGAGTGGGGAGACCAGACCATGGAGGGCCTTATTTTAAGAAAATTGAATCTTATCATGTGGGTGATGCCAGGGATGCCGATATAGAGGAGCTCTTGAAGGGTGTTAGGTGTAGAAAGGACAGAATCATGGTCAGAATGTTTGAACACTAGAGCAGCTAAAAGATAAATTTGAAAGGGCTCAAAGTTGGATACAGAGAAGGCAGTGATGGACCATTATCAGTAGACCAGGTGGGAGATGGCAAGGGCTTGAATTTAAATGAGGGCAGTAGGCAGCCCAGGTCGCTCCGCAGTTTAGTGCTGCCTTCAGCCCAGGGCCTGATCCTGGAGACTCGAGATCAAGTCCCACATTGAGCCCAATGTGCTCCCTGCATGGAGCCTGCTTCTCCCTCTGCCTGTGTCTCTGCCTCTCTGTCTCTCTCTCTCTGTCTCTTTCTCTCTCTCTCTCTCTCTCTCTCTCTCTGTCTCTCTCTCTCTCTCTCTGTGTCTCTCATGAATAAAGAAATAAAATCTTAAAAAAAAAAAGTAGTCCTCTTAAATGGTCACAGAGTGACTCCAGAGTACTATGACTCTTGGAACTTATCAGGGACTTCTTTGACAACCATTACCAAAGCCAGTTTATCAGCTACATAAACCAGTCATGCACTGTATAGGCATAACTCTTTGGGGGGAGACCAAAAAAACACCACTACCTTGAATGCACATTAGTACCATTTTTCATAAATCAAAAATGCATTTTTGAAAAAGAAACCTATTCACTAGACTTAAGTCATAATCAATTTTTGTTACTTCCAAAACCAAACCTTCTCTTAATGATGGAGTCCTTTGGTCCCTGGGGCTGTGGGAGAGAATATGCTTCAGACCCAAAGGATTCCCAATAGAGCAGTGTCAGAAGTCACAGCAGTGCAGATGGACGGAGTACGTAGGCTCCCAAGATCACCACGCCTATTAGCTACACTCAGCTAGGGGCCTTTGTTTTCGATGTGATGATTAAGACGCTTGTTTAATTTCTCTATTCCACAGAATCCTCCAAGAAAAGGGTATCTTCCTTCTCTCTCAAGACAGGCACAAGAGTGCCACTTACTGTATTATCTCTGTTTGCAGAAAATCTGGGACCAAGCTAAGCTTTGTAAATTTCTCACATGACTGACCTCTAGAACCCTAGGCTTAAGTCTGCTCACATAGCTCTAGGCAGGAAGGTGGGGACAAAAATATGAACTGTGAAAACTCTATAGACAAAGTATCTTCATCAACCAGCAAGATAGCCAGTCCTGAAAAGGACAGTGTTATAACGGAATCAAAAACAGAATCAACCAGAATGAGAAAATTCCCCAATGCAATATGCCACAGTTGGCAGTGTCTAAGAGAGGAGAACAGGTACAATTTTACACTGCTGAGAATACTTGCCCTCCTGCCCCCCAAAGGAACCCAAAGCAGGCCCGGTCACTGTAACTTAAAGGGAAAACAGAGTTGAGGCAACACAGAAAGTAAGTGCCTAGTGACTTACTAATTGTCTTCACACTTTGGCTGGGGGCAACAAGCTGACTCCAGTCTGGCCATTTCCTCAACCCAATAAGCTGATTGGGTCTCACCCGACCTCTGACCCATATGTCATTATCTCCTATTCAAACAACATTTACACCCTTTTGTACAGGAAGACACAGCTGTGGCATTACTGGGGGAGCTACTCATCAGTGTGGCTACAATGAGCATGTGCAGCAAAATGGGCTCTCTCTGACTTTCTGCTTGAGTTCATTTTCTTCTTCTTCATTTCTGCCAATCATGATACATTGCAGTTACTCCCAGCAGTTACCAAGGGCATGGAGACAGGAGAAAAGGTTCTTGCAGCTCTGGGATCACCTCCTCTCCAGGCAGCCCTGCCTTCCTTTCTCTTCAGATTGGGGCTGACTAGCACAGGGAGTGCTGTGGGGATGAGCCAGGGGCAGCAGTTAGTATCTCCATGTCCCGGTGTGATGATCAAGGATGCTGAGACATTTCAGCATCAACTTGACAATGCAGCTCTCTCTTAAGCTATTCTTATAAAGCCCTGTAGGACCTTCTATCACTTCCTAAGAGGACAAACTTTATATCAAACAAGGCTACCACGTCGTAGCTGATGAATGGAGCATCTCATTTTTTTAAATTATTAAATTCTTCTGCAGTGTCACTGAGAGTCATTCCCAGTCCCAGCAGTGGATATTTGGAGAATAAATAGGCAGGCTCAGCTGACTAAACTTCTGCTTCTATCTGGGTTCAGTCCAGCTCTCTGTGGCTGCTCTGGGAGCTGTAAGCACACTGGACAGCCTGAGTCCCCTTCACTCGGGTTTTCTCCAGAACCATGAAAGGGCATTTCAGGAGTGGTAAGGTGTAGTGGTCAAAAGCATAGACTTTGGAATCGGATAACTCCCAACTCCAGCTCTCACAATCTGTAGAACCCCTGATGTGGACCTTAACATCTTTATACCTCCATCCTCTCATGTGTAAAATGGAAATAGAAATTCATTCATCTTGTGGAATACTTTGTATATTAACTGAGATAACATAATTAAAGTACTTAGCACAGTGGTTAGAATAAAGCAAGTGCTCAATAAGTTATCAGCAATGATGATGGTGCTGGTGCTAGTGGTGGTGGTGATGGTGATAAATGATGAGCAGGAGTGGATAGACATGGGTTAATACATGCGCTAATGTCAGGGGCAGCCAGGAGTTGCAAAATATCCAGAATGGCAAGTTTGCTAATCTAAGCAATTGGACTTCCAGGCTGGACCTGAAGTCAGTGGGAGAACAGCACATTAAAGTGTGTATGCCAGCCTACGGCACAACATCCGCATTGAGGTGGTTTCCAAGGTGACCTAAGTTATCTCCTTGTATCATCAGTTTCAACGTCTATTTTCCAAGTGCTAGATGTGTCTAGGACTAGAATTTAAGCAACCTTCTTTGTTGAGTAGAAATTCTACTACTCTGATTTCCTGGGAAACTCTTGTAACCCTTGACTTTGCCTCCTTTTGCCCTCCTCTCCACCTGATATTTCCTTCCAAGTACTTAAAATTGTCACCATCTCTTCCCAACAAACAACCCTTACATGTACTCATAATTCGCAAGAAAGTGGTTCTTGCAGTGGAATGCCTCTAAAGAGCTGATTACAGTTAACACCATCCCAACTAGTTGATGCCTCTGTGGGGCTCACAAATGCCTCTTTGAGCTTCCTGTTTCTAGTTGGACGAGCTCCGATTTTATTTAACTTGTTTCAGTATTGCTTGTTAATCTTTGTATTGTTTAGATTTGCCCCTCTGTAATCTCGGAGCAGCACAGCATAGAACCTTCTGACCTGAATTCCCCTCTGAGCTTCCCATTTTGCCCAATTTGACTGTGTTAGTAAGTGGTGGGCACCTCTCCAGCTTTTGAGAAATTCATTTAGCCTCTTCTTTTCTTGTGCATCTCTTCTGCTTTGCCAGGTCAAGCTGGGAACTACCTGACTTGAGGGAAGGGAGAGTAAAAGCCATCAGTGACTCAGATGGGGTGAGCTACCCTTGGTACGGGAACACCACAGAAACTGTGACTCTGGTTGGTCCCACCAACAAGATCTCCAGGTTCTCCGTCAGCATGAATGACAACTTCTACCCAAGTGTGACGTGGGCAGTGCCAGTGAGTGACAGCAATGTGCCACTGCTCACAAGGATCAAGAGGGACCAAAGTTTCACTACCTGGCTGGTGGCCATGAATACCACCACGAAGGAGAAGATCATTCTACAGACCATCAAGTGGAGGATGAGGGTGGACATTGAGGTGGACCCTCTTCAGCTCTTGGGGCAACGGGCCCGGCTGGTGGGCAGGACTCAGCAGGAGCAGCCCCGGATCCTGAGCCGGATGGAACCCATCCCCCCCAATGCACTAGTGAAACCCAATGCCAACGATGCCCAGGTCCTCATGTGGAGGCCCAAGCGAGGACCACCTCTGGTTGTGATCCCTCCTAAGTAGAAGCAGACTGGCCTGACTGTGTGTGGAGCACATGACGCTATGACACGCAGTGAGGTTGCCAGGGGTGGCAGGAGCCAAACTGAGTTTCTGAGCCAAAGCAGACCTCTTGGTTTGCCAGCCTTTGCAGCCACTTATGAAGAGTAGGGCTGCTTCTTGGGTGGTAGAACCATAATCCTTAGGAAAAGTCCCTTCTTTTTAGGAATAAAGAAATCACTGATATGACAGACTTGCTGTGATTACCATGCAAGTAGCCATATTTTGGAGCTGACCAGGATGATTCTTTTATCTGAACTATTGACCATTTCTTTCCTGTGAGATGCAGGGGATGGAAACAAAATTAAACAGTGCCTGTGGCAAATGCTGCTTCCCAACCAATTATAAGTGGGAGTGAAAACATCTACACCAGGTGTTTGTAAGACAGACAGTCCCATTGTCTGACGGGAGGGTGCTCGGGGAAGGGGGTGGAATGAAAGGTAGTGAAGAGAATGGGGAGAGGAAGGAATATGTTGTTATTACAAATTAATACCTATGAACTTATTAGTAGACAATCAGACTTTCAACATACTCACTGGAATGAAAGGTACACTTGGAGAACTAGAGCCTCCTGGGAACTGTCCAAGGTTCTGATGTGAACAGACAGGTGGTGCCTCGATGGTTCCATCTACCCACCTCTTCCCAAAATCTGATTGTTCCGAGTATCCTTAATCACAGTATTTGGATAGACAGTTCCTGTATTCTGCAGAAGCTATGGTATTTGGGGCCTTCACCATGTTTTTAGTGAAACCTTATTTGTGATTTTGTTTACAGCTGCTTATCCTGTTCCCATTACCAGCCCTAAGTTTACAAAAAAAGATAATTGTTTATAAACCTTGGAATCCACGTAGGATTTCAAGAACATTTTAACAAATAAGATTACTATTTTCATTCTTTTGGGGTCTTTTTAGCTTCTGAATGATGTGAAGGTACAGAATGCACATATGTATATTCATGCACACATGCAAGCATACGTGCCAGGCTGCTGATAGCGTGACTAACACATTTGCCAGCAGTACCTACATATGTACTTGTGGCCCAGTACACATACTTCCTATATGTTTATTTTAGCTCGGGTTTCACAGAAGCTCAACTTTAACTGCATGAGCATTTGTGAGGAAGTGCTTCATAATGCTTAACTTCAGAGCTCTTTAATGAAAATCTGAGCTGCTCACATTGTGCAAGACTGTATGGCTGAGATCCAACCAGCAAGGATGAGAGACCATATTTCCTTTAGTCAGGCCAATATCATAAGTTTTAAAGAGTTTCCAGTCTTTATAGTAAGGATTTTTTCCAGCTCTTCTAGCTTACATCACCCCAAAAAGAGCCTTTCCTTTTATTCCCAATCATGCAAATTGTGATACACACACACACACACACACACACACACACACACACACACGTATGGTTTCTTCATTCAAAATCCCCCAAGCAAAATAATTATAAAACTGTCACAATGTCATTGTGGGTTTTATGGATGGATACTGGCATCCTAATTTCAGAGGCCAAAGAGTAGAAGTTCAGAGGAATTATCACAGCCCTATGGTTGGCTCCAGTGATGTCTCCAGAGTCTAAGAATGGAGAAGGAAAAGCAGAAGAACCTTTTTTTATTATTTTTATCAAAAATGCAATTAAGTCTAATTTCTCTCAGGTTCCTGTCCCAGGGGATGGTGCTTATTTGCAAGAGAGGGTTCACAGATCCACTTGAAATCATGTAGTGTTAACCTCACACCCCAACCACCAACTCTTCTCTTATAGATTAGTTATTGATGGCAAGCTGAGCTATTTATAGCAGCACATTAATGACACATCAGTGACTCACAGAAGACCTGGAGACATTCCATTTTAAAATAATTCAGCTGTTACATTTGGATTCCACTGTCCTTCCCATGCTTCCTCACTTTTTATGGGAGCTCCAAAGAGCTCCATTGCTGAAATAAAGCTGCCTATTTTCCACTCTGATGTCCAAAACAACAAACCCTCCCTCGGATTGATTTAGATGCCACCCTTATGGGATGCTGGGACACTGATCCTGGAATCTCACCCGTGGGGCCCTATCCTGAGAAAACCTGATATTTAAAAATCCAAAATTGTAACAAACAACTGATTAATGAGAAATGATCATTATAATTACATAATCTGACACAATATTTCTGTTTTTAAATTCCCCTTGCCCATCCATTAAAACAAGATATGACTTCCACAATCATATTTATATATAGCATAACTTTTTCAAGGGCGTATCTGTATAAAGCAAGGGATAGCATACACAGCTAGACTTGTCCCTGCTGAAAAGAAATGACCTGGCCAGTTTTCTGGAAAATTATGTAATAACAAAATGAGAAAAATAGCGAGGAAAGTGCTTATAAAAGTTAACAGCCCTTGGGCAAATGTACATTATGATTATTGTCGGTGATACTGTTGAGAGCTGTGCAGTTGGGTCTCTTGGTTCTGGAATGATCCTGGAAGAATGCTCCATTGCCCCGCAGCTGATTATTTTAAAGTTAAAGTGGTTTTACAATGAAACAATCCCTTTTATTTCTGTGATCCTTAGATCGTTACCTTTCAGCTTAGTCAGGATATTGCCAAATGAAAGGCTGTCCTCCAAGAGAGAATTCACCTTGAAATCTCTGTTGGGGTCACCCCACCCTCCCAACAGGCTTTTCTTCCCCTGAGAGTCCCTGGGTCTGATGCCAGATGCCATCAGTTTAGAGAGGTTCATTCGGTGCCTTGATCAGGTTTTAGTTGGTGGTCTTAGGACTGTACTTGAATTCTGAACACACACATATGCAATGGTCTCTGGTGGCACAAGAGCTTTTAATTCCCTGTGGAAAAGAGCATTTTGTCAGGTAATAAATCTTAAATGGCGTCACCTTTGAGATCTTTTCTTCTGCAATCTCAAGGAAATTGAGGTCCACTTAAATTAGCTCATCTATTCAGGGTCACAGACCTAATTAGCAACAGAGCCAAGAGAAGAACCTGGGTCTCCCAAATCTCCTAGCACAGCCTGGGCACACTTACCAGAGACCCACGGTCCTCTCCTGTCTCCATCCCTGAACCGTTTACCCTCCCAGCACTAGAGACGATTGAATTCATCCTTTAAAAAATAGGGTAAGATCTTTGTTACCATTATGTCAAAAAATGAATATTCCAGACTCCCTTTTTTCCATGACAGCTGCTTTGAGATTGAACTCTTAATCCAGGCCCTTTGCAGCATGGGTTTTATATTCCCAGGTCAGTGCCTTGGTCCACAGCCCATTGGAAGGCTGGAGGCTAGTCCTCTCTCCATCCTGTGGGCCTTTTTACAACCCCCTATCTCCTGGTGCTAAGAATAATATCTCATAGGTCAAAATCATGTTCTAAGCAGCAATTCTGAGCAGTAAAATAAAGGAACTGTGATTTATATTTATGAAAGCCTTCCACTTGCATCTTCTCATCCCCAGTCTTATGGCGAGTGTAACATTGTTGTTGATATTACTATCTCCATTTTACAGACAATGAATTGAGATCCAGAAGAGTTAAGTGACTTATCCATGGGTACACAAATAGGAGAAGTTAGGAACTAGGATTCAAACTGGGATATTTGGCTCCAGATCCCACGTGAGGACACCGTACTGCTCAGCCTCCCTGGGTGTTCCCTGCCTGGAGGGCACAAAAGAGAACAAAGCAAGGGAGAAAGCAAGTCACTTGCACCTACACGGTCCTGTTGTCCCTACCAACTATTAAGTGGATATATTAAAAATAAGAGGATGAACACTGTTTTCTTATGCAGAGAACTTGGTAATCCCCAGGGAAACTGGCCTCCCAAAAAATGCCTGTTAGGGGCTGCAGTGTGGGGGCACTGCTGTCACTTGGTCGCTTCTAGCACAGCATGGTAATTAGTAGAGTAGGAAATGTGCTCTCCTGGTCTCAGAACCCCTTAAACACCCTGTAAGCACAAAAGGAGGAGGAAACTATGCATCCCGCAGCTAAGGGTCCCAGCTGAGCAAGGCCCGGCCACCCGCCACTCCTCAACGCAGCAGGAGCAGCCCGTGGGGCGGAAGCAGTGCAAACAATGGTTTCTGAGCTCTGGTTGGCACACTGAGCCATTCTTGTTAGAACTGAGGGCACAATTAAACATTACCAGAGCCAGCTCCCAACTGAGTTGCAAAGAAAGATGTAAACACACACACTCGCACGGACCCACTACACTCACACACTCCTCAAGCTGAAAAGAAAATTAATCAAAAAACCCAATGAACGCCTGAACTCTATAATTAAGCCTAAATGATCCTCAGATAGAAAGGGAGCTGAGTGAGCAAGCTCAGTGCACACAGATATTTTTACCCCAGAGTCTTACTGCCATTAATTTCTTTTGAGATCTGGAGTACATCTGGTTCCAGTTTCCCTGGTAGGACATCTGCCTATGGAGGGCCTGCAGGAGCATTGCCAGCTCAGTGGCCGGAGGACAGCCAAGGTTGTTTGGTCATCCTCAAACACTTTTATGGGAGTGCGTCTGGGGCGATGAGCGCCATTGCCCTCGGTGAGCAGCCCTGCTCCCTCCCACGGTGGATCCAACCCTAACTTCAATCCTGCTAACAATCCCTTCCAGGTGCACCATGCTTAACAGCTTACAAAGGGTTTTTACTGCCCTTTACACAAAGTAAAAAAAAAAAAAAAAAAAACTCTGTTGAAGACAGGAAATCTTAGTTTTAGCCTTATCTTTCTATCCTTATTATTATTAACAACATTGATTCCCATTTGATTTGATTGACTCCCATGCTACACTTTGCACAGCACCAACACAAACATTCTGTCATTTTGTTCTCAATTACCCTGTAAGAGCTGCCTTATGTCCCCATTTTACAGATGAGGGATTTGAGGAGAAAGGTCAAGTGACCTGTCCAAGGTCACCTTGATGTTAGTGCGTGGAAGACTTGAGCTTCAGTCTTCTGGCTGCATATTTTTACTCCATTCTTATGGAATATTCTTTCCCTTGTTAAATGCAAGCATTTTTCTGTTTGTGTAGTTACTGCCGTTCCTTGGGCAGGGTTGACTAACTAGGAGATGGAGTCTTTGCAGGGGTGCAAAGATTGATCCTTTTTGATTGATCTCTGAACTCAGTTTGACAAGACGGAATCAGCTCACCTGAAGGGTCTGGGTTCAACTATTGCAGGCTCTATGGCTTCAGGGGATTTCCCTCCTATTTCTCATCGGAAGGGAGGCCCATTTGGGTGCTCTGATGTTGGAGGTCAGAGCCCAGGACCTCAGCGTGACTCGCGATCCAGCTGCTGAACTAGACCTTAAGCAAATCATTTAATTCACCTGGGCTTCTGTTGCCTTTTCCGTTAACTGAGCTACTAATACCCAGTCAACATCACAGTCAGGAAGACACAGTAGGATGATATCTGGAAACACTCCCAAAATTTCTAACCTGATGCCTGTTGTAAGGTATTGTCACATCGGCAGAATCACACAGCCCAGAGCTAGCTGCACGATCTCAAGTTTCATCTACTGGGAAGCCCAAAACCATTTTCAGGAAACCCACTCTTCCTGCCAAGTAAGCCTGACCTCACTGGAGGGTGATGGGCTTTGAGCTCCCCCTGCCCCCAAACACTTTGCTAGAGAGGCCTGGACCCTGGCAGTCAGAAAAAGAAAGGAGACCACTAGGTAGCCCTGCAGAAAAGAGCTCCGGGCAGGATTTGTAGCTACAACTCCAAGAAGCCTTTTGGCAAGGAAAGGATGCTGAACATCAGATCTGGGCCAGACTTGAAATCCCAGCACACTTTGCCTGGTTTAAGTCTCCTGGAGAAGCCAGCCAGGGGCAGTGGCATTTTTCCTGTTGTGAGCTCAGGCAAGAGACAAAGGCAGAAAATGAGAATAATAATTTTACACACACACGCACACCTCTTTTGTGAGTTGCACTGATACAGAGGCAGAAAGTAATTATGTATATAGTGTGTGTGTTGGAGCTGGGGGGGATCAACACACACTGGCCACTGGCCTGTCTACACGGTCTCCGATGCCCCAGATCTTGGCTAGGACTCCACAGTTTGGAGGTTGCATTACAGATTTGGCCCTGACAGTACACATAAAAAAAGGTTATACTTCTCCAAATGTTCCGCCCCCCCAGGCTGTCCCACCACGTGGCAGGCATGTTTGTAATGGCCCTTCTCTCTCTGCCCACCCTGCCTGCTGTGGCCGCACGTGGACCAGCCACACAGCTTGCCTCAGGTCTGCTTCCCAAGGCCCCTGGCCCCACATGCCACTGCGCCTCTCTCCCAGCTGGGCCCAGCAGTACAGGCCCCCTGAAGAGAGAGGTCATCTTGCACCACCGCTCCCCTGCCGCCCCGGGGAGTGGTCCAGAAGAGAAGCCACCCACTCTTCTCACCAGGATAAAAATTAAGCCAGGCCTCTGGGCAGCAGGCCACATGGCCACACACAGGAGCCTGTCCCGGCCACACACAGGAGCCTGTCCTGGCAGCCAGGCTCCCAGGAGTCCTTAGCTACCCAGAAGATGTGGCTCAACCCTTACAGCCACAGAGTGCTGCGTCAGAAGTGTCCAGGAGAATGGAGAATAGACATTAGCATTATAGGCAGGAGGCCGGACTACTTTGCCTCAGGCCAGGGCCGGGGTGAGGGTGAACCAGCCAAGGTGCCCAGGGTACCGAATCTCAGAAGGCCCTTGATGCGGGTTTGTACAAAGGCCGACTCCACACCTGCTGAGAGTGAACGCCCTGCGGTGTCTGCCCGGGACACCTGCTTCCCTCACCCTGCTCCCAGCCCTGCTCTGCGCCACCGTCTACGCAGCGCTGCTTTCTTCACAGCAAGGGTGGGTGGAGGTGGGTCCCAGGAAGTCCCTTGGGACGCCCATTCTTCCAGCATCTCCTGTGAGCCGAACTAAACAGAGGCCCTGCCCAGAGGGAGACGAGGCTCACAGGAAGCTCTGGGCACCACTCACGTTTCCCTTCGGTGCCACACATCACAAGGAGCCCCAGAAGTTTAGCAAGTGTTCCCCCAGTCAGCCTGTGAAGGGAAGTTGCCTTTCTGGCCTGAGGACTCGATGAGGACGGGTGAGGTGACAGGCAACATTGTGTCACGTTGTTTGATCTCTTCCGAGCAAAGGCACTTGGGAGGACTCACAGCCTCATCCCTACAGACGCGGGCACTGGAGACCGGAGAAACAGCTGCTTATCTCTCCATCTGCTCTTGTCCCGTCACCCCCACCCTTCAAGCCAATTAGAATATTCCACACAGACATGATCCAATGAAATGTTAATTGGAAAAATAACAGGAAAGATAATACATGCACTTCAGGCTGAGAACTATTTCATTAAACTGGGCTTTGAAAGCAAGACAGCCAATTAAATTATTTCCCACTTCACTCCCTCACGTACCAGAAACTATAGAAAGCTATTACTTCTAATTAATTAGGAAAGAAAGAAGGGCCCTGCATATGCATATCAGATGAACAGGGACTGAGGAGCTACACCACTTAGCTGTTCGTGGGCAGTGCACACACGCACACACACAGACACACACACACACACACACACACACACACACGCCTCAGGGACTGAGGCTCATCTGCTGTCTCACCTGAAGAATTTCATGGGTCTTCTGAAAACAGCAAAAAAAAAAAAAAACACCTGCTCCTCAGAGTCACTCACAAAATCAAAGGGAAATGCCTTCCTTCTCTGGGCACATTCATCAGAAAGGAAGTAGGGCCTTTGTTGCGAGAGAATAAGCAGCTCTAAACTCAGCTGGATTCCAGACTTTTTGCAGGACAGATCTTGTCTTTTCCTCTTCAGGAAAGCAGTAGGCACGTCCTAAGCCAGCTCCCTCTTTCAAATGCTCAGGGTGGTGGCAGGAACCAGGAGACCGGAGGCCCCCCTCCCCGAGCCTGCTTTAGAATTGGCATTATTATGCAGGTCTCTTGTGCAAGAGGTCTCTTCACTTCTCCATCTGTGAAATGGGAGGTAGGCCTGTTCTCGGTGCCATAATCACCCCCTCAACGTTTCTAAGCTTGTAACAATGCACCGACAGAGCTGCCTTGGGGAAACAGAGAGACAGAACTCAAGCACGCAGTTCAAAGATTTCCTGTGCAAAAATTATGCTAACCCAAAGGCACCCCTAACTGTATAGTAAGTTTAATGCCATTAACAGAATATGATTATTATAATAATGAATATAGGGGTCCTATAAAGCAATCGTCATGATGATGTGACTTTTGCACACAGGCTTCTCTCCAGTATGGTCCATGAGCAACAGACAGATCTGGGCTTGTCCCAAGGCTTCTGCAGACATGTGCCCACACCGTGCCCCATCCTCCCCCATCAACCACCTTGTCTGTCATTCTGTGCCATGCAAGGTAACAAGGGCTCCCAGAGCCTGGCATCTTCAGTGCCTCTGACCACTCACTGCATGACAGGGAACAGACATTCGTTGACCCTGGAGCATGGCAGCTAATCCAGAGTATAGGGTGGATGGAGGAACCATTTCTGGAATGGCTTTTAGGCTATTAAGTCCCCATTTGTATGTATAATGAGGTTGTTTGCACACTGCAAACAACTGGAACAAGCTTATTTGATAATCTATGTAAGAATTTGAGATTTGTTTTCTTCCTGAAATTGAAACCACGCATAAAAATCTGAAAATGCAACGGTGTTCGTTTGTTAGCATAGAAACTTGTTCTGCCATAATGGCAGTGCACCCCCATGAGCAAAGCCAGTATCTTGAAAACCCAAAGGCACAAAATGAAAAAAAAAAAATGATCAGGGAAGAAGGAGGAGGATGCCTGGTGCTTGGGCTTTACCTCAGAGCACTCCTTCCGTCCTTCCATGCATTCAAAAATATTCTTTTCATTTGAAAGATTCAGTTTGCCCCCTTATTTAGGACCATAACTTTTACATAAAGCCATATATACAGATATCTATCCCCAGCACCCCCACAATGAAATAGGGGCAGCAAGTTTTTAAAAAGAAAAACTGACTGACAACTTCCCGTTGAGTAGTGTAGACCCACACTCAAGGAATCCTAGTGCAGTTGGAGTGTGCACACTTGCACAGGAAAGTGGGGTAAGCCACAGGGTTCTGGTCCATCAGCGATTGTTGCACATCTCCTTGTGTCTTCAGCTGCTGGGACACAAGGCTGTGGGGTGGGGGGTGGGCATCTGGAATTCCCACCTGTTTCTTAAGATCCCTTTAAGCCTTGCTGGTGGGTTACACCTATTGATGATCGGGGATCCCTTAATATTGTTAGTTTTGGTAATTTTTTTAAAGACCTGCATACATGCTATAGACCATCTTTGCAGAGAAATGCATATGTAAACAAGTCCCAGTAACTCTGCATAAAATGTCAGGGTCGTTGTCCCCTTGAAGTCTTTATGAAGCCCAGATTATAAACATCTGCTTCTAAGGAATGACATGCGTTGGCCACTGTCTTAATGCCCATTTTGTTTACATGTTTCCATGTCCACATACAGGTCACCTAGTAGGACAAGGCACGTCCAGCAAGCAGAACCACATGGCAGAGACTAAAGAGGAGGAAACGAGCCATGGCTGGTGGCTCTAGAAGCTGAAGACCTGGACAGCTGATTTCCCATTAAAACGAGTGCCATTATACCTGTCTCCTCACATCCTCCCATCCTGTGATGTGCACCCCCTCCTGCCCCACCATGTGTCACGCAGCACCCCCCATGGACTGGCTGGGCTGGCTGTTTGGCTCTCGGTGGGCTGCGCTGAAGTGGGAGCTATGCCTGCTGTAGCTTTTTGTGTGGAAAGATTGGGCCCATCCATCCAGATCTCAAGTCCATCCCCAACCCTCTAAGTGAAGCCGCCCAGGGAGAAGGAGCTGGTCAGCCTGGACTTGAGACACCTAAAATTGCCCAGCCTTGGTTCCCAAACTCTGCCTTCCCTTCCCTACACTTGTGGGTGGGAAACAGAGGGAATGCGTATCTATCCTTTACCTCCTTTCTCCACGTGGGTAGCCAGTGTTGATAGTTTCTCGCGATTTCTCTGATCCTTGGAGCCAGGGCCAGAGCAGTCCCACTTCTCCAGCATGACCATACTAGGTGTCTTCAGGTGACCAAGGGCAAAGTGTATGTCAGCAGGATCAGTGGGGTGAGGGGAGAGCCACCCTAAGAGGGCAAAAATGGTGTGTAATGTTTTATTTTGGTTTATTGATTGGCTTGCTCACCAGTTGATTCATTTATGAAATATGTATTTATTATACAGCAGAAAACCCACTCCCACCTTTGAGGCACCCAGCCCCAGAATTTATCTTCTTGGCCCCAAAGAGCACAGTGAGTTACTCCTCTCTGAAGCCACAGAAAACAGAGGGTGGAAATTCCCTCTGTGCCCAAATACTTCCACCCCAATCAGATTTTCAGCCAGAAATGGGGTTAGAAACCACCAGCTACAGTGAGGGGATAAAGCCACACAAATCAGCAGAGGTTCAACTGCCCAAATGGAAGCTTCCAGCATCCGGCCCTCCCTTCCCCCTCCCAGCAGCACCCCCTCCACCTCCCCTCCTGCTCTGTGTGCTGGTGGGGCAGGGGCAGGGAGGGGGGCGCGGCGGGCAGTCAGCTACAGCCTGGCCACCGCAGAACCAGACTTCTCCTTCTGCTCTGGTACCGCCTTCTGAAGGCTACATGCACATTAGACACCCGAGGAGCTTAAAAACCATCCAGACCCAGTACCTGCCCCCCTTAGCTCATTACAGCAGAATCCGGGGATAGAGCCTGGGCACTGGTGTTTTTAAAAGTACCCTGGATGATCCTAATGTGAGACTAGGGTTGAGAAGCACTTCTAGTGGTTTTTCCCTTCGTCCTGCCCACCCATCCACCCACCCACATCCTTTATCCTCTCTACTTCCTGAGCTTTCTGCCAAGAATGGGAGAAGCCACTGGGGAATGAGAACTCTCTTCCCATTTCTCCAGCTCCTCCTCCTCACTGAACCTTACCCATCAGGTCAACCAACCTGAGCAGATCCCTGGAGAGTTGGCAGGTCCCACCATTTGCACCCTGAGGCTGATGTCTGCACCCAGCCCAGGGGCTCTCAAATGGTGTCCAGCTTTTCTAGCAACAGAAACCTACTCCTTGCCAGATGCTCTCTGCATCTGCCCTAGACTCCCCAACTCCAAAGGTTTAAAGGGCACTTGGTGACATTTATGTCTCCAAATCCCAATCCTGATGGGAAGGCCCAGGCTGAGTCTTGATAACCCAAGCCTTGGCTATTTCTGCAGAGCCACCTGAATTGAATGGGGGTCGACTGGGAACAGAAGGAGTCTCATTGCCCCAAGCCAGTTCTTTTCCCAACAATTGCACAGCATCCAAATCCCAAATGGCTGAGAAGAGACATCTCCCCCTTTACACTTATGAGAGCTCCAGAGCTGAGTGTGAGCAAACACGTGTGTGAATGTGTGTATGTGTGTGGTGTCCATATGCTGCATACAAACCACCGAGATCCATAGAGATGTACCATGTTTATAATGGGGCCTGGTGAATTCCATATTAGATATACACACAAGAAGGTTATAATATACACAAACTGTCAAACACACAAGAGGTTTTTTTAGTATTTGACTTCCCTCATCTGAGTAATTTCCTGGGGCAAGTGCTAGTTCACACACACCTCTGCTGCCAGCCTGTCCCCTCCCGCATCCCATGCCACCAAGCCTTCTTTCCCCATTAGTTAGAATGTCCCTACCCCATGTCCCATCTCTCAGGGTCCTACTCTCTGATAGGTGACAGACGGTTCAGTCAGTGGGTGCTAAAGAGTTGAGTGTTACCCCTCCCAGGTGACATTTATGTTTTAATTGGGGCTACAGATAATGCCTTAATCCGAAGGAGTGGCTCTAATGGTGGGTATCTCAGGCACAGCCTTGGGCCAGTAAGGGAGATTATTTTTTATCGGGGAGCTTCTTAGGGCCTCCCCAAACCATACCTATCTCTAAGATCAAGCCTTCCTAAGTACATGAGCACAAGCAAGCACACTTACCTACATACACTTTCCAGGATTTTGAGACACCTCCCTTATATTGGCCTAAACTTTACAAATGAAAAAAAAAGAGAGAGAGAGAGAGAGAAGAAGATGAAAAAGAAAAGGAAGGAACAGCTAAATTAATTTAAACCTCACTGGGAAATGTAGCCTATTTTTCACTGGCCGCCAGCCATCTGGCCCACCCCACCCTGGTCCATTTACCTTCTGCTCCTTCTCTTTTCTGCTACCACCCCATCAGTTAATTTACTCAAAAGCATCCTCTCTGTACCCACCCCCACCTCTGACAAATATATTTCCTTCCTTCACTGTTTCCCATTTGGAATTGCGCTGTTTTTCGGTGTTGTCTGGACAAAGAACAGGTTAAAAGCATGAGCATGTGTGTATCGCTTGGAAGAAAGAGAAACCAGGTATTCTGCTGCAGTTTGGAAAAAAAAAAAGCCACTGGAGGAAGAGACGAAAGCTGGCTCTGCAGAGTGCCTTAAAAATGACTTTAATTAGGAAATTCTGAGTCGTCAGTCTTTGGATGTTACATAAACTCAAACAGATGTTGCATTTCACTTCTCTGGGATTAAAAAAAGTTAAATACAGTATGTATTCAACAACAACAAAGTATCTTTTCTCTTTAATTCCGTCATTAAAGATGCAGTGGCTGGTTTCCTAAAAAGCCTGGGGGAGGCTCCAGAGCAAGCATCTCGGGGACGTACAGAGGGCACATGCAAGGATCCTGCCCACTAAGGACAAGGCCAACTTAGCGCTGCAAAACTGGGGAAAGGAGAACATTCTAGAAACACAGAGGGCAAACCTTACCCTTCACCCACTCCCCATCACTCCTCCTCTCCAGAGCACCCTTTGGCCAGTTTCTGCTTTGCTTCCGCTAAATGATATCCCTGTAGCTCAACACTTGCCACTTAGGATTCTACTAAAACAAGATCATGTGAAGAGTCTGCATACTCGAAGGTAGTTAAGGCTTCTGGGGTATTGCCTGCTCTCCCTCAAGGTGCATTTTTTTTTTCAAAAAGGATTTTCTTTTTTAAGGTTTTATCCATTCATTCATGACAGACACAGAGAGAGGGCCAGACACACAGGCAGAGGGAGAAGCAGGCTCCCTGTGGGGATCACGCCCTGGGCAGAAGGCAGATGTTCAACCACTGAGCCACCCAGGCATCCCACATATTTTAATGGTCAGTTCTTAGCAACGGTGGGCAGCGTAGTTGGGATGGAGATCTTGACGTGCACGTGGATTCTGAACACTCTGCGGGTGGGAAGGAAGTGAGGGACACAGCTGTCCAGCCCTGGCCCTCCCCCAGCCCCCCTGCCTCTCTCGCCTCCTCCTCACCCCACTTTCCAGCCTGAAGGAGCACCTGGCTGGCAAGCGCAGGGTGTCAGCCGGCCACAGCTGTTCTCTCTCCTGGACCTTTTATTCAGAGCCATCATGGCTATTTGCCACAAGCTCTCCTGCCACTCTTCTGAGAGGTCAGCAGTTTTAAGAAGGCTGGAGTTAAAAATGCATATTCATTCTCTCTTTCTTTCTCGGACACGGACACACACACACACACACACACAGACCGTTCAAAAGAGGAAAATCAAGAAGGAGACTCAGATACTTAGAGTGGTTTCCACTATTGGAAAAAAAATATTTGTCTATCATGCAACTCATGGGGCAAGGAGGGTTCATTTGTCAACAGACGGATTTATAACAAGGACACCCCCCTCCCTTACCAAGTGAGCTGAGCAGCACATTCGTAATTCTATGGGCAGCAGCCTTACAGGCACATTTCAGAAAAGGGATTCCTCTAGCTTATCCATTAAAAAGCATCATCTGAGGTACACACTGTTGTGGCAATTGGCACATTTTTCCTAATTAATTTAAGAAATTAACAATGTGCTGGTGATGGCTGAACATGTGTGTGTACATGTAAAAAGCTCAAGTGGATGAATGAGGGTTGGGAACATAGTGACAGTTAAAGCAAACTTGAAAATAAGTGGCATTTCTTTCTCACTAAAAGGAACCATAAAATTCTATGTTAAACTCTGTGATGGTTTGGAAAAGGAAACAATGATGTATGTGATTTAAAAAAAATATATATATATATACACACACACACACTCTTAAAGAAGAAATGTGGGGGAACAAATACAGAATATTCAAATCGAAACTACATATTTATTGTTACCTACATGAAAAAATGGAACAACCTGCCTTATCAACTTAGGGGAAAAATATGGTCACATTTCTTTTATTTTTCAAATTAATTACATGAATTTTCCTAAGAAGTCCCTGTTAGCAGAGAGTATGATAGTCCCTTTTGAGGTCCCACAGCCCACCCACCCCCAATTCGTCAGGAACCCTGTGTCCTGAACCCATCCCAAAGAGAGCTGAAACACCAGACAGAAAGAACAGGGTCATATTAATCCATTCCCGCAGAGGATGCCAATTCCCTGCTGCCAGGACGCCCAGGACACAAGCTGTTACCTTGGTACAGCCTTGGACACCATACTTTGCTCAGTCACTGTTCTCAATGAACAGCGATGCCAACGGTGCTGGGACTGGAAGCCTTTCTAAAATCCATCCCATGTTGTGCTGACACCACCTTCAACAAATTTCTAAACCTCTATGTTACACTCAGTTTAACAACCTACAACCCTGTCCTCTCCAGGTCAGTGACCTTACCATGCTTCCTGCTCTAAGCCCAGGTGTGGGTCCCCTGGAGTGCCCCACAGGCATCCCTGCGGAGAGGAATTTGCTCTCATTCCCTGTCTTACAGAAAGGCCCTGGTTCCTCTGCTGTGCTCCCTCCCTGAAGCGCCCATGTGCATAACTAAGGAGACCACTGGAGAGATCTGCAGAGCAGGAGATGTATTATTTCATGTACCAGACACTATTCTAGATGCCGAGCATTTCTCAGGACCACACAAACACCCATCCCTTCTGGAACTGCCATTGTAGTGGAGGGAGAGATAGACAATGGACATAATGAATAAGGAAATGATACGTTATGTGGCAAGAGGGTCAATGGGAGGGGAAAGGGTTCAGGAAGATCAGCTTCCAGGTGCTTTTTGGTCTGGGCCATATATGAAGAAGCAGCTGTCGATTGCATTTACTAATAATGACAATAGTAATTATGGCCTCTCCCATTTAACCTCTGCATCAGGAGGCGTCCTGGGCCATGGAAGGCTTGAGATCTACACTTCACACATTCCAAGGCAGTCTCAGGTTGATTGTCTCCTATCTTAAGCAATGCATGAAGCCTTCGTTTACTGCTGCTTAGAAAGGTGAAGTGACCCCAAGAGCCACATGGCTGCTAAGTGTCACAGTGAGGACTCTAAGGACGCCCTTGTGACTCCATTGTATAATTTTCCTGATGCACTTGTAAAGAGCACAAGACATGAAGCCAGAAGATCCAAAACTGAGACCCAGCATTGCCTCTTACTAGGTGTATGAAACCTCAAAAAGTTCCCTGCAAACAGAAGATGTGACTGGATGTGAAATTACACTATAAATCAAGAGGCATGGTACCAATGACGCTTTTGGGCAACTCTGCAGGCTGCCTCAACACTCCATTTAGCTACTATCTGTGTGATTCATTAAGTAAATAAATATAATTAAAAGGAGTTATTTTTATAGCATTCTGCACACAACTCCCAAAGCAATCTTTACTCAAGTTGGAAAAATTAAAACAGTATATATTTTCTGTCTGTAAACTAATTATCTGATTCCAATTGGATTCAAAGCAAGCCCACTTGAAGGTATTCTAGAAAGCACACAGATGACCGCACTACATGAGTTAAAGAAGCCCTGGGACGTGGTCTGTGTCCGGAGCTTCTGAGCACTGTGTGTGGAGAAAAGGACATTTGTGTGACGGATACCAGGGCTGTGGGTGTGGCCATGAACAACCAGTTGGATTTATTGTCCCATTCAGGCCTCTGGTCTCCCTCTGTTGCGCCGGCCGTTGGAGAATGCCCACCATGGAGCAGAAAGAAAGTGTCACACTGGCCTGAAAGGTAGCTGGTACTGAGCCCATCAGTCTAAGATAGGAAGGAAGACTGAATTCAGCTTCTGGGAAAGCTTAGAAGATAAAAACTAAGGGCAGGAAGCTGCCATGCACTGAGTGGGTCCTCCAACATGTGTAGGTTGAAGGGTTAATCCCCAAAGTTGATGGTATTTGGAGACTGGGAGGTAATGAGGTTTGGGGGTATTTTAGTCTTGGGGAGGTGATCAGGTTTGGATGAGGTCATGGGAAAGGAGCCTCCTTGACAGCAAGATGCCCTTATAAAGGGATGAAAAGACCCCACCTCACTCCTTTGCATGTGCTCTCTTGCACGGGCTCGCTCTCTCTCTCTCTCTCTCTCTCTCTCTCCCTCTTTCTCCTCCATGGGAGGAAACCAGGAAGGACTCCCTCACTAGAACCTCACCATGCTGCCACACTGATCTTGAACTCCCAGCCTCCAGACTGAGAAATAGACCGTTGTTGGTTAAGCAATCCAATGTATGGTGTTCTTACAGCCGTCCAAACGGGGAAGGCAAGAGGCACATTCTCTTCTGAAATGGTTCGTGGAGTCGCCAGATGTTGCCTGCCCTTCCCTTCCCACGGGCTGGGTGAGAGACTTTAGAACAACAAGGGAAGACTGTAAGTAGCCTCTTCACCTGTCCTCCCAGCTTGGAGGAGGCACAGAAGTGTCCTTTCCCTGCTTCTGTGGCTCCTCGCCATCAAGTTGCCAAGGGAAGCTGGACAAAACCACCCAAAACACAAAGACACTTGATAAGCCCAGGGTCATGATGAAGGACACGAGCAAGTCTCATTTCTGTTGGGAAGGGTAGTGAATGAACACAACAGAAGGTGGAACCAATCCCAGAATAAGCAGGAAGCATGTGGGAGATGCTAGAATCATGATGCCCATAGCCCGACAAAGACACAAAATAGTTTAAATAGAATCTATCCGCATAGTTCTGGAATTTGTCTGTGTCTCCACCCAGCAGCATCTTCTGAGGCGGAGCAATTGTTCACTCTAGAGAGATTATCTACATTGAGGATGATGGGAACCAATTATGTTCCTATCACTGAGGAAAGACAGAGAGAAATGGGCTCCAACCGGAGCTGCAGGGACCTTTTGCTAAGATTCTGAGAGAGTGAAAAATGGTCTTTGGTGGGGAACCAGTTCTTCCCTTCCTAACACCCCTCTCCCACGCCATATAGAGAGGACCATACGGCAGCAGCGAACACAGCAGGCTGGCAAGTTTGTCCCCAGGCATTTCTGAGTTGACTTGGGCTATTTCTTCTGAATTCCAACGTATTAAACTGATATCTATAAAGACAAATCCCCCAAATCCCACACCCACGATCAGTGCCCCTTAGTAGGATATAGAGCTTGGGAATGGGGGGGGGGGGCTCTGGGATGCTGAGTCGCTCAGTAACCACACAGCCTGGGGTCCCAGGGGCAGGGAGGCTACCACCAAAGCTGTGGGAGAAACAGCAACAAAGCTGACCAGGGACCCCAAGTCCATACTGCCTCCTTCCCCTCTAGGGACGGCTCTCCCTACTGGGTCCTCTCTGAAAGAAGACAGAGGCCGGAGTCAAGGGATCAGGGGCTTGGAAACCAAGCAGAGGAGTTTCCCAGCGATTTCTCCAGCAGTCTGCAACCACCATGCAACACCCCCCAGCGGAGGTGCAAGAGGAACCTCCCTTCGGTCCAATTACTCAGTCCGCAGAAATACCCATTTCTTCGCTACTTATTCAACAAACATGTCGGGCACACCTGCTCTGTGCCAGGCACCGTTTAGGGTGTGGGAGACCCAGTAGTGAACCAGGCAGGCAAAACTCTGCCTTCCGGAGCTTACATTCTAGTTGGTGGCTGGGGAGTGATAGATGATAAAATCAGCAGGCAAAACAGAGGCTATGTTCGTGATAAACGCTCTGGAGGAGAATATGGCAGGAAAGGAAAATAAAGATTGATGGGTTTAAAAGAGGATGGTCAGGGAAGGTCCACGGAGAAGGTAGCATTTAAATATAGGCTTGAAAAAAAATAAACATAGGCTTGAAAGAAATGGGTGTCAGGGGGAAACCTAGAGAAGTTGCTTATTAGGAAGAGGAAACCAGCAGTGAAAAGGCCCTGAGGCTGGAGCCGGGTGTGGACATGATTGAGGAACTACAGAAGCCCAGTGGGGTTAGAGTGGAATGAGCCTTGTCTTTCACATCCAGCTTGCCAGGAGCTCATTTGAGCGCCCTACGGAGTCTGAACTGGCCCTGTCCACTGGTCTTCATCAGAGGTGAGCATGTCCTGGCTGGGTAGCCAATTTCCCCGTGGAAATTCTTCAGTAGTTCGCAGGTCTTTGACGGAGGTGAGTTCGTACTGGGAAAAAGAAGGAAGGAAATAATAAGGAGAAGCAGGTATAGGACACATGGGGTCATGGAAAGACCATGGACGTCTAACCAGGGCTATGAACAGGTCATGCTATTTCCTTGGCAGCTCTGTACCAACTGCCCCTGTGCGAATGCCCATCCTCCCCTGCCCCCTCTCCTGCACCTGCTCAGTCATCCTAGCTACTGGCATGCACCCCTATGCTCACATTGGGTGCTCTGCAGTTGGCCTACTGTGAGTTTCTTTTTTTTTTAATTTTTTTTTTTATGACAGTTACAGAGAGAGAGAGAGGCAGAGACACAGGCAGAGGGAGAAGCAGGCTCCATGCACTGGGAGCCCGATGCGGGACTCGATCCCGGGTCTCCAGGATCGCGCCCTGGGCCAAAGGCAGGCGCCAAACCCCTGCGCCACCCAGGGATCCCCTACTGTGAGTTTCTTGAGGTCAGGAGCAATACCATAATCCCAGGACCTCAGAAGAGATGGTCCCTGGGTGGATGAATATGAGATTCTAGGATCTTTGCTTTCCTTAGAACCAAGGGCTCTGAGGGCAGTTACTGCAGCCTCATGGAGGGAGCATCTACACTGGAGCAAAACAGTTCCTGTGCAGAGAAACTCTCCTATTGCATCTGTGAGCTGGCATACGGGCCTGCATGAGGGGAACCAGTCAGTCCCACTCCCCATCAGCGGGGGCCTGGAGATCCCTGGGGTGAGGGCTGAGTCTCCCCAGAGCTGGAGTTCCTGAACACAGCCCAGCTCCCAGTCTTCATGAGGCCCCAGAGGGAGTCACATGGCTTGGCCCTTCCCTGGTGGGGACAGGATCAAGCATTTGGGGGCTGCAGGGGGTCCCATGACTGGTGCCAAGTGCGTAACCCAAGCAGGACTCTACATCAATGCCATTTTTAGGGGCCCAGAGGGAAAGAGGTAATTGTCACTGGCTTTGCTTGCCTATCTTTGCCAAAGTGAGACTTTAGCCATGGCATTTGCTGCTTCAAGAGCTCAGGGTTTACTCATGAATCACCATGAGTTTACCCCCATCACCACAGGCTGCTTCACAGGAGCCCATTGATTACCAGTGCAGGTCACGATGCAGAGAGAAGGGGCGGTGGCCAGGGTGCAGGTGCAGCCACAGCTTCCCGCCAGCCCACTCCCACGAGGCGCTTGCTGTTCACACCTCACGCCCCGGCTCCGGCCTCACGGCCACCGTGCACAAACACACCAGCGGCCGGTCACGGTGCCAGCGAGGCAGATGTATCTGTCTGGGGCACCGGGGTTTGAGGAAACAAATCCTTTGTAGAACAAATGTGGAGAACACTTATTCATGTGTTAAGACATTTCAAATCATGTTTTCTTCAAAACTGGCTCCCAGACAAGCAAAGCTGCATAGAAAATCTTGGAAGTCGAGATGAGTTAAGCCTAAGAGGGAAGTAAGGGGAATCCAAAACACAGCCGTCTCAACAGAGAGCGAAACTTGATCATCTCTAGGGTGCCAATGTGGCCTTCAGCTCAGGTCATGATCCTAGGGTCCTGGGATCGAGACCCGAGTTGGGCTCCCCTGCTTCTCCCTCTTCCTCTGCCCCTCCTCCTGCTCATGCTTGCTCGTTTAGTCTCTCAAATAATAAATAAAAGCAAAAACAAAAAAACAACCAAAAAAACCCATGATCATCTCATGGGAGAAGGAACAAAGAAGAGGCAGAGAAGGAACCAAGAAGAAGTGAAGAAGGGAATCTATTTTTGCATAATATCCTTTAACCATATTTGATTTGTTTGTGTGCATAATCTCTTCAAAAAGTTTTTTCCTCATCATATTTAATATATATAGACCTTCCCACATTTTGCACTGATAGTCACCCCATTGCTATGTATTTCCTTTTCAAGAAGCATTGAAAAATATACTTATCAGACTTATCAAGTGCCGAGCGCCGAGACACCCCTTATTCCGCCTTCACAACAACCCTGCCAAGTCATGGCATGATGCTCTACATGATGAAGTTGGGGCTCACTGGCACTGAGGACATGGTACCCCAGAGCACATGGTAAGTGGGAGCTCGATGCTGCGCTCCCAGCCACCTGACAGCAGGGGTGGGCTAGGCTACCAGCTTGCCTGCTATATGCATCCCGAAGAATGGCCGAGAAGGCTATGGAGCATAGGTGCTCCGTTGAATGCTGGCTGAGAGGCAAGATGAGGAAATGGACGATCTCCTCCCGCCTCTGACCTGAAAATAGTTCTGGTTGTCTCCCAGACTGTGTGGACAAGACAGCAACTAGCTATTCTCACCTCCAATGAGCTCCTTGGTGCTCAAGTCTCTCTCTCTCTCTCTCTCTCTCTCTCTCTTCTGCAAAAAAACTTTATCATTTCCATTTGGAGAGGGCTCCAAGGCAGTTAAACAGCTGCCTAGTGGCTGCAAAGAGAGGCTCAGGCACAAGCCCTGGTACCAGAAGGGTGCCAGAGCGGCCCCTCATAGCTTGGTTTTGACTCAGATCATGGTCTCAGGGTGGTGAGATCGAGCCCCGGGTCCGGCCCTATGCTCAACACAAAGTCTGCTTGAGATTCTCTCTCCTTCTCCTTCTGCCCCTCCCACTCATGGTCTCTCTCTCTCTCTCAAATAAATAAATCATTAAAAAAAGAAGAAGTAAGGCCTTTGGGAGGTAATTAGGTCACAAGGATCACAAGGGTGGAGCCTCATGAGTGGAATGTGTCCTCTTATGAAAGAGGCCCCACAGAGCTCCTTGGACCCTTCCACTCTGGGGGACATGGCAAGATGGCTGTTCCTGATGGCAGGAATCAGCCCTTATCAGACTCCAAATCTACCAGCACCCTGATCTTGGACTTTCCAGCCTCCTATGAGAAAAGAATACTGTCATTTATAAGCCACCCAGCCTATGGTAATTTGTTAGAGCAACCCAAGCAGACTGAGACACCCCCCTAAAAAAATGCCTATTCCCTACCCCCAGTGGGCAAAGCCATGACTTCCTTTTGCATGAGGCTTTGATCCTATTACAATACACTGGCCCCTGGAAGGGCAGCCTGGGGTAGTGGTGAAGGAGCCCCATCCCCACCTCCCCTAGGGCTGCTGTATGCTGTACACTACACGACTCTAAGGGTGCCGTTTATATTAGAATCCTCAGGGATTTTTTATATTTTTGTGACAGTTTTCTGGCAGATAGCAGGCAAATGTCTAGGACTAGTGTCACCACCACCACCACCAGGACAGATCCCACTTTATCCAGACCACCTCACTGCCTTGACTCACTGGAAGGGGAGCAGGTATCGTGAACCTTGTCTGCCCTGGTCTACTTCTTTCCACCAGGGCTTGTGCTCCCTCATGGTTGTTGTGAGCACACACATGCGCACACGGCGGGGGTGGGGGGCAGAGGGAGACAGAGAATCTCAAGCAGGCTCCATGCCCAGTGGAGCCCAACGCAGAGCTCGATCCCATGACCCTAAGATCATGACCTGAGCTGAAATCAGAAGTCAGACGCTTAACCGACTGAGATACCCAGGCGTCCCTCTTTCTGCATCTTGATGGGACCAGTGTCCTACTCTTCACAGGAGACTAGCTCGGGGACTCCAGCCCAGTCACAGGAAGGGGAGAAGGGGTCGGGGAGAGCAGTCAGATCCAAGGGAGCTCACACTGTCTCCTCGTTGACCACCATAGTCTCTGGCTGTCAAGGCGCTCCCACTCCCCAGCCTGAATGCCTTCAGCTGCTTCTGCAATGTCCCCAGTGTCCCTGGCTCTTCTCATCACCACCAGACTTGGATCCATGGTTGGATGACCGCAGTTGTCCACTCAGACAGGGCTGAGGCTCTGAAGGGCTCTGCCCTCACCTGTTACAACTCTCTCTACTCTTCCAATGGGCTCTCTCAGCAAACTTGGGACATGGCCCAAGACCTAAATCAAAGACATTGGTAGGGTCCCCACATTCCCACCCCAAAACTGTCCCACCTCCAATCAATCCATCCCAGGACAGATCCAAAGCACCTCTACTCTCTGTTGTCCCAGGGTGAATTCCCAGACCATCCAGGTCATCCTTGGGAAAGCTGGGGTCTCCTCTTCATCAGAACATCCAGTGTCTGGAAATTCATTACCAGCATCCTCTTCACCCATGAAGTGCTTTTCTCCTGATAAGGTTGGTTTGTTTAGTTTTACTTTAAAAAGGCCCTCCTCGACCCTCCCCTACTTTTTCCTATGTCTGTGTAGATAGCAACATAACCCAGGAAGTCCTTTGGACTTGCCTGGAGATAGGGTCCTTGGCAGGTGTCTAGACTCCCTAGGTAGGATATAAAGCCAAGCCCCACCTCCAACTCCTTCACTGGGGCTTCCCCCTTTGTTTCTCTCTCACACACACACCCCACCCTACCCCTCCAGGGAAAACAGAACATCTGTTTAGATGGGGCACATGCCTCCAGGGCACCTCTTCCTTCAGGCTTTGGGGGATTATTATTTACAATTCCTTAATGTCTGCTTTCCATGCCTGGCTTCCTAGGAAGCAATAAAATGGGAGACACACTTACACCTGCTCTAAATGTTCACCTTGCCATAAACAATGGCTCCCGGTGATTTAGGTCTCACCCTCTCAGTGGGCCAGGGCAGGGGTTCCCACAAGTCCTGTAATTATGCTTCTTGTTCCAAAGGGATCTGAGGCAGCCCTTTCCAACTGTCTAAAACAGCGTGGTATATTTATGTGTAAGCAAGCCAGCAAGCAAGCAAGGGCAAACCCACCAACCTGGGAGGGTCGAGGGCCCAAGTGTATGAATTAATCCCAGAGCCTGGCAGCACTCAGGGCAGGCAAGCCATCAATAAAACATCAAAGGCCGATGCCATTAGAGGAGGGAAAGCAGGATATTTTATTCATGACTGTATTTTGAAGGGGCTTGCTCATGACTCACAAATTATTCATGAGCTTCTTTCTATTTTTAAATGCAAATTACAAGGGTGTTTAAAGGGGCAGAAGAGCTACGCCCTCCCCCTAGTACCACTCTAGGCTATTTTGGGGAAAGACTGTCCCACTTCAGGCACAGAGCCACTTTCCTTTCTGGGTCCTGTCCCACAGGGCGGTCACAGTCATCACGGTTTCCCCCTGAGGGCCTCTCCCCGTCAACTGCTTCCCAGGCCCACCTTCTGCCACTCACTGTATCAACAGTTCCCTGCCGACCAGAACCAGAGGCCAGTCGCTGTGGCGGGGACCTCAGCGATCATCTCCTGCCATGTGGATGAACTGAAATATGATCTGGAGATGGATCCTAAATCTCCCAGGGTACACACTCCTGGGCTTCCCTGACTTTCAGAATCACAGCTTCTGGAATGGGGTCTAGGGACCTTCATTCTAAGTTCCCCCAAGTGATTTTTACACAGAGTGCAGTTTAAGGAGCGCTAAGCTAGGCCAGAGGTTGTCAGACTTCAGCATACAATTTGTTAAAACACAGGTGGCTGAGCCCCACCCTCAGAGTTTCTGATCCAGTTACACTCAAGGGAGGTCTGAGAATCTATATTTCAACCAGTCCCCAGGTGACACTAATGGAGTCTGAGAACTCCACTTTGAGAAAAGTGATCTCCTGAAGATTATTTAAAACATGCATCTGGGTAAGACCCAGAAGGTCTCCCAGCAGCCAGGTCTATAGGCCATGTAGACCACCAGGAAGCCAGGAAGACTTGTCAGAACGTGGCCACAGTAGTGACATAATTTAAATATCATGACAGTTTTAAGAAAAATGTGCAAAGTCCTTTTCTTCAATCCACATTTATTGCAGAGGCATCTGCTTGATAGAGCACCCTGCCTGCATTTCTTGATCCAACAAACACCAATTAAGCACTTAATATGTATGCGCTGGGGATGAAAAAACACAGAGTTCCTGACCTCAAAGAAGCAAGAGTACATAGGTTCAAAAACAAACAGTTCTGGGCAATGGTGGCATTTATGGGAACTCCAAAAGAGACACATAACACAGCCTGGGCTGGGGGGAAGGGGTCCCAAGGGAGAGGCAGCACTGGAGCTGAGTCTAGATGGACATAAGGAGTCAGCCCTGGGAGGAGTGAAAAGGAGGGAAGATCAGCTTAAGCAAAGGAACAAAGGTGAGAAAGTATCGGAGCGTGGCAGGTCCAGGAGCATGGCAGGTATGCTTCTTGGGTCTTTAGTCTATGGTGCTATCATCTTTGGCACTTAGAGTGATTTATCCAGACCCTGGAGAGGGTATGATGGGAAGCAAGGAGGTGGCAGGAGTTGGAAGTGGAGAAGTTCCTCAGCATCTGTGAGATGGGCCAAAAAGAAGATGGTGGAGCTGTAAGCCTATGACACTTCAAGAACATGACCTTGAGCATCAGTCTCCAGAGGATCACTGCTCAGGTTGGGAGGGAGTGAGGACTGGGGCTAGCAAGGCTTCTGTAGAGACTTTGCCGCTGGCCTCAAAGAAGCTGGGATCCCTGATTGGCCCTTAGGAGAAAGTCCTACAGATTCACCCACACAATGGGCTTCTTCCACTTTCTGCCTCCCAACATCCAAATTAAAGCTATCTTCTAAGTCCAGCTTAACCATGTCCTTAACCCAGAAGACCTCCCTGTCCCCTCATTTAAGTGTTTTCCCCCTCCTGTCATATGAACTCCTACAGCATTTGATCTGTGCCTCCCTCATAGCACATAAGACTCTCTTATGTGCTTGTCATTTCCTTGACTAGACCAAGATTCTTGAAAGCAAAGGCCATGTCTTATTCATTCATCAGATACATAGCACCTGGCATAATGTCTACCATGTAGTAGGGTCTCAAAAGATGTTGAATAGATGAAGGAATGAATTGAATGAGTAATTGAATGAAATTATTTCCCATGGTGGCCTCATTCCCAGAAAGCAGGCTAGCCACCATGTGGTTGGAATGAATATCCAGGAAAAGCGTACTGTTGATTACTGGGTGTTGCTCATTGACAGCCAGCCTCCGGAAGGAATGGGGCCCTTGCTGAACCTCCCACATGCCAAAGCCCTGAATGAAAAGTTCAAAGCTGTCCAGCCAGAGCTCCTGGTCCTTAACCAACAGGCTAGGGCTGCAGAGCCCCGGATCCATCAGAAGCCGAGAGATCACTTTGTGCATGCTCTGCAGATAATTAGCCGTGTGCACTGGGGACTGCAGGCACTTTGGGAAAATAATTACAACAGGTCAAGGGCTCAGCCAAAGCATAATCAAAATGAAATCATATGGACTGCTGAGGTCAGGAAAAGATGCTCTAGTCTTTGAAATCCCATCAGAGTAATTACAAAAGGAAGGTGGGAGTGAGGAAGAGAAAGGATGAGAGAAGAGGAGCAGAAGTAGGATTCCTGCCCCTGATTAGATTGGGGGGATTCTGGGTAGGTGTGGACCAGCCATCCAGAGAGCATTCCAGTTCTGCCTTCTTCCACAGCCGGGGGGTGGGGGGCATGCAGGGTTCTCCCCTGGTGCTTCCTTCTTCCTTCACACACACAAATGCCCACTCACTCTGGTCTCTCTCCTCCTTGAGGCCAGTCAGAAGGGATGACTTCAAGGGAGATTAGAACCGCAGTGCACTGCTTTGGATGCTGAGAATGGGGAACCACTCCAATAATTCGCTTGCGAAATCAGGCAGTTACTTCTTAAGCCATGACTATGTGCCCAGGCTCAGCAGGGCTAGCTAAAGATTAGTTAAGACTCCTCTCAGCCATCAACGGCTCATGCTTGGGTTGGGGGAGAAAACAAAGGCTCACGCAACAATCAGAGAAACATATGGCAAGCCACGAGGAACCAATAAGCCATGGGTGCGTTGGGGCACCCATGCCTGGGCAAGTGATGAGGCGATATATTGTGCACAGAGGATTTACAAACAGTAGATGGACGAAAAGAAGATCTGCTTGTTGCTATCATCATTGCTGTAACTCTAAACAATAGCTGTCATAAATTATTCCTCCCCAGAGGTAAAAATGGCTCCTACCCATATGCCACTGCTGTGAAGATGAAGATCCCTGAGCAAGAGGAAGTTAGCACGGGTTAGAGTTGTTTGGGAAGATTTCACAGAGGAGACAGGTCCAAGGGTGAACCCTGATGTGTGAGAAGAACTTGAAGAGTGAGGGGTCAGTGTAGGGAATCCAGACAAGATTCCACTTGTGTGTCTGCCACACTGAGAAGTATCCCCACCTTCCCTGACAAAGACTTCCTATTGGTAACCTGTCAGTGAATCAGCAGAGGAGCCCCCCCTGATTGAGGCTTGGTGCCCTGGACCTTGCCCTCTAACAGAGGAAGGAAGAGCAAGCAGGTATGTGTCTGTGGTATGTGCAAGGTATGGGCAAGACAAGTGGGGTGTACTAGAGAGCTTATATTGGAGTCCCAGGTCACTGAAATGAAAAGAGAAAGCATTTTTAAGAAATAGAAAATGGGGTCAGCAGCAGAGTTAACTTCCTGACATCTGCCAGAAAAAGCAACAGAAATTGAGCTATCAAGAGAATCTGGTCCTCCAAGCTTTGGGGTGAGGCTGCTGTTCTGAGGAGAACTCTACTACTTGAGGTTCAGAAGCAGTGTCACTTCTCAGCAGGGGGACCTGGGAGGAAGCTCCAAGTAATTGAAAGGCTGTCACGAAGGAGGGAGATGAGTCTAACTGTACAGCTCCAGAGGCAGAATTAGACTCAGTGGGTAGAAATTGTACAGAGGCAGATTTCAACCCCACATTAGCCTGATGTTTTCTTGCCATTAGACATGTCCCACAGTAGTGTACACTGCTTGAGAGGTGGTGAGCACCCAGTCACTGCGTGTGATCCAAAAGTGGCTGAGGAGCTGAGAGGCACCTGGGTTGCTCAATCAGTTAAGAGTGTGACTCTTGGTTTTGGCTCAGGTCATGATCTCAGGGCCATAAAATTGAGCCTCATGTCCGGCTCTACACTGGGCATGGAGCCTGCTTAAGATTCTCTCTCTCCCTCTGCCTCTGTCCCAGGTTGCACTGGCTCAACAACCTCTTACTAAAGGATTATAAGGTGCTCTGGGGAATATTTTGCAATGAGCATGGATCTTAGGGGCACCTCTTTAAGTCTGAAATTCTGTAATTATGAGTCTCCTCCTTGACCAAACTCTTGGGTTTCAATCATGCAACGCAATATCCAGACTCACCCGTCAAAGCCACTGTGGAAATATCAGTAACAATCCCCAGGGACACACCTTCCTGGTAGCCTACCAGAGTCCAGCCAGCCATCCCAAGAGAGAAAGCATCTCCACACCTCTCCAAAGTCAACTTCTCTACTTGTGCTCTGGACTTTGTGTGCACTGGAGCACCTTGGTCCTGAAATCATTCTCTCCCTTTCCTGCAAAACCAATTTTGCCCTCCCTACTTAAGGGAGCACACAACACGTGCCAAAATACCAGGACATGATACATGGTATGGATCTGGTTCAGATCCTGATTTGAAGAAATCTATTCCACAAAAACATTTGTGGGACAATTGGGGGAAAGGTGAATTCCAACTAGATGTTTGATAATAGTAAGGAACAATCTTTACATTTTTAGGTGTGATAGTGATCTTGTGATTGTGTGTATGTGTGTGTGTGAAGTGCTTTCCTTTAAAATAATCCAGGGGACTGGAGGCATAGATAGAGTTATGAATGAAACAAGATTGGATATGTATTGATAATTGTGTTTTTTTTAAGATTTATTCATTTATTCATGAGAGACACAGAAAGAGAGGCAGAGACACAGGCAGAGGGGGAAGCAAGCTCCCCATAGGGAGCCTGATGTGGGACTTGATCCTGGATCCTGACAACATGCCCTAAGCCCAAGGCAGATGCTCAACCACTGAACCACTCAGGCATCCCTGTACTGATAATTGTTGACCTTGAGGACTGAGTACACAGGGTTCATTATACTATTTTCTTTGTGTTTGTATATGTCTGAGATATTATTTAACAACTAACGGGCAAAGCTTTCACCACACCTTGGTAGCACCCCCACCCCTCCCGCCTCAGGGTTCCAGATGCCCAGTTGGGAGGAGAGGTGGGGAAGCTCTACAGATAGAAGGACTCACCCCCAGTCCAGTACCCCACTGCTCATAGGCCAGTCCTATAAGCAGAGAAACCGAGATGGGGAGTCCTGAGGTGGCAAGATCTGGAGGACCACCAGCAGGGGGAACAGTCAGGCCTTGTGGAGAGAGGTTCACCAGGGGGCCCCAATCAATGTACCCCCTCTCAACCCACCAGGGTGTCTCAGAAAAACTCCCATTTAGAGCTTTACCGCCTCCTGGAAAAAAAACCTCCTCATGCCTTATCTCATTTCCAATAGCCTCACCATCCCTTTGAGGCTGTTCTCAACCTCCTTTATTTTCTTGAAGAAGAAACAGAGGCTCAGAGTGGAACCAACACTTGAACCTGTCTTCTCTCTACAAAAGTCATATCTTTCCCTGTCTACTCATTGCGAATTCCTCAGAGATAGAAATACTTTTTAGTCCTTTAATCTCAACCACAAGAAGCATTCTGGATGGAGCATGGGAGGAGCTCAGTGTTTGCTGAATGAAGGACTAGGTGTGAGCTGTGCACCGTGTTCACTGTAGAGGCTTTTTCTCTTAACACGAGTGTTCGTCACAGCCTGTGTTACAGGGATGAGGAGCAGGCCTCCTATCTCCCCTAGTGGGTTGTGAGTTCCCCAGGGGCCAGGAGGAGAGACCTTCCACATTTCTGTGGCTCCACCTTGGCCCTAGACATGAGCCAAGAGGCAGTCTGGATAAAATGGCTCGGGAAGAGAGACAGAGCTTCCTTGGGCACCGTGGTGGTAAGTGTCTCCATAAGAAGACACTCTGTCCATTTGTTGTGTTCTCTCTCAGTGAAAGATTACTGTTTATTGCCATAGAACAAATAGAACCATATTTATTATTCACATGCTGATTTCTTAAACTGTTGACATATATGGCTTTTCTGACTTTCGTAAATTATATTTCCTCTCCGTTATTGAAAAGCCAAATTGATGGGCAGCCCGGGTGGCTCAGCGGTTTAGCGCTGCTGGGTGTGATCCTAGAGACCTGGGATCGAGTCCCACGTCAGGGTCCCTGCATGGAGCCTGCTTCTCCCTCTGCTTGTGTCTGTGCCTCTCTTTCTCTGTGTCTCTCATGAATGAATAAATAAATAATATTTTTTAAAAAAAAGAAAAGAAAAGCCAAATTGAGATGTTGGCAACCATCCACCTGTCTCCCCACAGGCTATACCCACTTCAGGGTCAGACACTGGGCAGGCGAGGACCCTTCTCTAGAATAACATTAGAATCTTCAGAGCCCGTCAATTGGTTGGCAGAGGCTAAATGTATATCTGAATTCACTGAGAAATCCAAGTGCCATGGTCTTGGCACATGGCAAGAGCTGGCACTCCTGGGCACACTCTGAACAGAATCGATGGGTTAGTAGGAAGTGGGGAGGGAGGGCTGGGGAGATGCAAAGTTTAATTTCCTTCCCTGGCACCCTGCCAGCTGGATATAACAGCAGCTGCTAATATATTTTAAACAGCCAGCTTCATGCAACACCGGTGGTGGCAAAGCTGGGTTTTGTCAAACCCTGGGAAGCAAAATTAGTGAACTGTGAGGTAGAAGCCTAGAGCGTCATAGTCCAGCTGGGCATGCTCACAGGCCGTGACCTCAGCACCTCCAGCTGTTAACAGCTCTTCGCCAGCCCTGGCCTGAGGTCCCCCCACCTGGAGTGAAGTGTCAGAGTGTCTGCCAGGAGCAGCATGTCACCGAAGCTTCCATGCATTTCATGTCATCCTTGAAAACTCCTAGGGATTTCGGAAGCAGAAGGACATCAGGAGGGCTCAGACCCAAACAGGCACTGAGCAATCAGGATTTTTAATAAACACTGACAGGCCTGTGCACCTCCGACCCATGCCTGGCATGCCTGCCGTGTCTGTCCTGGAAGAGGGGTGGGCCAGCCAGGCCTTGGGTGGTTTGCCTGAGACAGCAACCGACACCCACATCCTCCTGAGGCACTCCTCCTCCACGGGGATCTCGGGGAAATGGGTCCCCACACTCCCTAATGCCACTGAGAAGGAGCCTGTGGTGACGTGGAGTCAGGTGAATGGAGAGCCCCTCACCTGAGCTTCTAGCTCAGCCCACCAAGGAAACTGCTTGGCTCCTCGGGAGGGATGGGTCATGATTCACAGAGACAGAAAGATTTCTGTTGACAACGACAGGAAGATGCTGTCCTCCTCCCTCCCCTTGGAGTGAGGAGCAAGAGAGTTACAGGAGAGACCACCCAGAGGACAGAAGCCAGGGCCATGGCTGTTGGCCTCCGCAGCCCAACCCCAACCCAGGTGATGCTCATCCCCAGCCTTAACCAACCAGCATCCACCTCAAAGCACATGAAGAGGCCTCTGTGGGCTTTAGTTCTGGATCTCTGTGCTCCCGCAGAGAACGTCCAGCTGCAACATAGTAAACACAGTGAGAAAGTTTTCCTGCATACTGCCTGGGTCCAGGGCTGCCACCCATCCTGAGGGACTCCTAACGTGCCCCAGAACCACAGCAGACAGATGCCCAAACACACCCCAAGCATTCATCCCTTTCCGAAGTCCCTCGTATGCATACAGGTTCCATCTCCATCTCCTTGCTCTAAAGCAAGCTTCGGGGAACCACTTTTGGAATCAGATATGTGGCTCGACTCCAGAGGCCTCAACCTTGACTCTGGGCTCCCAGGGACCCATCCCTAGAACGCAAAGCATGCTGGGTCTACATTTTCTTGGGGGAAAGGGTTCATTGCTTTCAGCAGATTCTTGAAAGGGAATGTGTCCTCAGAAAGGTTAAAAATCACTGATCTGCAGGCAGACGTCTTAGTTTACAAGCAGGCCCAGCGGTCTGGCAGTCCTGCCCAAGTACAGATTGATGCCTTGTCCTCAGATATGGACGATAAATAAATTAGAAGCAGTTTTCACTGCCTTTGTAATTCATTAAAACTGCTAAACCTGATCTTCTCACCAGAAGCTCTGGGGGGGTTTATTTCATCAGCCAGTTTATTACAGAGGCTGGTGACTTCACATCTGCATTGCAAATAGCTCTTCTCTGTTGACATTTCATTTGGTCTTGAAAGGCCCAAATTTGGGGTGGGTTAATGGCTCCCATTCTGAAAGGACCAGATATTCTTGTCCTGAAAATCTAATAGAGGGGTGCTTGGGTGGCTCAGTCGGTTCAGCATCCAATTCTTGGTCTCGATTCAGGTCATGATCTTAGAACCCTGAGATCAACCTCCCACATTGGGCTCAGTGCTCAGCACAGAGTCTGCTTGTCCCTCTGCTCCTCCTCCTCTCTCCCTCTTTCTCTCTCATAAATAAATAAAATCCTTTAAAAATATATAATAGAGGCTCAATAACTATAGTTTGAATGAATAAATAAGATGAATTAAAAGATAAGTTTGCCACTGCACAGTAGCCACATACATGCAGGTGTTCTAAGCATTTATAAAGTTTAAGAGCTTTGCTTTTAATGAAAAGATTATATTTATTTATTTGAGAGAGAACTAGCAGAAGGGTGGAGCAGAGGGAGAGGGAGAAAGAGGCTCCCCATTGAGCAGGGAACCGGATGCTGGGCTCATCCCCAGGACCCTGGGATCACGGCCTGAGCCAAAAGCAGACATCTAAGTGACTGAGCTACCCAGGTTCCCCTAAAAGCTTTAATTTTTTAAAGTAAATACTCATTTCACTATTTATTCACCCACCCAACAAATGTTTTTTCAACACCTTATTTAACTCCATGATAATAGGAAACCCAAGACTATTTCATATTCACCTCGTACATATGAAATGCTCAATAAATATTTGTTGGGTGAAATCAGGAATTCTGTTTTTTTTTTTTTCAAAGAAATGCCAACATATTCAAGCTAAGAATCTGATTTATGTACCTGCTTCTGAAAATAAGAGTGAACTATTAGCAAAGAGGAAGCTTTGGAAGCCCTTGGGGTACTTGGAATGTATAGATACTTGAAAACTGTAGCAACCCTTCATATGTTAATCCAACTCAGACTTGTTAAGCACCCAGCGCTCCACAGGCACCAAAGATACAGAAGTGAGTCTGATCTCTGTCTCATGACAGGTACTTTCAACAAAGTTTAATCCATGGAGGGAGGAGTAGAGGGAGGTTGGCCCAGTCCAGGTCTGTGAACAGTTTCCCAGGGGAGTGATGTGTCACTAGGATTAAAGGATGAAAGGGACCAAGGGCCAGGCAACGGGGTACAACTGGAGGTGTCACAGGACACACCTGGGGACACTCAAGCTCTAGCTGGAGAGTCTCCATCCACAGCTCTTCAGACAGCCGACACCGGGGAGGCCAACATCGTCTACAACCGTGTGTCTATTGAAGGCCTATGAGTAGTTTGAAAGGAAGAGATAAAACACCTTGATCTGATTCACCTCTACCTGCCTCTCCCTTTCTTTTTCAACAATAAGCTCCATAGCAAATGCTGAGAAGGGGCTAGACAGGGGAAGTTTTCTTTGAGGAGGGAAAAACATGCATGAGGCCTGTAGTACAAGATGGTGGGATCCACCAGAGGGACTTAAAGCAGCTCAGTAAGAGGCAGGGGAGAGGTGGCTGGAGAGGCAGGCAGAGGCAGAGCCTGCATAATCTTCCATTCATGTAAGGAATTTTCCCCAAATCCTAAGATCAAGGGAGTCACAGTTAAGCAGGGACATGATGTCACTGACATTTGTACCTTTAAGATATCTCTCTGACCTCAGAGATCACATCAGGAAGCCCTCGTCCAGCTGAGCGCTGATGGTGACCCAGGCTGGGGGGTGGCGAATGGAAAGATGCTGACGATTTCAGGGAATATTTAGGAGAGAGAACACAAAGAATTTAAGGATTCTCAGAGCATTTATTGAGTTCTTGCTGGATGCCAGGCAGGAATGATCTTATTTACTTCCCACTTCCCCCAACAATCCTCTTGGATTGTTTCTATTATTATCTCCAGTTTTCAGGAAGAAACTGAGACATGAAGGAGAACAAATTGCCTCGGACCACCCAGCTTGTAAATGGCAGGGCTGAGATTCATCCCAGGGCCAGATCTTGATCATGGCACCATAGCATTTGGGTGTCTGGCTTGGGCAAGAGGGAGAATGGCGGTGCCACTTACTGAGGTAGAAGACAGGAGGACCCATGAGTTTGGGTGGGAAGGTAGTTACAAGATGGGTTTGCCACCTGCTTGTGGAACATCCAAATGAAGATGAGCAGTAGGTGTTCTAGGAGCTCAGGAAATAGGTTCGGTAGGGGGCAGGGCAAATAGATTTGAGAGTTATCAGCAAAAAAGCAGCAATCACACTTCACAGGCTTCCTCTGTGAGAATGATGCTGAGTTGGGGAGCAGATTCAATGTGTTCGAAGTGCAGAGGAAGGGGGGAGATGTCAGTCATAATGAGCCCCGCTGGTCATGCCCAGTAGCCACTCAAAGGGCACAATGTCAGGGCCCGGGGTTCTGAAACCTCAGCCTTCCCAGGCAGCCTTTTGATACCTGCTTCATGCCTCTGCCACAGGAGCTGCTTTTTAAATACTGATTAACTCCTCCTTAAAAAAGTCACGTTTCCACGCTGCCTGCCAAAACGGTAACAGACAGATAATGTACTGTGTCATTAACACATCCCTGTCTATTTAAAAACCTCCAGAGAAGCAAGCAGATGAGCCTTGGAGTTAGCTCAGCGGTGGGGATTATTGCTTGGCTAATTATAAACAGCATTCTCGGAACTCCAGAAGACACTAAGGGGGGCACAGCCCCTGTCTGCCCTGAGAAGCCTGCGGTAATTATGGAATCATATCAACTCAACACGCAGGACCCAGGAAAGTAAGAGGGGACATGACACTTTGGCACAATGGTGGACCTATAAACAACCTCATCCATGAGCTTGTGTGCCAGCCAGCCACCAGTGATCCTCACCTCCTAGCCTTTATGCCCCTGTGTGGCCCCCTCCCTCGGGGAATCAGGGCTGGACCCACATGGGCAATAGTACACAAGTGGATGGTTTTCAAAGCTAGATGGTAAATAACAGTGCAGAATCCACTTTGGTCTCTCGGATTGCTCATTCAGATACCATGCTGTAAGGACACTCGAGGAGCCCTGTGGAGATGCCCATGTGGTCTGGAATTGGGACATATTCACCTTCACGCTGAATAGCCCAGCCTCGATCAAGCCTTCAAATGATACAGCCCAAGCTGACACCTGATTGGGAACTTACGAGCCCTCAGAGCCACCCAGTGAAGTGGCTGCCAAGTTCCTGCCCGACGATATCTGTTATTGGTAATAAATGATTATTGATGTCCCACACCACAGAGATTTGGTGTTGTTTGTTACATTAACTAATACAGCAGATAAAAGATTGGTTAGGGAAATGAAAGATAGTAACTGAACTCCTACTATTATATCTCAAACTACCATGCCTCAGGGACTCACATATATTATCTCATTTAATCCCCACAATATCCCTATGACGGAGCTATGAGCTCCATTTTACAGATCAGAAAACCAAGGCACCAAGTATACAAAATCTGCCTAGTCCCACAGCTAGGGAATGCAGAGCTAGGGTTTGAACCATGACCTGCCTGCTTCAAAAAGTTCCAGGCTTCTATCACAATGTTCTTCCTCCCTGAAAATAAGCAGACTCGGACCCTGGTTCTAGCTCTGCTACTAAAGAGCTCAGTGATTTGGGAAAATTGTTCACTCTCTCTAGGTTCATTTTCTTTCCTGTAAAATAGGAAATTAGAGTCTTTAGCCCCCAAGGTCCCAGTTAGCCCTAATATTCTTTGACCCTGGGGCCCTATCTCACTGTGTCTACCTCCCTTCTAGGACAGGTTATTCTCAAAGACTTCTCTTTGGCTTTAGTTGCTCCTCATCTCCTCATAAGGAACCAGCTTCAATTGTAGCAAGAGGGTCTTAAGTTAGCCTTAAGAAATCCTTGCAAGTTCTGGGAAACTTAAAGTTACCAAGAGAACATAAGAAACTTTCTTCCCTGGAGGCTTTTCAAAAAAAAAAAAAAACATTAATACCTATCTGTCTAGGAGCTCTTAGGCTAGCTGAACAAATTAGAAAGAAATGAAGCTGAGTCTGAAAGAAACCAGGTGATGAGCTTTGGGTAATTTCTGTCTTACACACAGTAAGTATCTCAAGGAGAATTTGTGGAAGGAATAAATGAATAATGGGCCTTTTCTTTTGTGTCAAGTGGAAATGAGCTGTGTGACAGTGGTCAGGTTATTTAACCATGCTGAGCCTCAATTTTCTTATCTGTAAATAGTAATTAGCCCAAAAGGATTATAATAATTATAAAACACAATAATGCTTATCAAGCCTTTAGCAGAAGTCTGGAAGAGAGGATGTGCCCAAGAAAAGAAGAATCACTACACTGATTCAACAGAAGGGACACTTCATCAGTATCTCGATGGTTGGAATGCAGGTTCCTTCTGTTACTATGAACCCTTCAAAAGCATTGGCATCTGTGGAAGGGGAACTTCGGAAGCAGAAGGCCATATGGTAGAGTCAACAATCCCTCCCACCCCCCTCCAACTGTTTGATATTTGCCTTGGCAGCCCCTCCCCACCGGAGCTCTCCAGCTCTAACCCTCACTTTTGCCATGTCCACCCCCAGAATCTGCCTGTGGCCCCACCACTCAGTGTATTGCAATACCACCACTCCCACCCCACGGTTGGAAAATCTCTTCTTCCAGCTCTGTAAGGAAACTGACTTCTGGCCACTTTAGGACCTTCCTGCACAGAAGGACTTCCGGCCCCATTAACTGCATACTGTAGCAGCTACCTATGTACCTCTCCCAGGGGAACCTTAAGAGGATTCTGCTTAGCCCCCTCCCTCCTGCCTGTCTCCAGATCAAACCCCCTACACCACCTACACAGAAGGTTGATTGCTGTGGCTACATCCATACAAAGAATTTTCCAAGACTATTAGATCCAGTATGAGTCTCTAGAAGGCAGACCCATAATGGCACTAATTCCATTCTGTCTGAGGATGTCATAACGGCTTTCTTATCACTCACCCAGCACAGGAAAGTGAATGTGGGGGAAGGAAAGGCCCTGGCATTACTGTTATCAAGTGCATGTCATCCAAAAAGAGATCTGTCAGGCTTCAGCAGGGGCTGTTGATGGGCTAATTCAGTTAAAACCTCTCATTTCATTAGGGGGGGGAGACCATAATTATATCTTGAAGCCCATAAGTAAAGGGTCATAATACTTAAATAAGTGAGGAGGGCTCCAGAACATTCAATAATAAAATCAGGTTAGGACCAGAGAGAAAATACGATCATTGGGTAAGATAAGACCCTTGGTTTTCATTAGCCCTCAGTAACATTGCTGGTGGAGACGGTTTGTTTTCCATTCATTTCATTGGGGCTCTAAAGAGTATGCTATTTCCTTCAATACCACCCCCCATCAAAGAATACCATGAAACTCACCCAAGTTTATAAAACCAATGGCAACAAAGACTCGCTTTTGTCAGAAATCTCTTAGAGATGAGGAAACCAGCTGAGTGCTGACATGACCAGGTATGGGTTCGACTCAAACCTTTCAAATCTGTATTGCTCTTCACAATTTACCAAGTTTTGTCTTGTGTTCTGACTTAATTCATCCTGACAGCAGCACGTAGTCCCATGTTCAAGGTGTAGAAAATAAACTTGGAGATGCTTAGTTCAACATTCACTGAGAATCTACTCCCTGTGAGGCAATATATCAGGTGTGGGTAGGGAGGGTCACACAGACAACTGGCCTGTGGTCATACATCTAGCAAGCGGCAGGGTTAGGACTGGAGCCTTGCTCTTCCACCTTTTGATCTGGGTCTGACTTTGACCTTGAAGCTAGGCCAACTGAATCAGCCCCTTTGACTGGGGGAAAGACATACGGTGTTTGTCCCATACCTAGGTACATATTTGTCTTCCCGTAACACAGATCCTCTATTTTGAAAGATCCATCTTAAACCATTTAAATGGAATTAATTGAAATTCTTTCTTTCTCTTTTTTCTTTTTCTTTTTCTTTTCTCTTTTTTTGCTCGTAAGAAGGATTAGAAGCCTGGAAAGATGAATGGAAATGTTCTGGAAGTAAATGAAAAAATCCCATCATGTGAGCATCAGAATTTTGCAGTGTTCTGCATAACAAAGCTATCTGCCTTCTTTTTTAAATAGTTTTGGATGCCTGGAATTTTCTGGTCCAGGGACCAATTTTTCTCTAAAAAGAATAATTCAATACAACAAGAGCTATGTCTTGGCACTGGTCCTTTTGTTATATGTCTATGAAATTATGTCATAGGAGATAGGGTTTGTCTGACTTAACAACACCACAAATTCCTCAGGACAGCAGCTGTGCCTAGCACAGTGCCTGACAAACATGTGGAGCCCAATCAATGTTCATTCAACTCCGGTGATCTCTATAAGACATCTGTGTATATTAGGACTTCAATTCTAGAACACAGTCAGGAAATTACATTTTCTACATGTAAGAGAGTTTTTCAAGTAACTTGGAAATACTCTTAACTATAGAGAACACACTGATGGTTACCTGAGGGGAGGGGTTGGGGTGGGGGCTGGGTTAAACAGGTGATAAAGATTAAGGAGGGTGCATATGAAGAGCACTAGGTATTATATGGAAGTGATGAATTACTAATTCTATACCTGAAACTAATTATTACCCTGTATGTTAACTAGCTGGAATTTAAATAAAAACTTGGGAAGCCAGGGGAGGAAATATTCCTTTATACATGGAAACTTTGTACATGAAATTTTCCTTAATGTCCTCAGGTGGAATTACCATCCCTTCCTCTCTGCTCCTACTCATTTTATTTTTACCCTATTATTACATTCGATTATAGTGATGGGTTTACAGTGGGGACACCTCAAACACAGCTCTAACTTATATGCTGACAAGGATGCCCTTCTGTGTAAAGGTCTCTTCCACTAAACTGTGAGTGCCCTGTGTCTGCTCCCTTATCATGAGGTCCAGGATAGGGTACATAAGGGCAAGGAGTATGAAAGGAGGGAAGGAATAAATGAAGCAAGAACTAACTGAGTTGCTAAGAGAATAAAGAATCTATAAAAACAGGAGGAGATTTAAATATACCTCTCTCAGAAATGGATAGAACAAGCAGGCAAAAACCAGTAAGGATATAGAAACTTTGAACAACATGTTTAACAAACCGAACCTAATTGACATATTTAGAACACTGCACCCAGCAACTGCAAATTACACATTCTTTTCAGGCACACTCAGAACACTTACAAAAATTAACCATATGCTGAGCCATAAAGCAAGTCTCAACACATTTCAAAGGATAGAAATCAAACTGAGTATCTTTAACTATAATGCAATTAAGCCAGACATCAATAACAGAAAGATTACAGGAAGTCTCCATATGTTTAGAAAGAAAGAACTAAACCATCTAAATAACCAATGAAGAAATCACAATAAAAATTAGAATATAATTCAAATAACAGTAAAAAAAATACTGCATATCAAAACATCTGGGATTCAACTAAACCACTGATGTATTAGAAAAGATACCATACCAGGGGTGCCTAGGTGGCTCTGTCAGTCAAGTGTCGGGCTCTTGGTTTCAGCTCAGGTCATGATTGCATGGTCATGAGATCAAGCCCCATGTCAGGCTCCACAATATGTAGGGCATCTGCTGGAAGATTCTCTCTCTCTGCTCCTCTCCCCACTCATGACCCCTCTCTCAAATTAATAAATCAATCTTTAAAAAAGATACCATACCATACAATCATTGCAACTTTTCCTCTCAAAAGGCCTCTCTGGGTCATCTCCTGAGCCAGCCCCCAAGCCTGTTGAATGGACCCTGCCACACTCCAGAGCTGGACTCACCATTTCCTGTCTTGAGGTAGCCCTACATTCAGACGTGGTACCCTCTCAAGCAACTTCCAGAGAAAACATGCATGGGAGAGACTATTTCCCAGTCCTTAAGAGTCAAAAAATAATTCTACCTTCATGTTTTACCATTAGTTTGTCAAGATATAGGACTTTAGGTTTAAAATTCTTTTTCCCTCAGAACCTTGAGGACATATCTCCATGGACCACCAACATCTAAGGTCTCTGATGAGAAGGAGATGCCAGGATGTTTCTTTTTTCCTTGTGAACCTTCTGTTTTTGTTTGTTTCTTTCTTCTTCAGAGGCTTTTAGGAGCTCCTTCAGTTTTGAATTTCATGATGAAAAGTCCAGATTTGAGTCACTTTGCACTGATTGTGGTGGGAGTGTGGTGGGCTCTGTTAATATAGAGACATTATTCTTTGACTCCAGAAATTTGCTCCTATTATGTCTTTGACAATTTTCTCTCCTTGATTGTATCTGTTTTCTTTTTGTGGGACTCCTATTAGATGTTGAACTTCCCATATTGATCCACCACGCAGTTCATGTAATTTAACAATAATTCCTGTTTTTTGTTTTTATGTGTTTGTTTCTTTGCCCGAGTTGAGGGAATATGTGCCTTGACACTAAGCATTCAGTGTAGGGAGTAAGGGAGAGGCTGACTTTCTGTATGTAGCTGCAACTAATTCCTGCCCTTGTGGACCCCCACAGTACAACCCCCTCTGTTATGTCTGATGACCTCCTTCCAGGGCCTGTGGGCATCTAACTTTTCCCCTCCCTCATAGCCCCTCTTTTCCTCTCTGATACCCCTCTTCTACCTATTTTCCATCTTCCAGAAAGTGTTGAAATCTCTCTTTATTTAGAGATTTGGTAACTTTTTTTGTGATTTGATATTATTTTAAGAGGTCTCATGGGAGAGGAGATAGAGCTTTGTATTCAGTCTCCTATCTTGGAATCAAAGCTTCTGTTTCCTTACCTGTTTGCCTACTATAGGGCAGTAAACAAAGAGCTAAAATGTTTTTTTCTTCTGTCTCTAACTTGAGTCCTAATACACATGGCTAAATATCATTCCTTTAACGTCTGCTGAAGTGAATAGGATTGCCCAGTGCATATTATGTATGCTCAGGACACCCTAAGATAATTGCCAAGTCCTTAAGGAAACCTATAAAGATATGCCTATAATAACCTGAGTCTCCAAATTAAAGTCTGGATGAAATTTCTGACAGATTCCAGTGCACCGATGAGGACCACATAAGTGAATTTTTAAATCTGGATGATCCCGAAAAATCCAGCACTTTGGCTTAACCTGCTACTCCTCTGACTCTCCCGCACCTAATACACTGTGTTCTACTTACAAGAAACCCTGTTAATGTGGCCTTTTTGGAAGATAAATGAAGTCAGAAGAAATGTCATTATTGTCAATCCTGAGCATATCGGGCATTTTCCGAGTTGAAAGCAAGAATTTCTTCTCTCAAAGTGAATAACTGCTGAGTATTGTCCCAAAGTTTACTGCTTTTATTTTACTTGAGTTGATAAAACCTCAAGATTTTGATCAATGAATTGGGAGGTTTTTCCAACTTATCAATGATTTAGAATCTGGCTGATAGCTGATGAAAGAGTTTAATTCACAGAGGATTGATTTTCTCGGTATTTACAAGGAAGCAGCCATTCAACTCCCAGAAAGAATTATGGCTCATTTTTCTCCCTTTGTCTGAGCTGGCCAGTAACCTGGAAGAACCAAGGAGCAGCCCAGATTGAAAGGTCAGGCTGGCACTGTGTACTCAACTCTGTGTGAAGAGAAAAGGTAAATCTTTCAAAGTCCTGAGATGATAAAAGCCCAGTGAAAATACAAGTAAAGTCGTGTGGGTCAGAATCTGAATCTCCTGGCTGCCAGTGTCTCTCCAGTAGAGATGTTTCGTGGTACAGAGGAAAAGGCAAGACTTTGGAGATGCACAGACTCATCCAGCTGTGCTACTAACTCTTGATCATGGGGAAGTTTCTTGACCGCTCTGAGCTTCACCTTCCCCTATTGATAAGGCTACTGGAGGAAATTAAATAAGTGAGCAAATGTTAATGAACCTATCCAGTGTCCCCTACATAGTAGTTGCTCAATAAATGCTAATTTTATCCTTCCCTTTATGTCCATGGAGCTTCACTGTGAAGCCACTCCCGTTGATAGACTACATTCTATCACCCCTCTGTTCAAGGTGATCAAAACTGGCAACTCTTTGGTCAGATTTGATACTGCGTCTCCATTTCAGGGCACCCTTCTCATGACTCTTGCTCACATTCTTCTCCATTTTCTCCTGCGTTCTTTCCCTTTCCCCTTCCCTGCCAAGTCCCACGTCATGTGATAAGAAAGGAGATGCAATGCAGGCATTATGTGGCATCAAGAGAGGGGAGTACAAAGGAAAGGGAGAAAATATAAAGAATACATGGCCATCTGTCTCTCGACAATTTCTTTCCCTCACTCAAGGCACTATTGTCTCTGCTTCTAGTCCATCCGCCATGATAGGCTGATGGTTTCCAATTCTGCCTTCATTCCAGACATCTCTTCTCTAGATAGCGGCCTATCCAACCACCACTCAACATCTCCATTTGTGTCCATACGCTCTTCATGCTTAGTACTTTTAAACTGAACCCATCATTCCCCTACCTGCCTCTCTCTATAAATAAATCTTTTTTAAAAAGAAAAAAGAAACTGTTTGCCGATATATGTTTTATAAACCACAAAGCAGTATAAAAATTGAGCTCTCATAATAAATGGTGTGATTTAGGGAAGCTATAACCTAAAACCTGACTTCTACCACCGTGTAACTGATGCCTATAGCTGCCACCATGAGCACTGCTCCCTTGGACTGACACAGTATATGATTCCAGGGGGTCACTATTAAAATACACAGGATTCAGGAGAAGGGGTGGGGAAGGATAAAACATGGAGTTATTAGCAGTAACTGATAGAGAGCATTCTCATGGACTTATTATCCAGATTGGCCAGTTCTTTGAAGCTAGGAGATAGAGGAGGTAAGGTTTATGAGTAAGAGGAGGGACAGAAAGATTCCAGGTGGTACCCAGGGAGGGAGGCTCAGGTAAACACAGGATGGGCATTTCCCAGGCCAGTGCAGAGGCAGCAAGAAGGCCAGCACTCTTCATCCTGGAACAGTCCTTGTGTTTCTCTCAATTTTATTTTGAAAGTGGGATCCCTGGGTGGCGCAGCGGTTTGGCGCCCGCCTTTGGCCCGGGGCGCGATCCTGGAGACCCGGGATCGAGTCCCATGTCGGGCTCCCGGTGCATGGAGCCTGCTTCTCCCTCTGCCTGTGTCTCTGCCTCTCTCTCTCTCTCTCTCTCTCTCTCTCTCTCTGTGTGACTATCATAAATAAATTTTTTAAAAAAGAGTTTATTTTGAAAGTGTTTCTTCCTTTCAGACAACTACCTTCTGCCCCATAGGGCAAAATAGCTAATGTACGAAAGACAAAAATGAGAAGAAAAAAAAAATGCAATCCCTTGTTTCCCCTCAACCTAGAATGCTGTATAACACTTTACTCCCCTATTTCATTTAATCTAAAACATCATCAATTATAAGACACTATAATTTTATGTAATACTATAAAAGAAAATTTGTTTCCAGTTTAAACTATGACATGACATCGATTATAAGATTTGTCCCATTTTCAGAGATGATAAATGTGAGGAAAAATGTACATATTAAAATCTATGAAGTGTAACACCTATACATTGATGGGGTCAATATGTCTGCCACTGTCTGACATAATACCATCCACCCACTAGAGTGGGGATTACAATGTGAAATTTTCCATAAAGGCGGAGTAGAGAACAGGTCGTTGCTACAAAAGACTTCATAATGATTATGGTGATGGTAATCTTATGCTTCAGTTTCTCCTGAAGTAAAATGGAGGTAAATCCTACATACAAAGGATTTTTTTTAAAGTATACAAATGGTTTTATTCCAAGCCATAAGAAACAAATTTAGTTCTAACCAGTATTTCTGAACTTGAGGCTCAGAACTCTTCTGTAGACACAAATTGCCTTCCCAGGGTCCCTGAGAGCAAGAAGCATCCCAGATTCCATATGAAATCCCACAGAGGACCACTTCAGTCCACAGGCTCTAGAGACCTCTTTGTTACACCTCCACAATAGACACTGGAATCAGAATAAGCAAAATTCCATGGCTAAGGCACCTCCTCCTGTATGGTGCTTGCATGGGCACTGTTCAAAGATTTGCCTTTCATTATTATTCTGAGGCTGTCCAGCCCCCTTCTTTCTTTAGATATGGTCCTTTTTTCCATTAGGTCTTACTCTGGCCTGAGAGGCATTCTGTCTCTTCAACTGACATCCATTTCACCATTCATTCAACAATCTATCACTAATTGAGCAACTACTATGTGCCAGGGTTCAAGGCACTACAGTAGGCACTAGAGGCAGGAGAGTAAGCAGGCGTGACAAGTGTTATGATGGAGGAAGCTGAGAATAGACTGGAGGCACACGGTCTGGAACAGACTCTGGAATGGAGAGCCGCATGAGAAAGTTGATTGGAGGGTCACCTGGAGAAGGAAGGATTTGTAAGGAAGTCACAATGGTATAATTGGGCAGAGAGTTATGCTGACCTTCAGATGATCCTACAGGGAGCTCTGAAATTGAGAAGGCCCTTCAGAGTGCTCCTGTATCTAAATACGCCCTTGACCCAGCACCTCAGGATTCAGTTCCTAGTGCAGTCTTCTGGCTCTTACAGATACACGTCAGATAGACTCTGAAGCAACTTTAACATAGAATCAGTCCCTCTGCTTCTTAGTGGGCCCAGCGTACCCTCTGTCAAGTTGTGCTGGAATTTGGCTCTTGTGATTGGGCTGGTTGCCAGGAGAAGAGCCAGAGGCGGATTCTGAGAGAAACAAACATCATCTCAGAAGACACCTGCCTCAACGGAAGCCTCCACATGATCATTAACATCCATCCAACAAGGGAGTGGGCCACTTCTATGGCTTCCAGGGAATCTGCAAGCTCAAGATGTCGAAGTGCACCTACCCAGATTTTCCCACCTTGAGTCTCAGGCTCCAGCATCTTCTCTATTAGGGCCCTGACTCTGGCACTAAAGACCCACCAGGGCTAGAATTCATCTTTCTCTGAAGATCTGTTCCTCCTACAACTGAGGCCTCAGCCTGATTCTCCATTCTTCCTGCCCTTCTACAGAGATTAGGATTTTCTTAACTGCTGCCAAGGAGGCCTCTGGCTCTCACATTTTGCCTAGAATCGGTGATTAATCCCACTCTGAGCCTGTCATCATCACTCCTTAATGAAACAATGGCATTCAGTGACTGACACCAATTTCATACTCCTCCTAGTTAGTATTTCCCTCAAACTGCTCTAGTGCCCAAGATACTGCATGACCCAGTGTGGCCCCTTCCTCAGGTATCCTATCCTAGTCTTGACAATTGCACTGCTGCACACACCCAAGGCCCTCCTTCCTCCTCCTGCCACCAGTGGTGAAGTCCTCATTGCTAGATGACTGGTTAGTGGGAGCTCCAAGATGGCATTCTAGTATCTTCTTCCCAGGTCTACACCTGATGCCAACTGTCTTAGCTTGGGTCTCAGGGAAAAAGACTAAGATGGACAGGTGTGTACAGAAAGTGAGTAGGAGAGTTCCCACGGGAGATATACGCGTGAGAAAATGAGGAAGGCAGGGTTGGGAGAGGGAAAAGCTGGCCAGCATTGAGGCCCCCACCAATTTTACAGGGACCCAGGAGCTGAGATAGCCTTGTAGAGCAGGGTCAAACTGGGGCAAAGGAGTTGAGCCCCTGAGTCCCCAAACCAATTGGTCACTGACTGTGTGCTGCTCCTGGGAAGGGGCATGACGTTGGGGAAGTGATTCCCTGTGGCTCAGAGTAGATCTCAGTGACAGCTGCAGCAGTTGTTGCCATGCCCAGTGTTTGGAGGTGAGTGCACTGACCCCAAAAAGGGGATCTGGGCAGAGCCTTACCAGGTCTACCCCGAGGGATAGGGGACACAGTCAAGAGAAAGGATCAAGGGAAGGGGAAGAAGGGGAGAAGGGAAGTATCTCAGGCAGGAGGAGCATGTCTCAGATAGGGACAGCAAGTGGAAAGATGTTTGTTGAGGCTGGGATGCAAAGTCCTGGGGGCTGGGCGACAGATGAGGCTGAAGAAGGAGGTGGAGGGAGTGGGGGCATGGTGTGTGTACACAACATGCTCATTCCACTGTTTGATCCTTCAGAGGGCGTTCTTGTTTCTGCCATTTCTAAGTTTTTGTAGCAGTAAATCACCTCATCCCCAAGTATTGACACAGAGACCCTTTGAATAATTTAGGCTCATGGACAAGAATAAGAAGGGCCCAATGCCTGGCAGTATGAATGGAATGACTGGCATGGGTCGAATGCCCCAAGATGCACCATGTAACCCATTTCACCTGCTCTATGCTGTATTCTATGAGAGATGCTGCAATTATTTCCCTGCTTCGGTGCATCCAGAGCCAGAAAACTGGGAAGAGAATTTGCTCTGGTTTCTCTGGGACCACATGGGGCCCAAATCAGCATGCTCCATGAAGACAGCTGGGGACAGGTAAGGGCTGTAAGATAAGAGAGAGAGTGATGTGAAAGGAGCTGGACAGGAAGATGGGTGGACATCAAGTCAAGGCCTGGCTCTGTGGGGCTCTGGAAAAATCCCTATACCTTAGGGCTCTAAGAGTAGGAATAGGTACAGTCCTGTGAGTTTAATGATCCTTTGATTGTATATTTCTGGTAAATATTTTACAACACACTTAATGAAAGCATGACATCATCCTTTGATGACCAAATCAGTCCTTGGTCTTCCTTTCTTTTGGGTGATGTTTGTGATACTGAAAAGAAACCAGGTGACCTATGTAGGGCCGATGGAGAAGTTTTTTCCCCTTTAGATAAAAGTATCAGTGAACCAGAGAAGCATGTAACTCTCCAGTGAAGTGTTCCTCTCTGGACAGCACACTGGCTTTCCGCTTTGGCATCCCATCCCTTAAAAAGAGTTAAATTCCCACACCCATCCTCACTTAGCATATCTCACCTAGCAATCAGCAAGCAAATGGCCCTTTCTGATCCCACCTGACTTTTCCCTGGTACATTTTTCTCTACACTCCCCTCCGTTCACCCCTGCCTTGCAGTGTACACTACCTGATTCACAAACAAACAAACAAACAAACAAAACTGAATTTTCAGCCCAGACAAACATGTGGCAGGGCTTTGTTTAAGCAATAGGTAAGAAGGCAAATGCTACATCACAGATTTAACTTTGTAAAGCAAAGATCTAGTATTTACAATCTAGTATTTACAAAGAAGAAGAAATCTACTCATTCCCTGGCCTGAAATAGAGCAAATCTATGCCTTAAACAGTTTGGTTCTCTTAATAATTGTTACTTTAAGATTGGCTTACTGCACTAGGCACCATTGCACATTATCGGATTATACATATTTATTTTACTAATGTATTTCATTAATATATTCAACGAACAATATATAAAAACATAACTTATCTACCTAGCAGGGGTGCACCTGCACCAACTATTCATTACCAATAGTAAATTTGCTTTACAAGAAGGCAAATGCCTCTCACAGTGACCATATATTTCTGGACAATCAGAAGCAACAGCAGATGGCATATCTATTGGTCAAGGCACCCAGGGACTCCCATGTAGAAGATGCTCCCTATGGTGTTTGTAAGCACCCGTCTACCCATCAACAAGCATGTGAGGGACATCTGCTCCATGCCCTGGTTGTGCATTAGCAAGAGATG